>NW_024962263.1:31749994-31839501 GCF_019238085.1 Lagopus leucura
CACACACACACACACACACACACACACACACACACACACACACACACCCCACAACTGAAAGCATAATAAATCCATCTGGGGCATACAATACAGATTAATCCCTGAAATCACGTACTCCCAAGGTCTGGCACTTGTGTATTCCAGTCATTTGGTGAAGAGTTCTACCTTCAGTGGCTTTGCAAGTTATTTCTCTTGGCCAAAAGACTTGGGGCCCTGGAATGGTAAAATAATAGGCCTTTTCCATCCCTATTTTCAGGGATTATTTGAATTTTAACTTTGGTCTTTGTCATCAAGTCAGCATTTTTCATTGTCAGCTTGGATCAGCTCAGCATTGGACATTGTTTTTAATCATGGAAATAAGAGGTTTTTTTAGTTGTCTGTTTATAGACATCACAAGGCTCTTATGCAAATGTCAAGCTCAATATACATAGAAATGTGATATATGGAAAACAAAAACTGAGCTCTTGTGACAGCAAGTGCCACACCAGCAAACTTCAGGCTGTCCTGAGATGATAGGTTTCACTTCTTCTTATCTTAGCCGCTGTCAGATTTGAGTCCTTCTTGTCCTCCCTTCACATCACTGAATCCTGTCACATCTCCTCTTAAAGCACCTCACTTCTTGCTACACATGAATCCCTTAGCTCTTCTCCTGACATTTTTGTTGACTTAACAGAAGCAGCTTTGTGTGCGTTGGTTGTCTCCTGTCTCATCCAGCCCCTTGCCTTCCGTGCAACATAAGAATCTTCTTTTTGCACTTCTGAGCTGTAGCAGTCCTCAGTCTGTACATTGGTAAAGTAATGGGATATGAATTTTATCAGACAATCATTTTAGTTGGAAGGGACCCTTAAAGGCCACCTAGTCCAGCTCCCCTGCAATGAGCAGGGACACTTACAGCTACGTCAGGTTGCTCACAGCCCCACTCAGCCTGATCTTGAGTGTCTCCAGGGATGGGCTTCCACTTCCCCTCCATGCATCCCATCCCAGTGCTGCCCAGAGAGGTGGTGGATACCCTGTTATCTGGGGCTTGGTGTTAGTAGAGCAGAAATGTAGCTTAAGCCTTCAGTATGCACTGGGCTTTCCATGGTATTTTTGTTGGTTTTCTTTTTCAGGTATTTTCCTACTTTTCCCTCTCATGCTTATTTTTTCATTCAGTTCCTCCAGGATCCTTTTCTAGTGTCTACCTCTGAGTCCTTCTCCATGCTGCCTTAAGGCCCGCAGCAACCACTGTTTCTGTGTGCGTAGCAAACAACTGCCTGTGATGGATTTGGAGCAGCTCTGTAATTATTTATGAAAACTCTGCACTGTCCTCATTACTCAGATGTTTTTCTTGTAACTTTCCTTGGCTTAGCACAGCAGGAAACGCTGGAAAAGCAGACAAGAACAGAAGGGATATCCAGTTAAGACAGCCTTCTTTAAATGGCTGTGTTCTTCTCCTCCTGCAGAGAGGGATGGATATATGCCACAGACCTCAGCACAGCTAGCCTCAGCCTCCTGGGACTCCCATGGGAATTAAGTGATGCTACCTGCAGGGAAAATGATGATCTTCTCTGTTACCACTCTGCAGTTAAAAAAAAAAAAAAAAAAAAAAAAAAAAAAACCTGCAGAAGAAAGCTTAATGAAATCATTAGCTGTCCTTCTTGCAGACAATCCATGGGCCAGTGCAGCTGATATGAATGATTTTTCTGTGCTAAATCATAGCAGATAGTTGAATGACAGCACTTAATTTCTTATGAGATATCAAGCATACCGGAGTTTCATAAATCGATGAAATTACAGTTTTTCTGGGTAAATATTTAAATTAGAGTGTTTTTTAATATAGAAAGGTAACAATATTTGAAGGAAAGACAGTATGATGATGCAGCTGTTATATTTTTTCACAGAATAAACTGGGGGAAGGAGCATGATAGGGCTACATAGAGGCAAGGAACAAAATATTAAAAAGAGAGAAGTAGAGTTGAGGGGGGAGGTAGAAAGCAAAGAAGAACAGAAGAGAATTTTTTACTTTTGTTTCTTCATGATAATTGCAATGAAAGTCATATTGCCAAAGTTAAGAGCATCAAAGACTCACAAGGAAACCTGAGCATATGTTGCAATATAAGCAGAATGAGTTTTATTTTGTGGCACAATTTACATCTGCGATATCTTATCATGAACCAGTTTTACAGAGGTCACTTGGTCACACTAAAATAAAATTGAATGTGTTATCCATCTAGATGGTGAGAAAGCAATCTTGAAAAATCATCTTGATCAAAATCCACCAGCACAATGGGGCACATCAGACCCTTCCAGAACAAGCAAAGATCCTATAGAAGACATCAACTCTCCAGAACAGTAAGTAGCATGATTTTATGTACTGGTAGAGAAAGAGGCGTTCCGCAGTCTTTCATGTATACATGTGCTTGTGTGCTCACACTTTTTGAAATGTAAATTCCGTCATGGGCTTCACCCACTCTGCTGATAAAATATTAAGATGAGTACATTGCATCAAAAGCTATATCTCTCTTTCAATTGTTTTTATGGGAAGTCCTTCACTGAAAATGTTTCCAGCCAGTCCCACCTACAGGCGCAGCTGAAACATCAGCACAGGAGGTGTGAATGGCAACCTGCTGAAGAACCAGCAAGCAGAATTGCTGTCCTGTGATGCCTCCTTGCTTGCAGCTCACCATCCCCACCAAAATCAGATGGTTTTAGAGTCACTAGGTCCTTCAGTGCACCAAAACAACCTAACGTACTTTTTTCTCTTGTCAGTAACACCCATAGTGCAAGGTCTAAGCACCAGCATACAGTAGAGATGAGGATGAACATGGGTACACACCCACTTTATGACCATTGTTAACAGTGCAAGTCTTTCCATGCACAAGACATAGTGGTTCATGATGTGCGTAGTCATTTGTTTGTTGTTCTGGTCTTAATCTAACTGAGAAATAAAAACAGTCTTTGAGCTTTTCGGTGTTACCATAGCAGCTGAATCTGAGTGGGGCATGGAAAGCTTTTCACTAGAAACAATAATGTATCTGGAATCAGAGTATGGCACAAAGCACCAGTTAAGAGTCATAGAGGAGAGAGGGTCCTATGGTATCAGCTTCGCTTTCTAGAAACCTATATAATGAATTCATGTATTACACTTTGCATCAAAAGAGGGGTAACCAGCAGGGAGGGGGAGGTGATTGTCCCCCTTTACTCTGCCCTCATAAGGCTCCATCTGGAGAACACTGTCCAGGCCCCACCCCAGCAAAGGGAGGATGTGGAACTGTTGGAGTGGGTCCAGAGAAGGGCAGTGAAGATGATCAGAGGGCTGGAGCACTTCTCCTATTGAAAAAGTTTAGCTCTTTTAGCCTGAAGAGAAGGCTCCAGGGAAACCTGATTGCGTTCATCCAGCACTTGAAGGGAGCCTTATAAGCAAGAGAGGGACAGATGTTCTACAGAGTCTGATAGCGATAGGATAAGGGGGAATGGTTTAAACTAAAAGAAGGGAAACTTATGTTAGATATTAGAAATAAATTCTTTACTTAGATGGTAGTGAGGCACTAGCACAGGCTGCCCAGAGAAACTCTTGATGCCCCAGCAGTCTGGTGGGGGGCAGCCCTTCTTATGGCGGGGGGCTGGAGCTCAGTGATCTTTAGGGACCCTTCCAATCCAACCCAATCTATGATTCTATGATTCCATGATATGATTTGACATGATTCTCTAAGATCTCAACAAGTCTTGCTGTGGGACAAAGATGAAGGGAGCACTATGCTTGTTTGGACCTAGAATAAGCTCTTTCCCTGAGGTATCCTAGTTACATTGGCAGCATATTATCTGAGCTGAGAGCTGTCAGACTCCTGTTTGGTACCTGGGTAACTTAAAAGCTTGTTAAACAGAATAAATTAAAGAAATTACCAGTCTGAGTCATGTGTTACATTAGTGTCAGCAAACCTGATTTCCGATAGAAGTTATTGCCTCATATTACCTGGTCCACGAAAACACATGGAGTTTTAACTGTGTTTTGGCACTGCACAAAAATAATCCAGAGCAGTAGAGAAGCTAACCTTCACACACGTGTGTACACACACAGAAGCCTCCATTTACTGAAATATCTTATTTCACAAAAACAGAGCCCTCACTGAGCAAGCTCTTGAGACTTCAGGAGGTTAGCAGAGTGCCTTAATGCTTAGCTATTAGAATATATGAATATATGCATCTTTTTCCAGCACCATTTGTAAGAAATAATGTAGTTTAAATAGATGAATGCACTCATCTACGTGTGACTTAAGAGAGATACTAAGAAAAAATCTGATACTTGGATGATCTAGTTCTCCTGATACAGATTTAAAAAAAAAAAAAAAAAGACCTTTTGCCTTCTGGTGGGCACAGAAGTTCCTCTAGGCTAGCAATGACTGATGAGAAGACTGAGATTTCCTAAAGGTCTTAAGAAACAGGTCAGCACAAATCTGAGCAGTCACTGACATTTCTGGAAAGTAATTAGTGAAGTCCTTCTAAATCAGAGCAGTGTCGTTCAGCACTTGCTCAGCTGTGTCTGTGCCATGTCCGAGGGTCAGGGTCTTCCCTGAGGATGTATTAGCACTTTGGTTTACTGGAGCTGCACAGTTCAGGCTCAATGGACCCACCCAAGTGAAGCACAGAAATCTTTAGGGCCAGGGTTTTATCATCCCGTCTCTTCATCTCTTTCCAAATTTTGTGTTTTTAAAGAACATCCTTATTCATACATGCTCTTTTTCCAAATTTTATGGCAGTATTTTTGCCTTTCAGGTTTATTAAATATAGCATTTTTATTTTAAAAGTCCTAAAGATAAGCTATAGTTTGTGCTTTTTCATTTCCCTGTGTACACATGGTGTATGACAGAGAGGTAGTTACATAGCCTGTAACTTTAGTTGAACTTGTTTCTTACTATTAAGAATAGAGCTGGAGGTTACAACTGAGTTAATTTTTTCCTTTTTGCCACAAACTGAAGAAAGGAGGACGTTAACAGAATTATTTACGTGTAGAAGTGTTAATTCACACCCCTTCCCCAGAAAAAGCACCCTAACTTTGTCTTATTGACAACACTCTGGAGATTTGGTATCTTTCATCATGAACATTCTTGTAGAGTAGAGAGAATAGTTTTATTAGGGATTTTGTGGTCTTTTTACCACTAGTGCTTCATTTGAGTATGATCCCTTGCTTTGCAACTGTGTCTAATGTAAAGACACATCCAAGGGCAAATTTTTCAGGCTCGGTAGTGCAAGGATATGCAGTGCATAATTGTTTTCAGCATGTTGTTTGTATTCTATCATATCATGAAAAACATTGGATTTGCCTTTGGCTAAGATCCATTTATATCCATGCACCTATGGAAAATTAAGACTATGATTAAAGTGAAGACTTACCATGTGAATGTAGGTGCTTAACAACTCCCTTTGCCTCTCGCTCCCTCTCCTGCTGGTTGGTGATTCACAGTGCCATGTAAAATTTGCTGTTTCTTCCATTCTTTTTCCTGGGCATGTGATCTGTTCAGAAATATAGGTGCACTGTGAATGCATGTGGCACTTTGGTACCTGTGTTATCACTACAGTGTGCTGCAAGATATATTATTTGTATACCAGCTTGATTGTGCTTTAATATCTAAAGGTTGCATCAGGCATCTTATCTGTACTGTGGCCACACATTCCATGGGAAATCTTCTGTAACCTAAGAGTATTTTTCTGTGCACCCTCATTCCTGCATGTTTTCCCATCACATCAGTCGTAAGTTACATTAATTTTTGGCACAGAGTAAAATTAATAGATCTCTGCCAGACCCCACTAAAAGCTGCCACTTTGGTAAACTGTTTTCTATATGTTTTCATTTTTGTAACTTCCAAAGCAGCTAGTCACTGTATAACCCATGTAATTGAGTTATAGAATGGCTTAGGTTGGAAGAGATCTCAAAGCTCATCCTATTCCAACCCCCTATGGGGAGGGTTGCCACCCACTAAATCAGGCACCAGATCAGACTTCCCAGGACCCTATCCAGCTTGATCTTCAACACTTTCAAGAATGGAACATCCATCCATAGCTTCTCTGGGCAACATCTTCCAGCACTCCACCACTTGCTCTGAAAAATTTCCACTGACATCTAATCTAAATGTCCCCTCTTTTAGTTTAAAATCATTCCCCCTTGTATTGTCATTGTCTACCTATGTAAAAAGTTGCTTTCCCTCCTGTTTATAAGCTCCTGTGAAATACTGGCAGGTCTCTCCAGAGCCATCTCATTTCCAGGAACAATTCCCTCAGCCTGCCGTTATAGGAGAGGTACCTTGATATTTTTTGAGCTAAAATTTTGCTTTTATCAGCATTTAAAACACAGACAGATATCCTGTGGGGGCCAGTTCTGTCAATGTTAATAACCAAAAATTCTTATTAAAAATGTTGATTGTGACTGGATTACAGCCAAATGCCTTGGAATGAAAGTGTCCCCTCTGTGAAGTTTCTCTGTTGATGGTACTTCATATGATCCTATCCTACTCAAATACGTTGTAAAAATGCAGTGGCTTGAGACTGGTTAGTTTACTTGCTAATACAGTATCTTGCTTTACTGTAGAGCTTTAGAACTTTTCCAGCTTCCCAGCAGCTGCAAAGAAATCAACATCAATGGGCTGGAGAATTGATTGAAATTATCTCTGAACACTTAGACAGTTCACACACTCCCACAGATCTTAAGAGGTTTGACTGCGGCTGCATTTATTTCACCCTCCTCTCTTACCAAATACATCCCATCAGTGGTTTTGTATAGCAGAACCAAAAGATCTTTTGTATGCCGCTGCTGCCTTTGCAGCTTCATGCACAGCGTTCCCATCTGAGTGCCCAGAGAGGTGGTAGATGTCCAATCCCTGGAGACACTCAAGCTCAGTCTGGAGAGGGCTCTGAGCAACCTGATGTAGCTGTAGGTGTTCCTGTTCATTGCAAGGGAGTTGGACTAGATGACCTTCCAGGGTCTCTTCCAACTCATACAATTCTATGATTCTGTGATTCTATAATCTGCACTGCATTGTGCTCCTATGTGCACTGTCAGGCAAGCTTTTTCTCGAATCTATTTATTCTTAATAAATGACTATTCTGTATATAGCTGGGGACGTATGCTATTCTAACACCCTGATGAGTAATTGCCCGGTGTGTGGAACCTTTCCTTTCTGCCTCCTGAGGTGATTTTAGGAAGGCACCAGTACTCACCAATTCCTGTCCCCATCTACCTGACCGTACACTCTGACATATCTGTGTGGTACAGCCAATCTGAAACAAAGTGCATGCCACTTGGAAAGCATTGACAAATGTGGCAGAGTGGAGGAAGAGGGAAAGTATCAATACTGGGGAAGAGAAAGAAAACACGAAGAGTGAGGCAAGGCTAAAGATTTACTTTCACTTGAGGAGAAAATAGCACTTTTTGGTTGTTTAGTTACTTTCGATTGTTGGATATTTATTATTATGAATCTCTACCCAAGACTCTTGCCTAAGTTCTTAATTGTGTTCTAGTCTCCAGGCTACCCTCCTCCGCCTCAATTCCAGGAACCAAGTTTTCAACTGAAAGTAAATTCTAAATACAGTTAAAGCAAAATTTGCCACCCACTGCAGCCACCGTGTGCACAGCCAAATAAACATGCTTTGTCCATGCTATGGCTAGCACTTAAATGGGTGGAAGAAAGCCATTCACTTGATAATTATGCAACTAGATTCTCTTGGAATAGCTTTAAAAAGCTCTTTAATGAAAAGTCTGTAGCAGTCGAACAAAGTAAGTGTTTCCACCGGTGGGAAAATAAGCACGGGCAATTCTGTGCCTGACCCTGCAATGAGAGGCAGAATTACAATCTGCAGTCATGGGCTAATAAGGATTCAGCACATGGCAGCAGCAAGCTGTACCCCTTCTGCACTCCTTGGGAACAGGTCTGAGTTCATTGATACCACCAAAAGGAGTTGGGAACACTAGTAAAATAACAATGAGTGGATTTTGGTTTATCCCAAGGATACTTGGCCAGCAGTACAATCACTGGGGGTTAATATTGCTGTAAACTTTTAAAAAGAGTTTGTGAAAGAAAAGATCCTGAGGAAGAGTCTCCTGGCCAGACAGACTGCAGTCTCTTTCTCCCCATCTCTTCCCCATCTCCCACAGCAAGCTCTAGTACTGTAGTGAAGAGACTAAGAAGTATCATTACATCTCTTTCTCTTTGAATTGGATAGCTTTACTGCTTGGTCCCCGAGAAGTGCAGTGGATGCTGTGGTAGATGCCTCCAGTTCCTAATGCAAGGCATAAAGAATGGAAGTGTTTGAATCAGACAGGCTGTCCAAAGGCAAGTTTCAAACATATGCTTCTCATAAGGATCAGCCTATGCAGCAATTATGGAAGATTACAGGGAAATGTATATTTAAAACTCTGTTGAACAGTTCCTATGCCTTGTATGGGGGGGCATTTTTGCTCTGGAATTAAAAATCTGACCTTCAGTCAGCTGTCACTTTGACAGCTGTCTTCTCTTTAAAAAAATCCCTCCTTATTTCAAGAGCAAATGCCTCCAAGTGCAGAAACAGTCCTGGTATGATATCATCTCAGTTAATAAAACCATCTCTTGCACTGACAAACCTCAACTTGGTTTTGGTTTTGTGGGAGGTGCTGGTATACCCAGAGCATGAGTAGAGCCTTGTCATGGTTCTGTCCTCTGCATGGAGGGGGGTTGGTTGGGCTGGTCACAATCATGATTTTGTACCCCCTTAAAAAAAAGAAAAAAAAGAGCACCCTAACAGTTATGATGACATCAATTTTCTAGGAAAATTGGATTTTTAAATGCTGAATTTCACTGTAGGTGGTGGAACAGACTGCTTTTCACTTTGCAGCCCCACAGCACTGTGTGGGAACTTGAGAGCAGTCTGCGCCTTAGAAGCGCAGATTTAAACTGCACAGACAAACCACTTGGAACAACCCAGCAATCTGAACTTATTCCCTCTGTGCGCCTGTATTTGCCTTAGCTGAAGCTGCAAAAATGCCATCTTTAATTCTGACATCCTTGCGCTAAGTGATGCATGGCTTAAAAATTCGTCTGTGACCTCATGCGTGTCCGTGCAGTTAGGCAGTGCTTTGCGTGCAATAGATCACTTTGCAAGGAGCAGAGGATTGCTAAGCCATATGCCCTCCTTGCAGTTTAAGGCTTTCCCTTTTTCCAGTACCATCAGTCAAACAATTAATCTGAAAGTGCCTGGGAATTTCAGAAGGCAGTGGGATGCTGAGAAGGCTCCGTTAGATTCTTGTGTCATGTCTAGCCTGTCAGAAAGATTCCCAAGAGAAATAATGTGGTGGTGGCGTCTCTCAACAGTAGTGAGCTCGGCACTCCTAGCATTAACCCTCTCTATCCTAACAGCAGTAAATATTCTTGCAGCAACCTGCAAACATTTCAAGCACACAATAAATGGCCTTCTGGAGAAAAGGAGGTTCAGGGGAGACCTTATCACTCCCTGAAAGGAGGTGGTAGTGAGATGAGGGTTGTCCTCTTCTCCCAAGTAATAGCGATAGAATGAGTGGGAATGGCCTCAGTCACACCAGGGGAGGTTCAGCTTGGATATTAGGAAAAACTTCTCCAAAAGAGTGGTGAGGTAGTGGCATAAGCTGCCAGGGAAGTGGTGGAGTCACCTCCCTGGAGGTGTTCAAGAAATATGTAGATATGGCACTGAGAGACATGGTTAGTGTGCACGTTGCGAATGGGCTGACGGTTGGACTAGACGATTGTAATGGTCTTTTCCAGCCTTTGCGATTCTCTGATTTTCCCTTGGCTAACACTTCTCTTCCTCTGTCTCTCCCAGCATACAGCGTCGGCTGTCCTTGCAGCTGCCCATCCTCCACCACGCCTACCTGCCCTCCATAGGAGGAGTTGACGCGAGTTGTGCAAGCCCCTGCGTAAGCCCCAGCGCCAGCCCTCGGCACAGGCACGTGCCACCCTCCTTCCGAGTGATGGTTTCTGGGCTGTAGGAAGGAGAGATCAGTGCTTCCTGAACTGCTTTTAAGTACTCAAAGACTGGTCTAAACATCTGACATAGAACTCTGCTACAAGCACGTGACATTGGCTCTGAGCACAGAGAAACTACTGCTGAGGCCACCGCCACGGGAGTGCCAGGGTAGCTCATGTGGGAAGGCGAAGGAGGAGGACGCGAGGAGCTTGATCTGTAGCCTTATTCATGGAGTTTTTATTTCTTCACGTAGAAGTCACTGAAAACATTTCTTCCCAAATTTCTACTAACAACAAGGAGGCTGGGAAATACGAATCTAGCAAAAAAGACTCTAGGAAAAACACTCAAATGTCACTGAGCTTTACGTGGCTGCTGAGAACATGCAATTCTATACTGTATCCATGTAAGGAAAAATACAGTGATTGAGCTATAATGTATTTATTGAAATAGATACACTCATTTTTACAAGAGTTGTGTTAAATTGCTGGAAACATTCTGCACTGGTTAGTCTTGCTCGTTTTCATTTCAGGGATGATGTTCTGTAGGAAAGAAGGAATGTGAGAAATGATTCCTCGGGTGCCATTGAGACTGCAGGGTCACCTCAAACTAACAACGGTACAGGAAGCCCAAACAGGGGCTGAAGTTACAACAAGAGAGAGCTGCTGATGGAATCACAGTACTTTGCCCTTCTCCAGGGATGGCAGCCACTGCTGGCCATCGGCAGCTTTGGTTTAATGAGGTCTCAGAGCAAGCACCACCAACCATAATGCACTAAACTGCCTGGAAAAGTCCTCGGGCTGAGGACAGCTGGGTAGTAAAGTCTTAATGTCACAGGATGGATTGTTTTTCATAGTTTGTTTGAATTATGTCACACACAATTACAATAAAAATAATTTAGCGGACTGGGGGGTGGGGGGTTAGGGCACAGCACTTTGCTGCTGCAGGCAACACCTGCAGAGCACATAGATGTGGCCATACACTATGTTTGCTTCGTACCTGCTTGTGTGACAGTCGTGGTGGACAACAGAGAAAACAGATCAAATTTACCAATAGAATATTTCATTTGAATCTTCAAAGGGAAAAAAAAAAAAAAAAAAAAAAAAAAAGAATTAAAATCAAAAACAACTCAAAAGCGTGGTTTTTACACTTTAGCTCTATCCCCTGAACCGAAGTAATTAGGAGGAACGATAGCGGCACACCATCTGGACCAGCTCTGGAGCTGAGCCTCCAGGTACAGGTGAGATCCACGTGCAATTTCTTTTTCCAATGAACTGGAAATGTGGCATCTCTCTGCCAGGGCTGCTTGCTAGGAGCAGGGGGAAAATACCCGAAGCATCCACTGGGCTCTCAGTCCTCTTTGACCAATGCCTGTGCAGCACAGACCAGACCTTGGGAATGACGTTTCTACAAAGGTTTACAAATTAACCATGGCTAAAGCACAGCTAAAAAGGTCCATTAGCTGAGGGACTTAACTGCAGCTTTGATGAGCTGGCATATATCTCCATTGAAAATAGAACACACCTCATAGTGGCCAAAACCGATGTGAATATATATCCGAATCTTACAATCAGGAGCATCACAAAATGTTTCACTTGGCACATACAGTAAGAGAGGTTATGGAAATATTGTAGCTTTTAGAACAAAAACATGTAAGTATAAACACAGATAAAATAGAACTCATTACTCTGTTTAAGCACTAAACACTGACGTTGTCACTCAATGTGTGTTGACAGTATTCTCTTGCTTTATTAATATCATCAGGGCCTGGTTTATTTAAAAAGGAATGTTAATTTTTAAAAAGAGAAAAAAAATACAAAACTGTATATAATGTATACACAAAGATCTCTGTAGAAATATTATTCCAACTTAGCAGGAAAAAAAAATCAGAAGTATCGGACCATTGGAGGTGAGTGTGTGTGTGTGTCTGTAACTTCGTGAATACTGACTGTGTGACGTTTATTAGGTTTAAACCATGCAGTACATTCTTTGTCTCAATGATACTGTAGTTTCTCCCATAACATTTTTTTTTTTTACTTTACTGCAGATAACAAGACCAACCAAGTGAATATAGCTATTTAATGTTTCTGTTCTTTTATACTGCAGCAAAAATGTACTGTAAATTTATGAAGAGGCTGTGCCCCAATGGCATTTTCCAATGATGTTAGTGCACAAATGCTTTAAACTAGACTGGAACTGCCAGAATAAAATGTAAATGAAGAATTTCTTGTATAACCTTATACTGCATGAGATCAATTTTTAATAAATTGTTGCAAATCTGTTTTTATGAATAAAATATAGAAAACCTAGCTTTTTGGACTCAGTGTCCTTTTACCCTACAGCAGAACTGTTCTATATATGCATATTTATATGTATATATACCTTTACATAAAAGCCTTCCCTGGAGAAGGGCAAATCCTATTATAACACCACACTGTAATAAAAGTCACAGTACAAATCCACGTTGAAGGGTTGAAGGGTTCACATCTAGAGAAAACAGATAGATGTGTTTCTGTCCCAAAATACGATCATGGCATTGTTCAGGAGTGAAGTCTAAGCCCTTTTTCAAATGAGAAAATAGCTTTTATTAAATATATTCCAAATATTTACTCCCATGCCTAACTAAATATGTACACTATTCTCTCTTGCACCATAGAAAGTGTGAGTTCAAGAGAAGGAAGAAAATTTGAATTTTTTAGGTAAGTTACTGAAGGTGAGGCAGACTTCTAGCTATGTACATTGGTCGCTCTGAAAATAATGCCTCCTGTTATTTTCCATGGAAACAACAACAGGTGCGAAGGACACAACAGCACTGTTGGATAGAGCAAATTCTCAGCTACAAAGCACTATTTTTCAACACAGTCACCAATGCTAGCTAAGCATTTTCACCAGCAATTAATGCCTGTATGTTGCATTCATATACACCTGCACCAGAGGATGTGACTTACTGTCACTGCCACCACAGCTGAAGCACAGCACCCACTGCCTCACTGTGCTCACATCCACTGTTTGGTCTCCATAAACATTCAGCATGCATCGATGTATGTCAGCGGGTGTCATTTTTTCCACATGGAGGATATCAGTGGCACACCTTTACTTCCTTGTCAGGTGCCATTATGCCAGACTGCCCCTCTGTTGCCATCTGTCACACAGTAGCAAAATGTAATGGAATATTGATGGGAAGGTTCAACCTCTACTACCATACCACCAACATCCACTTCTGATGTCATGGGCCAACATAATCAAGGCATTACCTTTGGAGCAGACCTCGTACAAAGATCTCTGCTCCAGAGTATGAGAACACTATGACAGTGATCACCAAATGCTTCATGAAGCAAACATTAAACCTCTCCATTCAGTTTTGCACAGATTTTGAGTCCTACACCCATCTCTTCTCATGGCAACACATGAGGAGGGTAGGTTCATGGAGTGAGGTGGAGGAAGGAGCATTTTATTTTACTTGCTTTTTTTTTCAACAGGAGAACTATCAAACCTGTATATGCAAGAAGTATGAGGGAACTGAGAGCCTTGACTAATGTTTTTCCTGTAGATTTTTTGATGCAACTGAGAAGTGCTGCAGAACACATGCTAAGGAGAAAATATGAGTGTGAAACCAGCAGCATAGATCATGGATCTGAATGCAGAGTACCAGATAGCAGGAGAAACTCACACAGATACATCAAAGCTCATTCAGAAAAAAAGAAAAAAAAAGAAAAAAAAAAGCATAGAAGAACTCTATTGTGAAACCTACATTCAGCCAAAAATGGTGGGAGGATGCGAGCAACTTATAGCGGTTCAGGAATAATAGGAAATAAGAACAAAATAAATCGTTGCTCTGAGAGGTCAAGAAAATAAGAGGAAGACATCAAGGAAGTAAGTTTACTCAAACCACTGAGTTTCCACAGGTATACTTTCCCTAAAATCACTGACAGTGCCACTGAATTCATGAAAAATTAGCAATTTTGCAGAAACTTTCAAAAATTTTTTATTAGTTTCAAAAAGAATTGATGGCACTGAGGATGATGAGGGAAGGGCAAGAAAGACTTCTTCTGTTCTTTCAAAACACCTAACATCTTTACTTGAAGTTTTTATAATCAAATCTCTTTTCAAAACATGCTTGTTTATCACAGCATACTTTTCTCCCCAAGATTGGATTAGTGTTCCTGGTCCTTTCTGCTCAGGCTTGCCTAGGTGCTGGAGGACCTGCCCCCTCCCTTCCACAGCACCCTGCTGCTATCAGCCCAAAGGATGGGCCAGGCCCGCCTCTTGGTGGGCTCACTCTCACTACTACTGTCTTATTTAATTGAGATTTGCTTCTTGCTTTCTGAGAAGACTGACAGGTTTATTACAGTGCTTTAAATATCATGATTTTTATCTGAGTTCATTTCTCATATTTACTGACTGCCTCAGTAGTCATCAGTAGATATTTCATCAGTAGATATGGTGAATGGCACTTATACCCATTACTTTAATGGACATGAATACTATTCACAAATGAATTCCAAGAGCATTCTGCCTCTTGAGCCCATTGGGATCCCACTGGTGCTTGGCTACACTTACTTCTGCTCTATACTTACTAGAGGGCATTGCTGCACTAGAACTGCAATTGAAGAGATGGGGAGAAGACTGCTGGAGCCTTGTGCTGGGTTGCTGGCACTGGCATCCGGGTTGCCAGTACGGTACATCAGTAACCTCTCTTAACAGATGTTTTGAGCCACTGGTTGGACACTCAGCAAGTGCAAGCAGCCCAGTATTATTGGCATGGAGAACACACCAGAGCCAATGTAGGGACTCCAAATGATATATCCATGATAATTTTTGCTTGAAGATTTTGTCAAGAGCCTAAATGCAAAACTCATCCTGAGAACACACACACGCAAAGTATCCTCTGCTCAATAACAGACCTTGGCCCTGTCCCACTCTGCTATACAGTGCAAAAACATGAGCCTGAGCATCCTCCATTTATTGCCTGGCCTATGGAGAAAGGAACAAGGAACAGAAGTGAAAGTATGTGAAAAAGAGCTGGCAGGAAATCTGTACATGGTTTTGTAATCATAAAGTGCTCTGCTGCACTGCAAACCTAACTGGCAGAGATGAACATCAAGTCTTGGGCAGTTCAGGAGGTAAAGCAGAACGAGACTGTAGTAGTAGGACCGGGGGCCCATCATGCTCTTCGGGGCACCTGCAGATGAAGGTGCCACTTAAATACATGCTGCAGAAAAGATAATTGCTGACCATAGATCAGCTTCTCCTCAAGAAAGACAAACGGAAGCAAGAGGGGGTGAAATCAACAGGTACATACAAGAAAAAGGCATAACTTTTACAAAGATGCAAATGAACAAGGGGCATAGCTGCAGTCACTTTGAGGAAGAAATGTTAGTGTCAGCATCAGATACAGGCACCACTAGCAGAAGACAATCACTGTTACCCTACAAAGCTAACTGTACAAGGGAAGCTGCTGAAACTGTCAGGACTGAAGCCAATGTCATCACTGACTGCTTTGATGTTGCTAGAAACTAAAATAGGAGCAACCTCCCTCCAAATTTCAACCTCTTCTTCTAGAAAGCTCAAAGTTTGAGAATAAATTCAATGCTTGGATAGCCTGGGCTATTTCCAGGCTTTCAGTATTGCTGGGTGGTTGCAAGGGTGTGAAGTTTTCAAATTACCAGTTGTTACGAAAATTTGACAGAAATGAGTTTTTTGCACATACACACACAGAAACATGTTTCGTTTAACAGTTTAACTGGACTGCCAGGATGTGGGGAGGAATATTTCATTATCCCCCTTACGTAGGGAGACTGCTTTCAGAGTCCATCACAGAATTTTAAGATTATATGCACTCCAAATTCAAGATGAAAGTGTTCAGCTAAAAAGCTGCTGTCCTGCCATTGGTCTGATAAATATTTCTGTAATAAGTGTCTGCATTCTTCAAAGATCTTTCAGACTTCAGGTTGCCCAAGGCGGTTGTGGGTGCCCTGTCTCTGGGGCATTCAAGGCCTGGCTGGATGCGTCTCTGGGCAGTCTGGTCTGATGGTTGTTGACCCTGCACATAGCAGGGGGTTGAAACTAAATGATCATTGTGGTCCTTTTCAACCCAGGCTATTTTATGATTCTATGATTCTATGACTTTATTCTACTTCTCAGCTAATATTCTGTATTTACCGTTTTTGTTTTTTTTTTTATTTAAAACACGTAGGAATTAACTCACATTTGAACTTAAATAAGCAATTTATGGTGAAAACGAAGCTCAGTAAGTGGAAAAAATATATGAATTGTTCCAGCATTATCCATGTGTATAAATAAGAGTGGTACTTGCTACCAAACTTTCACAGGTACTTTACATAGAAAAATGAAAATAATTAAAAAAAAAAAAAAAAGATATATCAGAGGTTTAAATGACTATGCAGCTGTGGAACAAAGCCAGGGTTGGGTTACCTTGAGATGTTTGTTTGGGCTGCCCTAGGCTGTGGCCAGCACAGGTTGGTCTTCGTGCTGTGGCCATTTGCTCACAGCACATTGCTGTTGGCCCCATTCCAGTATTATGAACGGCCAACTAATGAACCTGAAGACATCTATTGCAGTCTAGTTAGCTTATTTGTTGGGTTACTAGATGGGAGCAGTGATCCCAGGGCAGCCAGACTCATAGAATCATTAAGGTTGGGAAGACCACCAAGATCATCTAGTCCAGTCATCAACCCACTCCTGTGACCACTCTCAACCATATCGCTGAGTGCCGCATCTACCTTTTTTTTGAAAACCTCTAGGGATAGTGACTCCACAACTTCCCTGAGTGGCCTTGCTGTCTCCTCTCTACTTCTAGGCTTGAATGAATTGTCCTGCATCCCATATCCATGTATGTCCCATCTTTTTCAGCTATTTTACCAACTCAACTCCATGTCTCACTTCCTTTGTTCTACGGGTAGATTTTACCAATATTTGAATATCTGATATGTTCAAATCCTGAAAAAGCTGTCAGACCTTACTTGAGAAGTCAGAAGGACCACTCTCCTCAAGAGACCCAAATGTGATAAAAATATCTTCAAGCATTCAAAAGTGCCTATTTTAATACAACCTCCCTTAAATAAGCTTTCTATTTTTTCCCAGCCTACGTCAGCAGTCAGTAACCACTCACTGTCATCTAAAAAGCAAAAATGTACACCCAGGTCTAGCAGGCATGCTTGCAACAGTTTTTCATATCCCTTATTTGCTGCTATTTTTATGGTCTTGTTGCTGATATATTGTTTGTTTGTTTTCAAGCAAGACAGAAACAAAATGAACTTCCCCATATGGAGAACACCAACCACAGCGCACTCACGTCTGTGCTGTGCAAATGCTCAAACACAAACTGCCTTTCCTCATCCAACATGCAAAGTGCGTATCTCAGGCCGTGCAGATAGGAGTTTAGAGCTGCAGACAGATAAAAGATAATAAAACGAGCTTGGGCCTCATTAACTTACCCTACTGATGGGAACATTAACATAGATTAAAATCCACATTCTAAAAAGAAAACTCAGTCCCAGACCTTGTCATAGGCAAACTTCAATAATGAATTCCTTGTATTAATTTGGTTCATCATATTATGATGCTGCAGTAGGATGCTCTACATAAAGAAAGACCTCTCCACATGGCTCTCAAAGTTTTGTAACCAAATGCAATTCTGAGAATTAAATCTCTGCTTATGCACTTTGCCAGTGGCTTTGATGATCATTCTGCTGCTCTGGCTGCACATATAGAAAGAGACCAGGAAGACACTCCTTTTATCAGGACCTACTTCAGCTTGGCATGTATAAAAACATTTATGAATATATCAGAATTCAGACAACCTTGCTCAAATTAATTCAGTACGGTTTATTCAAAATGATGAATAGATGTTTCTCATAAATTTCTCTCTCTTTTGGATTAAGGCTTTCCTTTCACTGATATTCCACTCTTTTAATCTATTGTATATAGAAATTGCATTAACTTCATTGTATTAACATCACATTGCTAGCACTATACAGGTGAAGCAAATAATTACTTTTCATCTTATTCTTTCCCTTTTCTGTTCCTATAGGAAAATGATGTTTACAGTGTACTGTTCTGCAATTATACACATTAAAACTAAGGAAAGGAGTTGGGTTTTTTGTGAGTTTTAGTTTTACAGGACAGGACAAGCACAATGTTTATAAGTGGAAGTTCACAAATGAATGATTTATGGAGACCATGGGTTCATCCAAAAGTCCATCCCAGCTTTGATCTGGCCCTTTGGAAAGCATCACCTTGCCTCTGGGCTGGGAAGTTCATCACATCATCATAATCATCATCAGTGATCCTTATCTTAAAGCATGAGACCATCTTTTAGCTTTGCTAATCTCAGTCAACAGTTTATTATTTCAAATATACTTTCCTCTTACTCTACCATCTCACTTGACTCTGATATACCACACGAGCCTGCGCTCTTCTTTCCTGGCATAGCTGCCATGGTGAGATGTTGCAGTCATGTTTTCTTTCAGACTCCCCTTGCTGAATAGACACTCTTAGCCAGAGGGATGTTATTTGTTGCGAACTTTCCCCCACTCTTTGGAATATACTTGCATATTTTCTTCACTGATACGTGATGCTTTAAGCTGCACCATGTAAACAGTGGTTGTCTAAGGCAGGTGTTTCGGTCCTGTGTCAGTGACAGAGAAATTTTCTGTCTGTACGTCACTGAAAGGTCTCATAATTCCATGAGACGAGGAGGGTGACCTATCACATGCCTTTCAGGGATGTGTTTACGCATTTGGCAAAGATTTATTTTGACGTCTGTGGTACATCATGCAGCACACTGCTCGGTGCATCGTAGTCTGCTTTATATTTAACACACAGATCACTGGCTCAGTGTGCCTTGGATCCCTCCTTGCTGAAGTTCTGCATCTCAGATGCCTTCATTCTGGCATGGCTCCAGGCTCAGTCACTGTGTGCAGAACTGTTCTTCATCAACAACAAACCTTTCTGCATAAAAACATCCCACACTCTGCTAACTTGCTTTTGCACCTGTCAGGCAGTTATTTGGCTACTCATAAATTACAATATTCTTTCTTGTTCTACCTAGTTCCCTCCTATTTTTCAGTTCAGTCCTGTTTCTGAGAGTTTCTTGCTTCAAGCCCTAAGAATTATCCTCTGCATTTCTCTTGACTATTCACTTTCAGCACTTTTTTTTCTTCAGAGGCCAGAACTGTTTTGTCAGGTACCTGCCCAAGTACTTCCTTGTCAGGTGAAAGGACATGAACCCCCAAGAACAAAATCTGTTGAGGATGTAAACCAGGAGATGCAGAGTTGTTATTGCTAGATGTGGGCTACATTATGTGCATTAAATGATGACTGATGACTTATTGGGCTGTGTTTTAGGCAGACGCGAACTTAGTTTGATTATGACTACTGAAGTCACTAACAAGTTTGGAACAAGTACTTTGTCTTGCTCTTTTAAAGCTGGTTCTGCAATAGCACCTCTCCTATGAGGAAAGGTTGAGGGAACTGGGATTGTTTAGCCTGAAGAAGAGAAGTCTCTGGATAGACCTCGTTGCAGCCTTCCAGTACTTGAAGAGAGAGTATAAGCAGGAGGAGGAATGGCTGTTTACAAGTGTATATATTGATAGGACAAGGGGGAATGGTTTTAAATTGAGACAGGGGAGGTTTAGCTTGGATATTAGGAGGAAGTTTTTCACACAGGGGGTGGTGACACGCTGGAACATATTGCCCAAGGAGGTTGTGGATGCCCCATCCCTGGAGGCATTCAAGGCCAGGCTGGATGTGGCTCTGGGCAGCCTGGTCTGGTGGTTGGCAACCCTGCACATAGCAGGGGGTTGACACTAGATGATCTTTGTGGTCCTTTTCAACCCAGGCTATTTTATGATTCCATGATTCTATGATAGCAAGTTTCAACTCCTGGCAAATGTCTAAAAATGAAAGGATGGTTGCACAGCTTGCTAGCTCACCAATACATGAGTGGTGAGACTGTTCAGGTAACCTAGGACTGGAGGAAGGGTGTCTGCTCCCAGCACATAAGTCTTCCTGGTGAAGAATTTGGGTCACTGTAAACCCTTTCTTCTAAAATTGCTGTCCCTGAGGACTCAAGAAAAGTAAGCACAGCACCACAAAAAGAGGCAAAAACAATGAGGGATGCTCCAAAAGCAATGCCTATTATTTTATGGTGTTGGCCCACAACGTCATAGAGGCAAATGGCGGTGGTATGTCTGTAGAGACTGAGCTTTCCTGCCAATACTCCTTCATACTTTGTTGCTGCGCAACAGATGGCAGCAGAGGGACAATCTGACACAGTGGCATCCTACATGGAAGTGCAGATGAAGCCAAAGTGTGTAGCTGAATTCCTGCATACAGATGAACTCACACCCACTGACATCAATACTTGCTGAACTTTTATGGAGACCAAACAGTGGATATAACCACAATAACGCAGGGGGTGGTGCATTTCAGCAGTGGCAACAGCAACAGAGGGTCATCTCCATCAGTGCACAGTTCTACAAGGGCAGCATGCAGGCTCTTGTTCATTGCTGGTGAAAACGCATAACTAATGGTGGTGACTGTGATGGCATTATTTTCAGTGCAAACTAAGTATTCAGGAAGTATTACTTTTCAGAAAGAGTGGTCAGGCACTGGAATGGACTGCCCAGGGAGGTGGTGGAGTCACCAAGCCTGGGGGTGTTCAAGGAAAGGCTGGATGTTGTGTTGAGGGACATGGTTTAGTGGGAGCTATTTGTGATAGGTGAACGGTTGGACTGGGTGATCTTTTAGGTCTTTTCCAACCTTGGTGATTCTATGATTCTATGATTCTATAAGTAGAAAAGCTGAGGAGAAGCCTCACGGCGGCCACAGCTCCTCACAGGGAGCAGAGGGGCAGCGCTGAGCTCCGCTCTGTGTGACAGCGACAGGGCCCAGGGAGCGGCATGGAGCTGCGTCAGGGGAGGGCAGCTGGGGGTCAGGGAAAGGGTCTGCAGCACAGGGCGGTGGACATGGAACGGGCTGCACAGGGCTGTGGGCACGGCCCCGAGTGCCGGAATTCAGGATGCATCTGGACAGTGCTCTCAGACAGACATAGGGTTCTGGGTGGTCCTGTGTGGGGCCAGGAGTTGGGTTCAATGATCCCAGATGGAAAACCGTGAAGCAGGGCATGGGCATATTGTAAAACAAAACAGAGTCTAGAGAAGGGAGAAAACATATGTATGGTTGTATGTACTAAAAGCAGTTTTAGAAAAGCAGTTAGTCTTCCAGAAAATGATTAAGTATAGAATAAGATTCCACATTTTTCCAAAGGCAAAGCTTTACATCAGAAACTGCTGCCCAGGTGTATCGACAAGTTGCATAGGTTTAAGCACATTGATTTTATACTGTAGAATTAAACCTCCCTTCTGCCGAATTTGGAACATCGGAGTCCTATGTTCAGGGTTAAAACAATTGCACATTCACAAGCAGATGAGAAATATTATATAAATACTATGTTGATTTATCATTTATCAAGGAATTTTTGACAGGATAATCTAGGCTCATACATTTTCTTTTAATAAATTGTTGCTATTTTTGTAGAGCAGAAATGTGCAGTGAGTAATACCAGTATTTACAATTTAGATTTATAGCTAACTTCATCAATAGCTTTCATTATTCTTTTATAAATTTCCCTTATTTTGTGTTTTGTTGGGCTTTTCTTTTAATCATTAAATTCTAATTGGCATCCATGGGCCAATTTTATTTTTAATTTAAGAGTCTGAAACAAAAATAGCTTCACAAGTAAAGAATTAAACAAATGAGAAATGAACATATGGCAAAAAACAAGACCTTTTAGCTGTTCTTTGAGTGTACTACGATTTATAACAGTAAGGTTATGTGGTGGAGTGTAGACTACAAAACTTACTAAATAATGAATGCAGTACTTCCATGCCATTTTGCTGGCAATAACCCTAAGTAATTTTAATTAGCTTCACCTCCCCTTAACTGCAAGGACAGCTGGGGATGTTCAGCCTTCCCATATAGGCACAGTTCTGCAAGTCATTTTATTTAGACTTATCTATTTAATTAATTAATTTTGCTACCAAGACTCAGCTGTTCAACTGATTTACCAAATTTCTGTGTGATGTCTTTTAGATTATGCAACTAAAAAACCATCTCCATGATGAATGGCAGGGAAACCCCAATAACCCAGTGAGAAAAACAGAACACCCTGACATCATCACAGCCTTGGCATTGTAGGAAAGCAATTAAGTTGTGAGGATCCATCTCCAGCATCACAAAGCTGAAAGCAGCTGAATCCCATAAGCTTAATCAGAGAGGAGCACCCTGATCTGGCCCCTCATAGGGAGATGCTCAGCCCCCAGTCCCAGGAAGAGGTTCAGGGGGAAAGGTTCTCCAGATAATCTTACAGCCCGGGGGGGAGTTACTGCCTTATAGGGTGTGGGACCCTACATGGGATGCAAGGGAGGAGTATCTGGGGATTGTGTAAGCCTCAGAAAAGAGTGTTTATGTGGAAGACCAGTCAAGAACGGTCAGGGATCAAGGTGATTTGGGAGGAATAAGCATGGGGGGGAAAAAAAGAGATTGAAGGGATAAAAGCAACTGATATATTTCTGCGTGATCACCAGGGAACATCAGGCTGGACTCACTGGTGAGAGGTACTGCAGCAGCTAGAAGTCTGGGCTGGATGGCAGAGAGCCATGGGTGACGGTTGGCTGCTAGAGGGACCAGAAATCTAAAAACAGCTGTGGGAGGGACTGTGGAGCCTGGAGGCCAGCTGAGGCACACACTGGCATGAGCAGATGAGGAGCCTAGAGACTAGAGGGTCCCAGGCCAGCTGCTGGGCAGGGAGGGAGTCCAAGGCCTGTAGCTGGAGAGCCCAAAGCATACATGTGCATGCATGAGCACCAGTGCATGCATGAGCACCAAATGTAGGCCTGTGGGCCTCAGGAGCTCTTATGCTGCAGGTGTTAGCAGCTAGGGAGCTCTGGGTGATCAGGGATGGCTGCTGGACAGGCTGCATGCCTACAACCAGTTGCTGGAGAGATCCGTATTGTATACATATGTGTATTTTCCACTCATGCGCTTGCATCCTTATACAGAACAGGGAAGCATTTCCTGAAGGAGGGATTAACAGGGCATATTGCTGCTAATGCAAGGTCATAATCCCCCGAGAGACCAACTGCTAGTCCAGCAGGCAGGTTATTCTGTTACTTGTATTCCCAGTTAGAAACAGTAAGATTTATGTCAGTTAATCTCTGCTCTTTGAAACCTGGGTTTTACGTAGGTCATTGGCCTCAGCTGCTGTCCTCAAAAGATACCACTTAAGCAGTCACCCATGGTTTAGTACTCTTGGTCCTCATCGACTTAGCTTCTATTGCATGGAGAATTCTGTTAATTTATATTCTTCTTCTATTTCTTCCATGCTTGCCATGTTGATAGCTGGGGAGCAGACCTCCTCAGCTCAGCTGTGAAGAACAGATTTCCTCCTGGTTCTAGCATCAGTAAAATTCTGGGAAGACAGCAGTAAGCAGAGATAACCACAAGACAAAAGGCTAAGTGATTATATGGTAACTATGGCTAGATTTGCCTAAAAAGTTTTAAATCTGTCTTTCCTTCAAACTGAAGACCTTTCTAGTCCCAACACCTGCCAAATATATGTTTCTCTGTTAAGCATGGGTGAACCAGCAAGGTAACTGATTTCATTGTGTCAGATGGAGGGTTTGTTCCTTGTCTGTCTCAATTTTCTCTTACATTAAGGGAAAATGAAACAGATATTTTTTTGTTGCTGATGTTTTATTAAAATCTAATGTGTAGTCTTTATTATTGCCCGAGGCACGTTATAGGAAACATTAATCTCATCTCAGAGTTCTCTTTATCTTCCATGGTCTAGTAGCAACCTTTCTGTTTTTTCTTTTCCAAGCATTGAGGGAATGAGAGAAATTGACATAGCCTGTTTCAGTGCACCAATTTGCTGCAAAAAGTTGATATTCTTAGACAGCAGATGCTTGGAGTGTTGCCAAATGGGAGAAGAAAATTGACATTGGTTTTCTGTTGTTCTTACAAGAGTATTTATAGGTCTATAACATATCCTCACCTCCCTAACAGTCTGTCAGACAGCTGGAAGACTTCTAAATTACATGAAAATACCAGTTTTAGGTTCTGTCACTACAGACACTTAGAGCGGCCAAATCTAGAGAATAGAGCAGAAGTCTGATGAGCTGATGGGAGAACTCTGCATGGTGGCAGACCCCACCAAATAGGCTTACTGCACAAAGAAAGCTGAATGAATTATCAAAGCTGATTTTCCTTAAACATCTGTTCATGTTTACTGAGGTATGTGAGCCCAGATGTTTTCTTCTACTGCATTTTAAAGACGTTGTACCATAATGTATATAACAGAATATACATCTAATTCCTTCAACAGCTGGTGAATAGCACACTGATTTCAGCTAGTTCATTAGGGATGGTGAGGAACAGCCAGTGGAACTAATGAAAAAGAAACACCAAATGGAGAGGGACTTAAAGGGCAATTAGTGCCTCACACACCTTGTTTTCCAGAATATTTCTCCGCAGCCTAAATCACCTTTAAATCATGAAGTTTTGGATAGTAGGAGGTGCTCGGGTGATGTATTTGCAGACAGAACTCTCTCTGTTTAACCACAACGCTGCTATGGAACATATGCATTAGGTGGCTTTAATAGTGCTCAGCATCCTCAAATCAAGAAGTTCCACCAGCAGGACAGGCAGTCAAGTCTTACAGTTCCTAACATTGTTATTTGCTTGTGTCTGTGCTGTTAGCCCTCAACTCTAAGAACAGTAGGTCTCCCTCTCAAGAAAGAATGTACTTTCCCTAGACAGCTTTCAAATCTAGGAAAATAAGCTCTGCTTATGCAAAGATGTTGGCAGTCCTAGCTAGTTCTTATCCACTCTGTTTAGGTTTTCTAACAAGACACCACATGGCAAATTAGGCAGTTAAAGAAAGTTTTCAGCTAAGTAGCTTACTGACAAATTTGTCTGCTATTTAAAGTACACCTGAAATAAGTATTTTCAAAGTTATCCAAGCTTCTGGACTACGGGTAAAATACATTTTTTTCAGGGCAAAGTATAAAAGAATAAAATAACAACACATACACTAACCTCAGCCATTGTGAGCAATTCTCAAACCATGCTAAATGTTACCCATCACCCTCTCCTGATCTATTGACTCTTCATACTTTGGAATTTTTGCAGAAAAACCTGCATAGGTGAAGACCCTAGAAAATAAGCATAAGAACTATTAGCAAAATCAAGGTCTTTTCTTTTGAAAACACTGTGTGTCTCAGCTTGCTTCAGCTAAGCTGTGAGGTGCCTGCTTTCATGCTTCAGGCAATTGCAGTTGTCACAAAATGACTCAAGACGATGTTGGCCTTTAAGATATTGGAGAACTTTAGCCGCTTTCTGTAATGCTTCAATTTGTGACAAGAAATGAACTCAAGGTCAATTTGTAATGCGGAACATGGGGTTAATCACTGTTTAACTGATGGACTGGTTCACACAAGAAAAACAGCATACTTGAAGAAACAAGGTAACTAATGACTTTTAGAAAGACTAGACTTCTCCTATTGGGTACTGATTGGCAGAAATAAGGCTGGTTCAATTCTGAGAGGGCACTAAAAGCTTCCACCTAGAAATTAGCAAGTTGAATTGTATTTTCTGGGGCTCAAGTACAAGCTGAAGGCACAAGTTCTATAAATGAGCTTTACGTAATCGGAAAGGGAAAACAAAACAGACAATATGTCAGCATGGAAAAAATTAATCAGTCCTAAAAAACAGAGCATCCACATCTTAAAGAAGACAAGTAAGAAACTTGCCCATGTCTTTTTCCAGACCTGCTCCAGTTGTAGTACTTTGATGCCTAAGCAGAAAGAAATCCATGTAAGGCACAAATCAATCTGTTGTCCCAGAGGAAATACTGCCTTTTCCACCTAGATAGGGAAGCCTTATCAGAATTGATGCTCCAGGCTGCTAATCTTGATAACGTGACTCATCTGTCCATCACTAGCTAGGCCTACACTGGCCATAAATACTCTTGTTGTTAACTGCTTGTGCCACAAATCTTCCACCCCCAGCTAGTAGTGCTGCTCTGCTTTGCCATGCCACCACTGACAGGGGGTCCCAGCTGGCTCCTTAGATGGATGGTATTGCACACACTAAGAGCCAATCAGACTCTGCAGGCCAACCCTCTTCTGTGGCTTCTTCTACCAGGTAAGTAGGTTGCTGTCATTGATTAAAACAACCCTGAAGCTCTTCATTAGTTATTGTTAAATCACAGGCATAGTAAAACAAAGGACTCCATGCACCTTACTTGTGAAACTTGTTCACATCTGCAGAGCGCATTGCTGTCCTTGATTTCTCTGTCCTACCCTTGAAAAAAGGGCCTCAACAGAAGTGAAAAAAGTAGGGTCATACCCTTGCCATTCCTATCCTCTTCCCATTACTTCTCCACAACCAGATAGTAGTCCAATCCTTCTCTTCACAGAACAGCTAAGGTCAGAAGGGGACTCTGAAGGTTGTCTGATTCAATGTCCTGCATCAAGCAGGGCTGCTCCAAGCAGGTTGTCCAGCACCACACCCAGCCAGCTTTTGAAGATCTCCAAAGACTGAGATTCCAGAACCTCTCCAGGCAGCCTGTTCCTGTGTTTGACCACCTTCCCCATAAAGATTTTTCTTACGTATAAATCAAATCTCATGTGTTTCAGTTTGTGTCCTTCTCTTCTCGCCCTTCCCCTAGGAATCATCCCTGTGTTCACGGAGCTCACTTTGAATAAAGCCTCTGCTATGTCAAGGGCGCTTGCTTGAGTGGCTATAGGGGGCAGTGTCCTGAAGTGCATCACCTGCACTTGGCCCTCAGCAGACTCTCTTGGCTTTTCTCTTACAGCCCACATGCATTTTAGCATCTTTCTAACAGCTATTCTGGCTCCTGGTGATCTGACAATATTCATTTTATCTATTCCTTCCCTAGTCTATTCTTCAGTCACTGAAGTCAGGGCAACCAAATGGATGGTTTTCCTGTGATTTGCTAATCCAAGATGAACTCTGCTGTCAGAATGCTTTCCCCTGAAATGTTCACCCTTTACCAGATGGTGGGAACAGGAGCACACACGCAGCTCTCACACACCCACTCCCTGCCTACTGGAAATGCATCTTTCATTCTCAGCCTCCAGAGGAAGAAATAGAAGTGTGGCAACCTCACTATACTCATTTTTGTTATGAATTTATGCAACCTGCTTGCTTTTGACTTCTTGCACCCCAAGAGCTCAAGGCAAACTGCAGAGGTGGCCAGAGGCTGGATCCTGCATTACTCCAGTGCTGTGACCAGTCTGCAAGGAAGGTGGTTCTGTCAAACAGTGCCACTTAGCCATAACTTACCTACCTGCAACTTCCTCTGCAGTGCAAGAGAGGCCTTCAATTTCTCCTCTTCCTTACAGAACTGGTTTTCAACAGGCCTCTCTCCAGCCGCAGGCTTGGGCAGGAGAAGGCAGTTCCCTGCTTGGACCTAATGATTACAGGAAAGCCCATTCAGGCTATTTAAATATGTATCATCCAGCTGTCTTTTCTAAGGGAGGACTGCTGTGTGTTTCCACTGCTTCATTATGCAAAAAATATATAATCAAATATTCTGCTGTGAAAATGAAATGTTACCAGTGACCCAAATAAAATGCACCCAGTGCATCTCTCACTCACTCACAGCAAAGGCACAGCCACCGCCAGCTCCAATCCCTGATTACACATAAAAAAATAATAATTTGGTGTCAAACAGTTCCAATAAAGGATGCTAATCTGCATTTCTACAGTATTTCAGGAAACTACTTGTTTCGGCCTAAATGGACATTGGACAGGCAGGTTTCCTGCCTGCATGATGAACTGATGCAATTTCACACTGATATCAAGGGCTTTCACTGTGACATAGACACTTCGAGGAAGAGTGGGCTTAAAGGTGAATCTGGAACTGTCTAGTAGGTCTGTAAAAGCACTTCACTTCCTCAATTTTTCATTCTTAATATTATCCAGAACTGCTACTAGCAGTGCAGTAAAACAGAATGGTGAAGAATATCAAATTAGTTTATGTAGTGTAAGCAGCAATGTGGCGTTGAGACCCCAGAGGAGGTTGCTGATCGATTTTGTTGTCGCAGAGCAAGACAATTTCACTGCCAAGAAGCACTGCTGAGCAGGGAGAAACTGCTAATAGCACAGCAGCTCCACGTTGCATCCAGGATGCTGCTGGGCCGTGTGCTTGGGCAATAGGATGTGCAGTAGAGCGGAGAGATGCTGCCATCATCCCCAGCATCAGCCAGCAGTAAAACAAAGCATTGTTTAATCCTCCAAATTGAAACATTTTTGTACTTTCCTACAAGAGCATCAGTTTTTTCCCAACCACAATTTTCAGCTTCTATTTTCTGTTAGCTAACAGTGTATCTGGTGATACTCATTTATCTGGTGTGTATGACTTAACTATTTGCACAGCAGCATCAACATTTAAGGAAAAAGCAGGGTGCTCTCCTAGCAGTAAACTTTTTTTGTTACTGAGTTCTGAGCTTACATTGTTTATTTTAAAAAGTTCAGGTTACTGTTTGCATGAAAGATGCTTTAGAAAGGTACTCAATATTGGTTTTCAAGTTATTTGCTAGTGTACGCGTATGCCTGTTATCTTTGCTGTCTTTTCCCTGTATTAGGAAGTGACTTTAAACAATTTTCCTAATTCCAGAACAAATACAGCAGAAACACTGACGTGTTTATTCTGTCAGCTCTTATACCTTTATCAAGCATAAGAATTCAATGCCTCTCTGGTTGCTTGGAGAGGCTGTGGAGTCTCCTTGGAGGTCTGCAGACTCCACCTGGCCATGGGCCTGGGCACCCTGCTCAGGGCCCAGAGGGCTCTGTCTACCTCAACCACGCTGCAACTCTGTGATTTTTGCTTTTCCTAACCCCTTCTGTTCTGCACTTCAACATCTGACACTGTGTGTACACTGGCCTCCGGGCACTGAATTGTTCAAATTCCTTGCCATAATTCTCCACAAAATCCCATTTCAAAATATCTGTTGGGTTTCTCAGAGGCTTGAGTGAGTCTACAGGCAACAACACTTGGGCACAAAAGGCCATAAGCAGAAGTACCTGCACAACGTCCTTTGCCCTGGTAAACATGGAGCTTCCTAGTTTCTCTCTGGCAGCCTTACCCTAAGCACAAACACAGCCTTTTGACTTCCACACCCCATAGCATCCTCCCCAGGAAAACAACACCCCTGCAGCCCCCCTGCAGCCCGATAACCCAGCTCTGCGGAAAAATGCAGGATAATTACAGTTCATTTCAGCAGCAGGTGCAGCTCATTAACCTGCAGCCCCCTGCCATCTCCTAGAGAGCAGAGGCAGTTCAGCTCTGCTGGAGAGAGAGGCCTGCAGGGAAAATTCTCTGAGAAGCAGAGCTTGGGGAGATGTTTCAGCCACGCGTTGGGTTTTGCTGCCATGACATCTGCTCTCCTCCCTGCAAGGTCTGCCTTTTGCACGGGTAGGTGTATCTCTGACCTGCCAGCCTGACTTCAGCTTGCTGCCAGGCTCAGCCTCAGCTTCCCCTCTTTTAAGTAAGATGGTGGACATTCTGCCACACACTAGTAATGAAATGTGGCACCCTAGCAGGGAGAATCCCAAGCACCCCAGCCACGACTTACCTTATGAACCTCCTGCATCTCAGCTTTTGTAGAGGAGGCCCAGGGGGATCTTGTTGATGTCTATACATTTCCGAAGGAAGGTGCAATGAAGGTGCAGCCAGGCTTTTTTCAGTATTGCCCAGTGCCAGGAACAGAGGCAGTGGGCAGAAACTTGAACACAGGAAGTTCCATCTGAACACCAGGAGCACTTGTGTGCCGTGTAAATGAGCAAGCACTGGCACAGGCTGCCTAGAGGCTGTAGGGTCTCTTCCTCAGAGATCTCCAGACTCTGTCTGGCCATGGGCCTGGGCACCCTGCTCTGGGTGCTCCTGCAGGAGCTGGCTGGGGTCTGATGGGCTCAGAGGGCTCTGCCTGCCTCAGCCATGCTGGGACTCTGTGATATTTGCTTTTTCAAGCCAGTTTGGTTCTGAATTTCAGTATGTGACACAGTGCACGTACATTTGGCATGTGCACCTGGCTGCTTCTGGAGTTATCCATGCTTCAAGCCACCTATCAGCAAATGACATCCTGCCTATAGCAAGACATGCTGCCAGGTGAACTGCACTCTCCTTGTTTTTGTTAATCTGCTGCCATTAGCATTAATCAGCCTATGACAGGAACATGACGCTGTTGCATACGTTTTTATGATCACTCTTAGATTGTTGCTGCTAATAACGCCAAACCAAACTGGAGAAACTCTTCTTCCCACAGCTGGGAGTTGAATGGAGACCGATAGCTTAACCTGCAAGGAAAGAATTTTATTATTTTAGGTGTTTTTTCTCCAGCCTAATTGCTGTGGCCTGTTTTACATTTTAATTAATGTTGCTTGGTTTGTTCAGGCAGCTTTAGCTTGCTTGTTCATCACTCTGTGCTAGGAGGTATGCTTCGTAATTAAAAGCAAGTCTGCTTGTAAGATCGTCAGTAAGGAAGTCATCGTTTTTAAATAAAGCACTTTGTAGTTACCTTTAGAAAATAAATGTGTAAACTGCAATCAATTAGTCTCCCTGTTGAGGTACAAATTGGATGCAGGAGTAGGGATATCGTTGGAGGGAAACTGAGGAACAGATAGTTGGTGACATGCCGAAATTTACTGATGGAAAAAAAAAAACAGTGTGGAGAAGCTATGGTCAGCATTCAGCTCAGCTGACAGGAGGTGTGCATATTGTTCCCCTACCACATCTCCTCCCTTTGCTAATTATCTCACAGCCTCTCTGGCATTTGGGGTCACCAAAGTCACTTGTTAGCAAGCTGACTGCCAGGGACAACAAAAGGCATAGAATTGCATATTTTAATTATGGTTTCATTGTCATGCAATTCACAGCCAGTCCATAGCGAGAAGGGCTTCTTACTGTTTGCTTGACAGTCTGAAAATTCACGCTGGAGGATGAGAATTGCTGCCACAAAGTAAGGAAAACAAACCCAGAGCTCCTGGTCTAATTTGAGGAACTCTAACCACCAGCTAAGTACATGTCACAGATGTGCTCATATTCCTCAGCCCCTCCTCTGCCATCCTTAACAGAGATTTCAGCTTCCACTGGTAAAGCTGCCTGAAAAATGAGCTGTGCAGAGATCAATAAGCAGCAACAATTAAGGCTGAGCAAGGGTGTTGCTACAGTGAAAAGGAGGAATGCTGCAGATATTCAGAGAACGAAACGTAAAGATGATGAGCATGTCACTTTGCAGCACTGGAGCTCTTTCTGATGTGCGATTTCACATGGCCGTATCTAGTGGAAAATTTTCAGGAGACCTTTTCAAAATGAAGGAAATTTCAGAAACACTCCAAACTTCCTTAGACACGGCCAAACCAGCCTCAAGTGGGGAGATTAGAGAGGGGAGATGAAAAGAAACATAAAAGGAACAGAGGCATGTATACCTTCCTTTGCTTTCTAGCATGTCAGGTGCTGGGGAAGCTAGGCTGGCTGCTATTGCCAACGGGGAGTTTGCTCCAGCCCTGTGCAGCCATAGCACAGAGCCCACACAGGAACACAACAAGACCTGGTGCAAAAGGCAGAGCTGGCAGCATCCCATTTTTCTTCTTCACACAGGTGCTTTGCTGCAGCCACTTCCAAGGCCCCTGGAAGAAGGGCAATGAGAGAGGAATAGGAAGGTTTTGTTTGCTGGCCATTGCCTAATGCTGCTGCTGCTGAAATATTCAAGGGCAGAAGGTGTATTCCTACATCCATCTCTTCTCCTTAATTTCCCAGAAGTTAATCTCAGTTAATTTTGTCTGGGAAAACTACAAGCTATCTTGTGATGCATTTAAAATATGACATCCTCAGTGCATATACGGAGGAAGAGCTCTGGCAGCCCTAAGCTACTGAAAGGAATGAGGCAAAGGGATTGCTGCATAGAAACTATAATGAGCTCATTCACAAGAAATGGTGAGGGCCAGAGGGATGCTTCTTTTTGTGGAAAAAAAGCCCAACGAAATGTACTACCAACAACTATCTGTAACACATTGCCAAAGATGCTCTCAGAGCAGCTTTTAAATAATTGAACAAGGAGTTTAGATGCTGCTGAATGGTGGTGCTCTGCTTTCAGCCTGGTTTCTGGAGTTTACTATGAACTCAGAAGACTAAGTGCATTCTAGCTTAAAAACAGAGCTGAATGAGCATTCAGCTGCACTGTGATCAAAGTTTGTTAATATTTTAATGTTTCTAACATGATGCAGAATGCATGAAAGGTCTTGGGGGGCACATTGGTTAATATATGTATCGAATCATGGCTGAAAACCAACAATGCAGTTCTGTTTTTCTGATGGCAGATCAAATTCCAGCTATTTTCAATAGTCCAATATTGATCACTGAAATGGCCTCTGCTTCCCCTCCTGCATTTTTCAAAAAAAGAAAATAGAAAATGAATTTGGTTCAGGACAACAATAGACAAACACAAAGAGGTGTTAGAGTTGATTGTTGTTAGCTACACCAATGGGTGCTAATATAGATACAAATTAGATTAGTATTTGGCAACAAAACAGTTATGCTGGTGTTGGAATTCTTGTGCGTATTGTCAGAAATGCCCTTTCTGTGAAGGCCCTTCCAGTGGGTACCTTAAGTCAGCTCATCTATTTAACATACAAGTCCATGGAACAAACATGATCTCACCAACAGCAAGACACACAGGTGGATTAAAGCAGAGACCAAGTCAGGGCTCTCTTTTGATATAGCAGTCCCATAAAAATACCAAGTCTACCAGTTCCATGTTTACCAGTATGACTGACAGTATGACAGTATGACCTTTATCTCATTATAAAATTCTACTTGTGGTGATGCTGTAGTTTGAAAAGACCAAAGAATCCAATGACTTTGTTGCAGCTTTGCTCATCCCTTCACAGCACAATTCCCCAGAAGGTTTCGCCAAGAACGATACATTATTCTGTTTGCATCCTGAAAGACTTCCACCTCTCAGAGATGTCACAACATGACATTAGTTCAGTGTCTGAGTGGTGTTATAGCAGCTAGACAGGCCGGGAGCTTTAGGCAACAGCATGACACCACGCAGGGGCCAGCTGATTCTGACACACCCAGGGGAGTGCCACTGCCTGATGCCTTGAAAGAAGCACACGATGTTGATGCGGGCCCACAGTGGATCTCCCAGAATAGCCTGGTACTGACTATCCTCCTGGAAATGAGAACAGCATAGCCAAAACCCTGCAAGCATCTGGCATCAGCATGTCTCCACATGTCATGAATGCCAGCTAGCAAATCTTCATATGGCCATTAGCCTATGAAAGGTTGATTTGTATATCTGTGCCACTTGGGAAGTGAATATTGTTTGTATTAGCCAACTGCTGATGACAAAAAAAAACAGAGTATGTCTGGCTGTGACATGGTATGCTTTCTGGAGCCAAAGTGAAGTGATTTTCTGCAGACATGCTGCCATGAGACACATCAAACAACTAGATTCAGGCACAGGGATGGTGCCACAGTCAGTAGCTTCGGCCAGTTCCTAACTGACCAGTGTGTACCTGCAGTACTGCAGGATGGGGGGATGTCTGCAAAGAAAAGACCTCACAGAAGAATGACCCCAAGCCCACATTTAGATGACCAGACCAGTCAGACTTTGTCAGGCTCGCCTCCCCAGAGGAGCAGCACTTTCTCTGCAGCACCTAAAAGGAGAGTAAACATAGTAGGCTCCAGAGCATTTCAGACAAGGTTATGTATAAGCACAAAAATCTCTACCTGTGCATGGGCAGTCTTGTGCAGGATGCAACAGGATATTACAAGGAAAGTTCTTCCCTCATCCCAGTGACTCAGAGAGTGCATATGGCACTGCAAGAACAGAAAAGGGACATGAGAGCTTCCCCCAAAGTGTATGTTCAGCTTTTTCCCATACCTACACAGAAACACAGCACAACAGCAGATGTCCTGCTTCTCAGGACATTTTGGGCTACCATGGAACTTTTCGGAGCCCAGCCCCAAATTCCAACAAATTCCATTTGCTGTGGTTCTGCCATACCTGTGGGCTGAAATCGGGCACTTCTTTCTCAGGCTGACTCTTCACCTGCCCACCAGCTCTTACCATCAGTCAACCACATTTTTCCAGCACTTGCTCCCTCTTAGACAAAAATGAAAGCCACGCTTTCAGTTGTAACACATGGAAACAAATGCACAGTGTCTTTTTACATGACTTTTCTTAACAGTGAGTAGACCGCATTTTGATGTCTTACAGCTGACCAGGCCACTTCAGTACTCCAGCAGGAGAAGAACAGCTCTCTAAGACCAGCAAGGCTTTACTTGCTTTCAGAGGACCTCTTTAGACACCTTATAGTGAGTGAACTGTGGAGGAGCAAGGCAGTGTTTCACACTTCATTTGCCTTATAAAAGATCTTCCTGATTAACATGGAAAAAACACAAGTTACTGTACTGCCCACAAACTCAGGAGGTACAGTCATTCCCTTCTATATTGTGCAAGTGTGGCAGCATTAGACTCACAATGTGTGCCTTAACTGCTTCAAATAAAGTTCTGTTTTAAAACAAAAACAAACAAACAAAAAAAACATCTGTCATTACATCAAATAAGCAGTTTGGTTTAGTAGACACTTCCAGGCAAATATTAATAAATGAAAAGGCTGAGAGTAATAAATACTTTTAAATAGCCTATAAATATTGTAGTGCTGGAGAAGAGGCAATAAGACTGATGAAAGGAACTGCACAGATACCACAAGAGAGACTCAGCTACAGTAGGTCTTTTCAGCCTAAAAAAGAAATCCATGGGTGGAGTATCACATCAGAAACAGCATGAAGGCATTGAAAAATGGCTTTTTTTTTTTTTTTTTTTTTTTTTTTTCCCTTATAGAAGAAGCAGCAGGTATTTAATGTCCAAAACAAACAGGAACTGGTTCATCACATGGCACAGACTTAAGCTGGGGAATTCCCCTGGTGGACAAGTCCATGAGAGGAGAAAGAAATCCAGCTAATATGCACATGAATGCTTCCTCTGGTTTAAGATATCATTGAATCGCTTTAGATGGCCTTTGAAGGTCACCTAGTCCAGCTCCCCTGCAATGAATAGAGACACCTACAGTTTCATCAGGTTGCTCACAGCCCCATCCAGCCTGATTTTGAGCGTCTCCAGGGATGGGGCATCCACCACTGCTTTGGGCAACCTGTGCCAGTGCCTCACCACCCTCAATGTAAAAAACTTCTTTATATCCAATCTAAATCTCTCCTCTTTTAGTTCAAAACTGTTTTATGGAATCATGAATTCTTAGAGTTGCAAGTGACCTTTAAAGATCATCTATTTCACCTCCTCTGCAATGAACAGCAGCATCTACAGTAAGATCAAGTTGCTCAGAGCCTTATGCCCAACCTAAATCTCCCTTCCTTTCGTTTTAAAACATTTCCCCTTGTCCTAACACAACAGATCCTGCTAAAGAGTCTGTCCCCTTCTATCTTATAGCCCCCCCAGCTTTAGATACCAAAAGGCTGCTATCAGGTCTTCCCAGAGCCTTCTCTCCTCCACCCCAAACCATATGCCTGAACCATAGATCACTGGACTCTGAGAGATCTTCATCATGTCAATCCATATGGTCACTATTCAATTCAAATTGCCACTGCCTTCAGGAGGTGCATGGGACTTCACCAGCTGATGAAGCCATTTCTGGGGCATGTGTGGTTAAGCAACCATTCAAAAAACACAAGACATGCTGCAATGAGGCAGCAAAATAGATGCAGGAAAGTGAGTGCCTTTTTACACTTCAGGAAATCAAAGTAAGAAAATTACAATATTTTACATGCTCTTCAAATATAGATATTGGGGTGAGGAAGAACGCCTATAAAAGATGATAAGACACTGTGATTAGGAGGTGCACATAATTTTCTGAAGTTGCATGGATGTTTTCCCATCTTCAGAACAAAATCAGAAAAAATTGCTTTCAGAATCAGCATTTTGTGATGAGAAATGCTTATCACTGAAACACTGCATTTAAACAACTCAGAGGAGACCAAATACCTGTCTCTGAATATATCTGAAATTTATTTTGATTTTTCACGTATACATGGCAGGTTCAGGAGAAGCGTTTATCCTTTTCCTTATATTGCCATCTGGTGGCCTGAGGCATATTAATATATCACCAATTTTTCAGTGCAATGACCATATTTAAGCATTTTATATAGTACCCATTTATTTTCCTCTGAGACAGAAGATAAGTTTATTTTTCATACAGAACTTGTGAGGGACTGCTTCGTTTCCTACCAACGTGCTATTTCCTCTGTGTAGTGCAGTCAGCTCCTGACTGAGCCTAAATAAATGGCCAGGCTAGAAACCCCTGGTTATATATATAGTGAGATGGTTAATAAGGCTTGCAACTGGCTCTTCCTTCTGCCTTCCTTCTGTTTCCATCCTCCTGGAAGAATGGAAACACAGTTCAAGGACACTTAGATACTCTGGAGAGAGGTCTTTTTCCTCCATATGCAGCATTGACACAGTGGAGAGAGCACATCTCTGTTCAGGTTGGATATTAGGAACAAATTCTTCTCAGAAAGAGCGGCAAGGCACAAGCTGCCAGGGAGCTGCCAGGGAGGTGGTGAGATCACCATCCTTGAAGATGTTCGAGAACCATGTGGATGTGGCACTGGGAGACATGGTTAGTGGATGTGGTGGGGATGGGTTGGTGGTTGGAACTGATAATCTTAGAGGTCTTTTCCAACTTTAACAATTCTAAGATATACTTGCACTTCATAGGAACGGCCTTTTGGGTGCGGAAATTGCATAGCATAAACTAATCTTTAAGTAAGATCTTGTGTCCAGTTTTGGGACCCCCGGTATAGGAAGTTTTCTAAATTGGAGCACTTGATAGCAGAATTCTAAGAGGAAACTACAAGGAAAATGGAGCCCAGATCTTCACAGCAGTGCACTGCAAGGAGAGGCAGCGAGCGTAAACAAAACCAAGAGAGATTCAGAGCAGATGTAAGAAAAAACAGTTTCATCATGAGGACAGTCAACATTGAAACAGATTGTCCAGGGAAGTTGTGTAGTGTCCATCTTTCGAGATTTTCAGATCTGACTGGATGAAGACCTGAGCAGCCTGGTCTGACCTCACAGCTGACCCCTGCTTGGAGCAGATGTTTGGATAAACATGGAGAGTGCCTTTCTTTTCTTTTCCTTTTATTAACAAAAGCTTAATGCTAGCAATTTTCAGTGCTATTCATTTATAGAAATGCATTTTTGAATACTTCATGAGAACTGCAAAATTTCACATCCCAGGTGTAGCTCCTGCTTTGAGTTATGATATAACTCCTGTTATGAGATACTTCTCACACAATCAAACAGACTCATTCTTTTTGATGTGTAGAAACAGTTGAAACTGGTCTTTTCATAGCAGCAGCAAACCAAATACATCACTTGCACCTTTTTATTGGCCTAACACACTTCCCAGATTACATTTCACGTGCTCTTCTGCTGTATAGCTATAACCACAGAGGCAGTGTATCTGTTTGAACCAACACCTAGCAGGCAAAGAGCAGCTCCCATCTTAAACAGTGGGTTTAGTGAACTGGAACTGTTACTGGATGCACAGCCACATCTGAGATGTAGAGACTGTGGTGTGAACACAAGAAAGCAGAAGTTTGACCAGTATACCTATGATAGATTCCCACCATCAACAGTAACATCACATCTTCAGCCCCTGTCTGCATGAGAGTCACCCTGAAGACCAATGCAGCAATGCAGAGGAGTCTCAGGCTCTTCCCTGCACTGCAGCTCTTTCAAAGATCCTGCTCAGTCCCCTCTGCAGAGCGAAACCTGCAACAGACCTGCATGTTTTCTGCACACAGCAGTGATGACTTTTAGCATCTGGATAACTGATATGCGATGGCCACACGTAGGACTGCCTGCCACATCAAAACAAAGGGTTTGACTGGTAGGCTCTAAAAGGAGTTTCTGTGAAGTACTGATATTCTCCTGAAGATGTACATCTTTATATGAAGACTCCTAGGATAGAGACTGTCTGAGATTATGAAATGGAAAGGCAAACATAACAATTGTTTTATCTTGAAAAGTACTCAAAGAGCTTCCCTTGGAGATTGCAGTCAATTCACTTTTGTAGAGGAGAAAAATTCTCCCCAGTGGCAGGTAGAAAGCATATGCTTTAGGAAGAGAGGAAGGTATGCTGCTCACACATACGCTACTCACACATATGCTGCTAGCAATTTGCTGTCAGGGAAAAAGGAGGTAATGAGACCTGACAGGCTGGGTAAACACCAAAACCCAAAACCCAGTGAAGGAGGAATCATACGCAGAGATACAGAAGGCAGAAGATAAAGTACTAAAAGGATGTTATACGTTTTATGTATATGCTCCCTTAGGATCATGAACTAAAAAGAATAGGATTATCTTACATGACCAAGAGGAAGAGAAAAGAGGATGTAGAGCAAAGAAAGATGGACTGGATGGGAATTTAGGGGTCTGCACGAATGGAGAATTGTCTGAGAAGGCAAAACACCCTCTTAAAAGAATGGGTGAGGAAAAGCTTAGAAAAAAAAACACGAAATTGAGAATCCTTGTTTGTATGTTCAAAGGGAAATAGTTCCTCTGTAGTGAAAACTCTGTTTGCTGTAACTGGATCAGCTATAATCCATATACAGGTGACACTATTATAACATGGCAGTTACCTTAGGCACACGTATGGGAACTGCCGAATCACGGCCTGAACCTCTGATTGATCACCTGAGGCAAACAATGAGTCAGCCATGGAAGCACAGGTGAAGGCAATTCTCCTGTGCTGCTGGAAGGGATGGAGCCTGGCTCCACCTCTCCTAGACCTATTTAAGAGCTGACTGTGAGAGGGAAAGGATCTCTTCTGGAAATCCCTCCTCTGGAGTTTTGCACCAAGCCTCGGATATGGGTAAGCATTCTATCTGTTCTCTTTTTGTTATTATAGCCTGTTTAGCCAAGCTCTCTTGTTTATTTTGAAATTGTTGCATCTTTATATTCACTGATTATACGGTACAGCACCCTCTTTTCTTGCAGGGGTACAGCAGGAAGGTTGGCTAAATTGTGCATGCATCTATTGCATGGAGCAGACTTTTAGAGCACTTCAAATCCAGGGCATGTCTGTTTAGTATCCTTGGTGGTACTGGGTGGGCCCTGTCATTATGCTAAGTGATTTGCTATCTGATCTACTTCTTCCATAGAGAGTGAGAGATCATTTTCAGTTTCATCACTGCATTACAGCACAGATGAATTATTGCAGAAAATAAAATGATGATGCTAGCAAAGTTTGAAAATGCCACTGAACACAAATTGAGAGAGAGTGTATCACACAAGGTAAGAGTGGGAACTATGCTCATATGAGTGCTAGGGATCTGCATAGGGAGCCAAGAGCACTCTGCAGTGGGAGCTGGCCTCGTTCTTTTCTGGAGGCAGCACCATGAGGTAGACCACTTGCAGGATGAGGAATTGTCTCAATAGCCACAATCAGAGGGTTGTGGCCAGTAGTTTGATGTCCAGGTGGAGACCAGGGACAAGTGGTGTTCCTCAGGGATCAGTGCTGGGACCAGTGTTATTAGTATCTTTTGATATGTCATGGGCAGAGAGACCAAATCCACCTCAGCCAGTTTGTAGATGACACCAAGCTCAGTAGTGCAGTTGACACCCTAGAGGGAAGGGATGCCATCCAGGGGGTCCTAGAGAGGCTTGAGAGGTGTGTATATGCCAACCTCATGAAATTCAACAAGGCCAAGTGCAAGGTCCTGCACCTGTGTCAGGGAAATGCCTAGCATACTTACAGAATTGTAGGGGTTGGAAGGGACCTCCAGAGATCATCAAGACCAACCCCCCTGCCAAAGCAGGTTCCCTACAGCAGGTTGCACAGGTAGGTGTCCAGGCAAGACTTGAACATCTCCAGAGAAGGAGACTCCACGACCTCCCTGGGCAGCCTGTTCCAGTGCTCTGTCACCTCACTGTAAAGAAGTTCTTGCGCACATTTGTGCGAAACTTCCTATGCTGCAGCTTGTGTCCATCTCCCCTTGTCCTGTCTCCACATACCACTGAAAAGAGACTGGCCTCACCACTATGGCCCCCACACCTCAGATATTTATAAACCTGGACTAGATCCCCTCTCAGTTGTCTTTTCTCAAGGCTAAACAAACTCAGTTCACTCAGCCTTTCTTCATAGGGGAGATGCTCCAGGCCCTTCACCATCTTTGTGGCCCTATGCTGGACTCTTTCCAAGAGGTCCCTGTCTTTTTTTGTATTGGGGAGCCCAGAACTGGATACAGAACTCCAGATGAGGCCTTACCAGGGCAGAGTAGAGGGGGAGGATCACCTCCCTCAACTTGCTAGCCACGCTCTTTTTAATGCACCCCAGTAAGCCATTGGCCTTTCTGGCCATGAGGGCACACTGCTGGCTCATGGCCAACCTGTCGTCCACCAGGACACCCAGGTTCCTCTCTGCAGAGCTCCCCTCCAGCAGCTCATCCCCCAACCTGTACTGGTGCATGCAATTATCCCTCCCCAGATGCAAGACTCTACACTTGCTTTTGTTAAACCTCATCTGGTTTCTTACTGCCCAGCTCTCCAGCCTGTCCAGGTCTCACTGAATGGCAGCACAGCCTTCAGGCGTGTCAGCCAATCCTCCCAACTTCGTATCATCAGCAAACTTGCTGAGGGGTGGCCACTATCCCCTCATCAAGGTCATTGATGAAGATGTTGAACAAGACCGGACCCAGCACAGACCCCTGAGGAACACCACTGGTTACAGGTCTCCAGCCAGACTCTGCACCACCAATGGCGACCCTCTGCGCTCTGCCAGTCAGCCAGTTCTCAACCCACCTCACTGTCCACTCGTCTATCCCACGCTTCCTCAGCTTTGTTATAAGGATGTTGTGGGAGACAGTATCAAATGCCTTCCTAAAATCAAGGTAGACTACATCTACTGCTCTTCCCCCATCCACCCAGCTTGTGACAGCATCATAGAAGGCCACCAGGTTGGTCAAGCACGACCTCCCCTTGGTGAACCCACGCTGACTACTCTCGATAACCTCCTTTTCCTCCCAGTTGTCTGGAGATGACATCCAGCACAAGCTGTTCCATCACCTTTCCAGGGACAGAGGTGAGGCTGACAGGCCTATAATTACCTGGATCCTCCTTCTTGCCCTTTCTGAAGACTGGAGTAACATTGGCTATCCTCCAGTCTTCAGGGACCTCCCCCATTATCCAAGACCTCTCAAAGATGATGGAGAAAGGTTCGCTAATGACTTCCGCCAGCTCCCTCAGCACAGTGGATGCACCCTATCAGATCCCATGGACTTGTGGACCTTATTACTGCCTAGGCACTCACACGCCACCTCTTTCCTGACTAAGGGAAGTCTCCCATTCCCCAGACCCTCTCACTAACCTCCAGGGTGTGGGAAACCTGAGGGAGAGCCTTTTCACTGAAGATGGAAGTAAAGAAGGCATTCAGTATCTCTACCTTCTCAGCATCTGCTGTTACCAGCACCCCCCCACCTCCTCACTTAGTAAGGGGCCCACATTCTCTCTAGTTTTCCTTTTGCTGTTAACATACTTGAAGAAGCCTTTTTTATTATCCTTTATCACGTTAGCCAGATTCAATTCCAGGCGGGCTTTAGCCTTCCTCATTTCATCCCTGCAGGCCCTGACTACATTCCTATATTCTTCCTAGGTGGTCAAACCCTTTTTCCACATTTCATGGACCTTCTTCTTTCCTTTAAGCTTGTGCATGAGCTCCTTGCTCATCCACACAGGTCTCCTGCCTGATTTTCCCAATAGATACAGGTTGTGCAGAGAATGGCTTGAGAGCACCCCTGAGAAGAAGGATTTGAGGGTGTCAGTTGATGATTCAATATGCACTTGCAGTTCAGAAGGCCAACTGTATCCTGTATTGCATCAAGAGAAGTGTGACTAGCAGGTCAAGGGAAGTGATTTTGCCCCTCTGCTCTCATGAGAGCCCTCCTGAGGTACTGCATCCAGTTCTGGGCATGCCAACATAAGGATATTGAACTGTTGGAGCAGATCCAGAGGAAAGCTACGAAGATAACCAGAGGGCTGCAGCACCTCCCCTGTAGGGACAGGCTGAGATAGCTGGGGCTCTTCAGTTTGGAGAAGAGAAGGCTCTGGGTGGGCCTAACAGCAGCCTTCCAGTACCTGAAGGGTGCCTACAGGAAAGCTGGGGATGGACTTTTTTTAAAGGGCGTGCATCAATAGGATGAGGAGAAATGGTTTTTTTTAACTGAAAAAGATTTATGCTAGATGTTAGGAAGAAATTCTTTACTGTGATCTTGGTGAGACACTGGAACAGGTTGCCCAGTGAGGCTGTGGATGCCCCCTCCCTGGAAGCACTGAAGGCCAGGCTGGATGGGGCTTTGAGCAACCTGGTCTAGAGGGAGGTTTCCCTGACTATAGCAGGGGGTTGGAACTAGGTGATTTTTAAAGGCCCCTTCCAACCCAAACCATTCCATGATTCTATGAAATTTCCCATCTCACTGAGATGCTCACAGCCTGGATTCTGAATTCTGTAGCCATGGGATGGTGCAAATAATGAAGATGTAACTTAAAAGTCCCAGTTCTGCTGTTCTCCCTGGGTTCAAATTCATGATTGGTGATGAGCAATAGGGTGATGAGCAACTTAGGTCACTGGGGTACAGGGGTGTTGTGATCTCTGTGTGGGGAAAGATGTAAATGTGAGCAGTCACCAAACAGTTTATCACACTCCTTGATATACCCTATTGATGTGAAACCTCGGGAGTCTGGAGTGTAAGAGAGAACAAATGGTATCTGTGTCTAAGGGTAAACAGGAGGTTCTGTTTGTATGCATTAATCTTATCACACTTAAGAAATCTTTCATCCTTTATCACTGTTGTTTGGGAGAAGCTAGGCCAGTGAACTGATTAGAGGGAGAGGAATTTCTTGCTTGTAAGTGAATGGTATATAAGATTTATGTTGAACGCAATAAAGCAGAACTATTCTGAGAACTATTCTGATCCTACATGGAACTATGAGAGCTCTCCAACTCGACCAAGCGCCGACATCTCTGAATGGGCTGGAGTTGTGGAACAAATTAAAAAGGTAGCAGAATATGGGAAAACCAGGGGTTGACACAGGCAAAGTTGTCCAAAGAGGAGCAGTGGAGGGAAGGCCCCAGAATCACTGAGTAAAACTGGGAAAGGTTGGAGGCTGAAGGGTTAGGGAAGTTACAGGGTAAACACCCTCCTCAGCACCACAAAACTCCAGAACTTGCTGTTGGTGGCACTGTGCAGCAAGCACCAGGCAGGCTCTCTTCAGGCTGAACATCAGCTCCTTGCACCTTTCCATTTTACACAAGCTCAGTTTCTCCAGGTCTTTGTGCAAGCCACAACATTCTCCCCTCAAAAGTCAGTCTCTTTAGCTCAAAACAGACCTGGGGATGCCTACATTCTGGCCTGAAAGATTCAAGATGGCTTTTTTGTTTATAGATCTCTAATTATGAACAAGACTCACACAATTTCTTGCTTTCTTTTTCACGTCTCTCCTCTTTGAGATGAGACAATCCTATTCCTTTAAGTCTAACTCTCAGTGGCACTGTACATGGAACATAATGTACAAGGTACACAAAGGGCTGGTCACTAAAACAAAAGAAAAAGCCTTGGAGCGACTACAAACTGCTTTCTATTTTCATCTTTCCTATACAGAGAGCCCATAAAGACTTCAATACGTTATTGCTCCATGATAAAAACATATTTTTTTCATCCACTTAAGATGCCAGACTCAAGATTTCCTGCTGCAGAATACCTCTCTCTCCTTTCTAATAATGTGTTTCCCAACTGTTCCTGAATGGGATACCTTGGAGACTGCTGGCACAGCTGGTTTACATTTCCTTGGGGCTTTGAACCAGGTAGGAGGTAAAGCACCAGTCTAACTTCGCAATTCAAAAGTGACTTGGAATAAGTGCTATGGTGTATTGCATTTGAAAACAGATACTGCAGATTCAGACTGTGATGATTACGGGCTTTTGAGATGTATTTCTGCCTGGAGTTGATGCAGAAAGATTCAACAGCCCATATTTCAAAAGGGATTGGAGGAGAGGGAAAGAAGCCGAATGAAACCCATATATTTGGAAACTTTCCCAACAACTGCAATATATAAAGCAGTTTGCTTCCTAGAATTGAGATTTTGGGCTAAAAGTTGATAATGCTACAGTGGTGTTATTCAATAGCAATTAGATGAACAATCCAGTAAACTGTTTTGTTTTCTTGGTCTAATGCAAGCCACTTATCTTCTGATAAACACCATCACAAAAGAAAAACAACAAAGCATGAATCGCATAAGGGCAAACATGAGGTGAGTGCCTGCATTTTGTCAGAGTTGCAGTTACATTTTTGTAAAGGAGTTTTAAGTTTTTACCCTGATCCAATCTTTTTTCTGGTTTACAAGTGTCCACATATATCCTATAAGTTGTTCTAATCCACTGGCTCAATTCATCCCCAGTCTGTCACAAATGCAGAAAGTTTGAAGGTAAGAGTCCACACATTTTATAGTGTAAGGACAGAAGGCAAAAAAAAACCAGCATCTAGGCAAAGATCTGAAACTTGGAGTCAGGATGGAAGGGAACACCAACACGCATAACCACAAGAAAAGTATTGAAAACTTGCAGTTAGCTAAGGGCCTAAATCTGTGTGACAAGATCTCATCTGCTTTAGCATTTATGGTAACCTTTCATTAAACGCACTCTATTACTTAACGGTAAGCTCCAGAAGTGCGTACATCAATCAGACCAGGAACTTCAGGAAGTAACACTTCAGCACAGCAGAGGCAATAAGCAGCTTAGCTCCCTAAACCTGCACAGACCCAGTTCTGCGCGCTTCAGAAGCAATGGTTGGTCAAAAAAAAGACAGTAAATTATAAGTAGTGCTATGGAGAGCCTCAGTTTATAAGGATGTCATTTTAGCTTTGCATCCTGCTGGAGCACTGGGATTTAAAATAAGTACACTGCCTTTGTCCATTTTGATGACAGAAATGCAAACAAACTCAGAAGTTCTAATCGGAGTTAGAAAATGTGATGCAGAGGATTAGGCTGCTCTAGATGTGTGTGTTTTGACATGCACTATTTGCCTGTGGCTTTTTATTGCTAGAACAGCATCATTAAGCCTTACCTAAGCACTGACAGGAGAGAATAATGCAAAGATGGGGAGTATTATGATTCCAGATAGTAAGTTTTCACTTCTGACTGCTGTATGTGATCACCTCGTTAAGGGAAAACAAATGCAATAACAGGCTGTGCTGTGGAAAGTTGGAGCCTCTTACGACTGGAGCTTGTACAGCTTACATGACAGTCTTGAGAAGATACATTGGCAGAAACACTAAATTTAACTTTAAATTTTTATGGCATTGGATTATTTGCAACAGAGAGACTTAAGCAACTTGCAAAATATAGAGGCTGACTAGCTTCCAACTGTACACAAGAGCAACTTAAGATTTCATTCAAGGAAAGCAGTGAAAAACAATTGTCCTCCTAGAAAACAGGGTGTGTTGGAATGGAAAGAGGCATGGCACTTGACAGCAGAAAACAGCATTGACAGACCACCAGGGCAGCACAGCAGAAAATGCAGAAATAAGAGATCTTTGTAGGCAAACAAGACTGTGGTCAGGTCAGTCAGGTAAACAGGACAGAAGTCACAACTTTCTTTAATGTCATAAATCGTGCATGCATGGATGGATGCATTATTTCAGTGTATGAAATAGGGTCTCTCAGTAAAGTACACACAAAGGAAAAGCATGGGAGAAACAAAAGTGACAGCCATTCAAGTGGGCAAAAACTGTAGAAAATTCTAATCGAGTTTTTGCAGGAAGAAGGAAATACAGCAAGGCGGCACATTATTCCACCAGGGTTTATAACACCAATAAAACAAGGATAATGGAATAGAATGAATATTGCCAATGTTTCCCCTTTTTTTTTTTTTTTTTTTTTTTGTAAATAGAGAAAAAATCAAGCAACATAGAAATCCTGTAGATACTTTCATAGTAATCTTAAATTATTATTAATACTTAAAGTATTATTTTGCTGTTTAGAGAACTGTATTCTTCATTAGGAAGCCAATGTTACTCACAAAATTACCTCTAAAATTACTTTCCTTTATATCTCACTTACATGGAGCAAAAAAAATTCTCTGCTACCAGGTGAGAAAATGAAGTCAACACCCAAGTTGTTACCCAGCTGCTGATTTGAGAAACTGTATTAGATCTATTGAATAGGTAGAGGTATATGATTAAAAAAAAAAAAAAAATGCACAGTAAAGTGATATGGGAACAATGCAAAAGACTATTATGTGTCAGTCTCTAGATGATCTCTACCTTAAATAAAAAGTGTCTGTTGCAAACATTTTAACTGAGGGGAGCAACAGACTGATCTGACGCATCTGAAGTTGAAACAATGAGGAACTCTTCAATATGACTGAGTTACAAAAATCCCAGATACAATGGAATGCATTACTTAATCGTGTAATAGCTGATGCTCATTTAACAACACTGTTAATGGTAAAGAAAGTTTGTTCAGAGATAGCATAAAATACAAGAGGAACAATGAATAGGTTTTGCTTTTCCCTCTAGGGCAAGGCATGCAAGTTTTGGAAAGCATGGATGTCCAACCCTTTGGCTTGTCTAGGCCAAAATGAGTAAAGAGGAATAGTATTGAGCTGCACATACACATGTTGTTCAGAAAGAAATGCCTCCTATTTATTTCCATGGGCTCTGCACACATTCAGCAAGAGTCGATGAATGTGAATGGACGTCTTATTTTTCTGCATGGAGAAATTCAATTCCACACTTTTGCTCCATCCACGTTTCCATGTCAGATGCCATTGTGTCAGACTGCCCCTCTGCTGACATCTGTCTTATGACAACAAAATGTAATGGGATATTGGTGGGAAGGCTCAACCTCTACTGCCATATCAACATCCATTTCAGACGTCATGGTCTAACATCATAAAATAGGATGCATTGTTTTTGAAGCAGCCATCTTAAAAGACATAATATCATTAATATATTTAAGTAACAAAACATTTTAAGCATTTTTCTAAAAACATTAAAAAAAGAGGAACAAACTCATATAACTAGTGGGATATTTGACGTTGTTTTGTGAAACTAATGTATCAGTCTTCCTCAGCAGAAGTGGTTGCAATTCTCAGTGAGCTCTCAAGGTGTTCAGAGATCTTTGATGAAATTTTATTCTTCTTGTACTTTATCCTGGACAACCGTTCACAAACATGCAGCCAAAAAGCAATAACATGAATAAGGTGTGGTTGTGAAGTGAAAGGTATTTTTCTCTTCTAAGAGATGTCTCTCTACTAGACTTTTGTAAGACACCACCAGATTTTTGAGTTGAATATCTCATTGCAGCTCTATACATTGCATTTGGAAATTTGCAGGTAATGTATTTATATCAACTGAAAACGGTGCCACAAACAAATTCATGATTTTTTTGCTATCTTGAAATCTATTCTCAAACTCCTTTATCACAACAGAAAGCATGACTGTGTATTCTTTGCTTAGCCAGTGTATCAAAACACAATTATTTGTCATCGCTTGAGTCCGTGCTGCTCAGCACAGCCCTCCCTGTGTTCCAGTTCACACAGTGTTATTAATGATGGGTGCATGCTCAGGGTCACTCCACAGGGAAGAGCCACCACCCTTACAGAGCAGAGCAAGGCAGGGCGCGCTGCACTGCTAGCCATGCCAGTCTGCATGCAGCCAGTGGATTGGACATGCCTGTTCTATAGCCAGCTGGTCTAAGACTTGGACAGGTACTATAATAAACACTCTGAAGGCTATCAGGGAGAGATGTGTAGTCAATTCTGATCTCTGGTTAACTGCAGATGCTGAAACAGTGCCAGCACTGACAGGCTAACTGACAGTTGCATTTAATAATAAGGTGTTTCAAACAATTCCATACTCCACTTTCAACCCAAGCATGCAAGAACCCAACTATTGGCTGCCTCCCACCAACTCCAGACTCACAGTGAACAAAGAGATCTCCTTAACCTTCTTCTATGCCATATCCCACACCTCCTATCCCTGATCTCCAGGACATTCACCAATCAAAATATATAAATACTTCACATTTCCCAGAAGTGCAGAATTAGAAAAACATCTCCAGTTATCAAAGTTGTTTTAATAAGTTATATTTCAGATGTTTCACTTTCCATAGCAGAAAACAATTCAAAAACAAGATTAAAAAATGCTGAAAAAGTGTTGCGAATTAATTTCGCACAGACAGGCCTGCTGTCTCTGTTAAAGAGCAAATCTGTTGACATTGAATATTTTAACACAGTGATCAGCTCCACAACTTGCAAGCTGCAACCACTCGCTGTTTTTCTGATCATTATGTCCAGCTCTGCCCTCACGATGTCTCCAGCACAAACGTTTCACAGCAAGAGCATGGCTTTGGCTGCAACAAAAAGAAATCCATACATAACTGCGAAATGTCAAGCACAGTTGGGTATGTGAATGTAAACATCAACATTTATATAATTAGTACACTTAACTCTACCAACTGAGGAAAAGCTGACTTGTGATAATCAGTAGGTATGAAGTTAAGTAGGGCCATTAATACCAGTGACATTTTATCTTCACGGTCATCAATTATTTAAACAGTTATTGATTTGAAGTTTTGTCATGTTAGGCTGAAGATCTAGCATCTCAGTTACCAAGATAGGACAGATTTTTGGGTTTTAGTATGTCATTTCCTGTCATTTGGCATCCCTTTCAAATTCACTACAAGTACACAGGCCAAAGTCACCATCAACTTTCATTTCTGATACTATCCATGTCAATTCATAGAGAAAGAATCTAAGAAAATGCTCCAAATTAAATATTCAAAGTCTCTCTGTAGAGTTTCTCTTATTGTCACCAAAGCAGCACCATATTCAACTTACGATTCCCTTAGTTTTTGCTATAAGCTGCTCTTTAAAACTTTGTCACCTACTTCAAAATTCTTTGCAAATGTATACAGACAGTTATTCAGTGATTCTTTCCCCCAGCATTCAGTATTTTCTACCATCTTGTTCTCTGGTTAACACTAAAAAAGCTTTATTTTTTATTTTCAGACTATGATAAAAGACATCCGCAGGTTTCCAGGGATCAGTCTTTTCCTAAAAGGATATCAAATTTGTATGAAAATAAAGCAGTTTCATATCATTTTATAACATAAGAAAAAAATTCCAGTACTGTCAGTCTTGGTAAGAACACTTAATTGCTCCTAAAATACTTCAAAAGATATACCTGTTATCCATCTCAACACACTTGGTCCAGTCAGCTGCTGATGGTTCTTGCCCACTCTGCTTCCATGTGTAAAAGTTAATCTTCCCATTCTCTAAGCCTATTGCGACAATATACCTATAAAGAGAACAACTGCATTAATTCTAAAAGAACTGCAGAATTCTAAGCACTCAAACAAAGCATTGCAACTCAGCCTTCAAAATAATATACACTTTTTCATGAAAAAAAAAAAAAATCAGTATAAATCAAAGCACCTCCATAAAAATGAACAAAACAGGAATCTGTAAATTGATTTGGTTAGAATAAAAAATATAATACTCATAAGCAGGTTATTACAGCATCAGTCCAGACAACATTATCATAAGAACAAATGTGTCTCAGATGCATTAACCCACTCTGTCATCCTCTCCCCAGACCCTCTCCTCCCCACCCGAAAATAGGTTAAGGAAAGAAAAAAGAATTCAAGTAGTCAAATACTTGGCAGGTACATGTTAAGAGCTGTTAAGCCACACAAAATTACTAAAGGGGAAAAACATACTGATTTCAAGATGAATTCAGAATGGCACTATACAAGTCAGCAATACCTTCCATCAGGAGTAAGCACACGGCTGATACTAACGGCAGTAACAGAATCTCCAGCATCCAGTACTGTTGAACAAGGTTTGATTGAATCCAACACACTGCCTTCAGTAGTCACAGGTAAATCACACTGACCCCAGATGATGACCTGTGAAAAAGAGAATCGTCTAGGAATCCCTCCGTTAAAATACTCCCAGAGCACAGAACAAAGGCGACGACCCCTAAAAGTTTCTACCTACAAAGATTCGACTGCTTAGAAAGTCTGCTTGACTGCATTAAATATATTAATGACAAATACAGATTATATTATGAAAATCCAATAAAACCTGAAGTAGATACCCATGACAGTTTGTGACATATGCTTATCTCACTGTGCAAAGTTGAGACGCAGTCTTGTACACATATTTGAGCACTTTATCCACCATATGAAAGTCTCCCTGATTTCTGTGGTAACATACACTATTGTCTCTTAGTGCTTATAGACCATGAGTCCATTAGAATACAGCACTTGCTAATCTTAAATATACTTAAAATGATTCTGGGCTTTTAAAATTCCTTTTACATTAATTACCTTTTTGTCCCGACTGCCAGTAACAAAATATTTGCTATCTGGCATCCAATCACAAGACCAAATGATTCGACTGTGAACAGCTGTATTTTTGTCTGTGTGTGCACAGCAACTGAAAACTGGTCCTGGAATAAAACAAAGAAAAAACCTTTACTTCAACTACTTTGTTTGCTAGAAGTACCTAGAATAATTAAGAATAATATGAACAGCAGGAATAATTGGATGCCGTTACACTCATCTTTAAAGCACTTGGGAGGTACTTAGTAATAGTATCAGGAGTTCTTAGTATTTTTTCCCAACATTAATCAATTGAACATAATTAGTACTGATCCAAGACCACACCACTCAGTCCTTACAGCATGAAAACTGGGAACAGTTTCCTTTATACGCTTACCTGTTTCACAAGAAACAAATTTTAAGCATTACATATCAAGGTTCCATACAAGTTTTTAATAAAAACACTGACTTCAAAAGCTTTAGTATAGTGCAGTTTTTACCATGTGTACACATACAGCCCAGCAACCCACTACAGATTCTAGTTGTTACCAGTAAAGGCCCAAGAGCTGAAGTCACAATGATCCAATCCCAAAGCTTAATCTGCTCCCAACAAGATAAGCTGCGGTTTCACCACGCATAAAATCAGGCAGCAAATCTGATTAGCAGACAGCAAAGCTTTGGGAATGCTTTTCCTAATTAGAAAGAACTGTCATTTCAGAACATAGAAGTTGAATAACTGCATTTATTGGGATGCCAATACAAGTAGTCTTGCTTTATACTAATAACAATGTTTTGTAGATGGAGAAGTTTGTGATGAATAGATGAAAAGGGCTTCCTCTGCTTTCTGTATGAATTCATACTCTTTAATCCAAAATATTAACTACTCTGGACAATATGCCAGGCTTTAAAATAAAAGTCTGAGCAGAACAGAATCTCAAGCCAGAACGCAGACACTGTGTGACAGGGTGAAAACTCACTGCCAAGTCTGTGAGAAAACTCTATAGAGCTCAGTAACCTTGTAGCACATAAACACTACTGGGCTCTTACTAAGTCAATGGTGCAATGATAATTGTTTTCAGCATAAGCATCTGTTCAAGGAATCCATTCATGTCCAACAGCAATTTCCTTACAATTTTGCAAGGCTTAAAGTCCTAATGAGAAAGTCAACTGAATCTTTACCATCAGTTCTATTTTACAGGCAGAGACAGCGAGCCAAATTAATCAATTGCGTAGGATTATAAGAAAGCCACACCAAAGACAGCAATTAATCCTGTCAAGAGCCTCAGAGCATCATGCCCTGCAAAAAGAGTCAAGGCAGTACTATGCAGGACACAGCAATGTAATAATGAACCTTCTAATGTAGCTTGTGCAGAACACCAAGACAATGGTTTTGCATGACAGAAAACCAGTTTGAAATTCAGACGCTGTATTCCAGCTCATGTACTTGATTTCAGTAAATTTGTAATGTACAGCCACAAGTAAAAGGCAGGAAGACTTCAATCAAACAGTATTTAATGCCTGATCATATCCTTTTCTACATTTTAACTCCCATTATAGTTTTTCTATGCACCATGAATTGCACTTCCTAAAGCTACAGGAACACATACCACTATTAAATACTTAATAGTTGTAAGGAAAGTGTCCATTTAAAATATTTTACCAATTATCTTCCAAATACTTTGAAGCCAAAAATAGCGAACAAATCTTAAAGTCTTCAAATGTGTAAATCCATCCCATGTACCTTACCTGACTCTGATGAGACTTCTTCCCTCCACAGTGACCAATTTCTGTCTCTGGACACTGCTAATAGAAGTTTGTCATTAGGTGAAAATGCCAGCTGAGTAACAGTCAGATTGTGAAATGGCAAACTCTGTATTTTCTTCCAAGAAGAAGTGCTCCACAAAATAATTGCTGCATGTTCTTTTTTGGAAGCCTGTGGAGAAAAAAATAAAAAAAAAAAAATTAAAAAAAAAAAAAAAAAAAACCAGTGTGAATTAAATAAGGCAAATATAAAAATCACACATTTCAATATACCGAAATGTTAAGCGGCTTTTTTTTTCATGAGTTACAGTCCAGCTCCTTCTACAAAGTTTCAAGATTGTTTCACTGCATTCTACCAGCAATGACAATGTGTCAGAAAAATGTTACAAATAACTGTTTGTTAGAATTCCTCTTCCTAAGAACTTTGAACAAATCACAGAATTATTTCTGAATAACAACATCTCTGTATTCAATCTCACCTTTGCAAGGCAACTGGCATTTATAAGAAATCTTTCACGTTAACTTAAAGAGCAGATACAGTACAGTACAAACTGAATTCTGACATCTCTTCTGTCAGCCCTAGAAATATGACAGCACTTTTCACTAGATGGTGCTAGAATCTTTTCTTACCTTACACGCTGAGGCAATTACAGTGTTTGAATTATTGCAAGCAACACAAAAAATTTCATATCCATGTCCATACCTGAAATAAATTTCAAAAGCTATTTATCACAGCACAGACATTTCTGCAGTATGCATTAGGGTTTTTATATTAACTTAAATCCCTTTGCAAAAATGAAAGATACATACTAGGAGCATCTTTCAACAAACAACACTTTCTGTTTCGCATTCCAAACAAATCCTGATAATACTCTGCATTCAATTCAAACATCTGCATAAACTCTTTCATGTTTAGGAACTGACTACAGACGAACCACTCCAGCACATTTCATAGTCCTAAATCATCAGCAATGCAAAACCTACTGCAATTACTAACAAAAAGCAGACAGCATTTAATGTACTCTTGTTTTCTTGTAAAACAAATTTAACGCTATCAATAAAAATTAGAAGCCACATATTTTAAAATCACAAAAGAAAAACAAAGGCTAACAAACTACTATCAGTCAGAGATCAGAAGCAGAACAAAGTTGGAAACATCTTGAAACAGTAGAAAAATATCAGCTAAATACCAGCTGCTGGAGGGATTTATAGTACCAAAGCAAGCATTTCACTTTCTGTTCAAAGCAAAGCCGTAAGAATTCTGGATGAAACCTAGGCCACGTAACTCACTTATCTAATCAGAAACACAGGAATATTTAAGGAATAACACAGAAATCCTCATGGACAAAGTTAAACAATCTCTGCATGAGGCCAACCTTACTTGGAATCACCTCCCTGTTTTCCAGCTTTCCCATCACTCCTGAACAATGACAATGTAAAGACACTGTTTTGAGTGCCATGAAGTACAGAGGTATCAGGGCTTGTTTATTACTCCTTGTGACCTTATGCTCAGAGACTATTTACTTGATTACCCCTTGTTCTGTATGACAGGGGTAACAACACTGAACTGCAAACAACAACAGGCACAGAAAGGGCATTGTCTCTTCTACTACAAAATTTGTTGGGAGGACTCTTTACATCAGAGACAATGCATTTTCTGACCTCTGTGAGAAAAGGTATCAAGAGAATTGCAATTTTACATTGGTTCAAACAGGACTCCACAAGTAAATGGAAGAAAAAAACAGTGAGTGTTGCTGAAACATAATAAAAACACATATTCAGCTTCAGAAGCTCCTGAGCTGAAAACAGTGAATATTGCAGGGAACCATCTTCCTTGGGGTGTCTGCTTACACAGAGTTTTCTTCTTCATAAGACAGCACAATTGCTTCTACCCCCAAATCATGTAGTCTAGTCTGCCATGCTGTCGGAAACAGCTAGACTCACCACAGCCACAGAGCAAGGAGTCAGCCTCAGCCTAGGCAATACATCACACTGTCTTCCCTGCCAGCCACTTCATCTGCAGTTGTTTTTTTCTTGGATGTTGTTGCTTGGACTAACTGAAGCAAGGATCTCATATCTTTGAAAACAAATGTCCTATTGCCATTATAGTCCCTGGGCATAACACTGGTCTCTAGAGGCTCTTGGTCTGACCAATGCTTGTGTGACTTTGTAAAAGATGCTGTCTTAGGTCTTGTTTTCATTTGAGGAGGAGTATTTTAATGCTTCTATTTAATAAGAGCAAAAGTTGCATAGAGAAGATCAAAATATTGCTGTTAAACCCTCTGCAGTATTACATTATATGAGATAAAAACAAAGTAACCAAAGACTTGTTTCACAAGTTATTCCACAAGCTGTTTCTCCTTCACTGAATTTCACTGAAAGCATACCTTGAATGGAATATTTTCAGTTTTAAAAACTTGACTTTCAATAGTTTCCAATATAAGGCAACTTTCAGAAATCTACTTTTAAAGTAAACATTATGATGACAACCCTTCTGGGAAGGGTGAGGGGAAGACACAAATTAATAGCTTCACCATTATAAGACACAAATTTGCAAATTAACGTTCCAATTAAGCAGCCACCAGTCTCTCTCTTCCCAGAAGGCCTGTACACACTCTTCATGAAGTGCCAGCATGTCCCCAAACTTTAGACATGAATGTGGGAGTCTGTCTGTGGGAAATGCCCAGCAGTTACTCTATTCGACAGACACAGACAGTAATTTGCCATTTAAACAGATGGCTGTTTTGGCTGTAAGTAAAATCCCATGAACATCAGTCCCATATAACAAAGCCTTTGCAATACTGTTGACCAGAAGAGTTTATCTGGAGAACTGCTCATCTCTTCAGAGCTACATCAGAACAGAGTTCTGATCAAGGAGAAGGTGCCTCCCTCCCAAACAGTGATGGACCATCATCAGCTACAACTTTGCTCCGCAGGAACAATCCCCAAAGCTTAGAGCAACGTCCAGAACAAGTGACAATTTGTGCCAATAAGCTTCATGCAAATCCTGGAAAGCCCAAGAAGATACAAACTCTCCCTCTACCCCCCACCCAAAAAACAAACTAAACTATAATATGCATCTGTACAAGCAGGGACTCACTGAGGTGTGACTTCATTAAAGATGAAGACAGCAAGTCCCAGTCACAAGCCCTCCTTCCACTCATACACATTCAATCCCATCCCTTCATTACATAATGCAGCACAAAAAAGGCTTCACAATGGAGAGCAAAGCAACTGTATGAATGAATAATGAAATGACATTTCCAGCCACAAGCCATTTTGCCCTAGCAATGTGTAATTCATAACATTTTCTTATGCGCAGGTGAGCCGAATGGACATTCAAAGTTTCCAGGCAAATGATTACTGTAATTTTCTAGTGTCTAAAAGGATGTCTCAGGACTTCCAAGTGTATTACATAAAGCATACATATTGCATATATATATTCTATGGTAATTTTCCAAGAGGATAAGGATTAGCATATTCTCATAGGATTTATCATATTTTTATCTTAAAGTTATTAGATTATGTAAAAAATTCAGCAAGTTCTTCATGCTAAAACCCACTCAACCAAATAGTTATCAAAACTGAACACTAATCCTTCAAAATTTGGTGCTGAGCTAGAGCTGGGAATACACAAATGTCAATAACAAAGAGGCTATTTTTGGCAAGTCAGTTCCTCATGCTGTTTTTCTGCTGCCATGGTAACTTGAAATCTGCATTATGCAATTTCATGTTACTTCTTTCAAGATTATCCCGAACAAAAAAAGAAAATCTGAAAGACAGCCTGCATCTTGTTCCTTTCACACAAAGGAATCTCTATCATTAACAGTTTCTCTAACTACAGAAAAAACTGCTGATAAGTCACCTGAGAGCCATCATAAAATAAAGGATATTTTACTAAACGAGGCTTGATTAGCAGTACTCCCATAGCAGAATATCAACAATAAACACTGAGAAACGTTAAGACAAACAAAGGAAAATTTTGGCCTTGGCCCCTTTTCACTACTTATGATCACCACCAAACTACTTAAATAAAGCAGATGCATTAGCAGCCGTTGCGTGCACAGGAGAAGCATTTAATGTAATCGTTGGTAATTACAAAACATACAGACATAGTCTAGTTCCTGCCAGCTTCCCTGGTGTAAAAGCATTTTAAAGTATTCAAAGAAGATTAACTGCCCAGCTGAACCATAAAGATGAGTTCCCAACAAAACCTCCTACTCAGCCAAATGAAAGCAATTTGGAAGCAGCTTTCCTAAAATGTTGGGGTTTTTGTTGTTGTGTTTTAAATATTTCCTCTTCCATCTCCTCTCCCCAAACAAAGCCGTAAAATTGGTAAATGTAGTCATCGAAGACTCAACATTCTTGCTTCTGCCCGAGACTACTGTTTCAGGAGATTCACATTAGAAAATACATAAGAACTTGAAATGACTAATTTCTTCGCATATTCAAGATCAGAAATGAGAATGCTGCCCAACATATGTAGATAATCAGTTTCCTACTCACAGCTCTGCTTCGAGAGCAGCACTGTTACCTGAACTGACTTAAAACAGCCATGCAAAATCTACAGTTAAGACTTTTTTCCATTATCCCCTCCATTTCCTATCAACTCCCTGGTACTGCCATTTGCAAACACTCTGAGAGGTTCAAAGAGCCAATCTAATAGACAGTGAGTCAAGAAAACAAATTTTGGCTAAGGTTAGCATGCAACAACTTGTAACTAAGACCAGCTCTTTTGAGTGAAGCTCATGAAAACTTTGAAGCTTGAGCAATTGCAGCCTAATGTTACTGAGACCCTGAGGGAACAAATACATTAGAAACTTCATTTGCAAATTATTATGAAATTAATACTTTGAATGAATCACAGAAAAAGAAGGAACAAAACACAGTAGAAGAATTCTAAAACCCTGCAACCTCAACAATTATTTGCATGACCTATTACGTTTGTGAACCATAACTTATTTTGTCAGCATTCAATACCCAAACTGGGTCTGCAACCATCTTAACCCACAGTCACCTCCTTGCTCTACCACCAACCACAGCTTGTTTCAGCTGCTGCTTCCATCTATTGCATCTGACAACTTCCTTGGGCTTTGAGAGGAAGTTACTTATTTGCCCCATCAGCCTTGAGTAGCAGCACTACTTCCAGTGCAGAAAGACAGACATGATCTGCACAGTCTGCCAAAAAGCAAAAGAAAGCAAAAATTCCTGCCCTTTTCTTCAGGCTCTTACCTTTGTGATACATGTATTTATTTTACAAGATATATGCTGCACAGGGTCATATCAGGTAGTAAGTCAGGTAGAGTTATGAGACCAGACTACATTAATATTGCAATAGCTTTAGGGAAAGAAAAAAAAAAAACTTACAACTTCTGAATTTCAGGCCACAATGTATTCTGCAGCAAGTGATCCTCTTGAGGAGGTTCTAAAAGACATTTGTATAACATATTTAAATTTGGCAGTAGATAATCTAAAATCAGCTAAATTATGCTTCTAAGATAATACCCAATAAACCTCATTCTCTACTTCATACAACAGAAAATAATCTCATACCTGTAAGGATCAGGGGTTGAAAATATGTCTCAGGATACTGATTAGAAATAGTATTAAACGTTTCTTCATCCTCAGCTACTTGAGCAGATATATCTCCTATTCAAAATAAGGACTTTATTAGCTGTAGAGAACATATTTGATATAAAAGAAAATATAAGCATGTACTACACAAGGGAAAACCCTCCATTATTTTGAAAATCCAAGCAACATTAATACAAACATTAGAATCCAGTGATTCTGATGCATGTAACACTGAGAAGACTTTTGAAAAAAAAAAACCAACAAAGACATAAGAACAATCCAACCTTTGAACTAGTTCCACTCTGGGATTAACCTCTTCACTATCAGAGTCTCTTTCAGAGATTCCCAAAGAGACTTTGATATATCAAAGAATCAGTCAATAGGAGCTGAAACTGTTGCGTCCCCAGTGTTAAATCATTTTCCTCCTTGAAAATTTAAATAAAAAAATCCAAAGAAATAAAGTTCAATTTCATATCATGTAGACATCTACATGAAAAGTCATGCTTGAAGAAGTCTACATAGTTTGCAAACTTCAGCAAACCTGCCAAGTGCTCAGCCTTCGTAGCTGTAGGCAAACGTACTAACTGAAATTATTCAGTTACATTAAAATTCAACTCAATCATTCACTTTGAAAGAAATATTTAAGATATCAAGTTGGGGTAAAGTGCTTTTTTGTGAAATGCAAATTTTGAATATAGCTGTTTAAAAAAGTAGGTAGAGAACTCAGGAGAACAGCAAGACTATTTTGTTATCCATCCTGCCTTCTTTCTCCTTGAAAAAAAAAAAAAGAAAAGAAAAATCAGTAGCATTTATCTAACTTGAGATACTTCCTCATGGCTGTTCACTGTAAGATTCCTCTGCAGAGTAAACAAAAACAACGTTCTATGGGACTTAAGCTATCAGTGCTGATAGCATTTGGTGGACAATAATGGACAACACAAAAATTTGACAGCTTTTTTATTTATAGTGCTACTGCTGGGTATGGCACATGAAATCAAACGAACTTTATTGCTGTCTGTGTGGCAATACTCTAGAAGATGGAACTTATTTCCCTCTGTTAGTGGAAGGTCTTATGAAAGAGCAGAAAAAAAAAGATTTTTGCCAAAATAAATTATTTCATGTACAACAAGGATATTTTTTCTCTCAATTAGGTTTTAGGACAATTTAGCTATATTAACATTAAAGATCCTGAAGATAAAATCTAATTCACATACTTTCTTTATTAATTCATACCTTCTGATAAAAGTTTAGGCAGAAAAAAACTAATTTGTAGATTTCAATTAAAATACATTTTTACCACATGCTTTATCAAACACCAGATTTCCCATTTCCAAACCTAATCTCAAGATATGGTTCAGTTACAGTTATCACTCCAAACAATTATCGTCCTGGTATCCCCACCACCTCTCTAAGAATATGATCTGGTGTCTCTCCAGCCTTTACTGAAAGGACATTTCTTCATGTTAGAGAAATAGTTCTCCAATGTTTTCACAAAGTGTCATTTACCCAGAAAAGGTCTATGTCTATTCTTACAGGAAAAGAATACAAAACATGTGCAATTCTACTTAAAACTGCATTATTTCTACAACCTCTACAAGGGTGTTAATGTCCAAGGAGCATGTGAACAAGACTCCAGAATACAGCTTAGAAGGTCAAGGATACTGGTATTTTACAGAAGAACAAAGAAAAGCAGTGGACAGCCCTGATTTAATAATGTGGAATTCAATTTTATTTAATAATACTCAATTATTTTTTGCTAGAAGTTGTCAGCAATCTGATTGAGGGAACAACGAGGAGCATAGAGAAAACATAAGAACAACTGCAGTTTGGGGAATCTGAGTAACACCGTGCCCCAGATATTTCCAGGTCCACCTCAAGCATGCAGCCAGCCTCACATCTAGGTGGAGACAACAAGGAGAGGCCTTGGGTCCTACAGAATGTGGGTCACAGTGTGGGAGGCAAGGAATGAGCATTTGGGGTTCACATAAGGTTTACTACAGGATATTTAGGAGAGGAGCCAAAAGCTCATAAAGGGCTGAATCAAGAAAGCATTCTCACTTGTTCTCACTGTATTTGTTAAGTGCCATATTTAAGTGCTGCCACACAAAATAAACACATTGTACAACTTTACTTCTAGCTTAGAAACTTAGTCAAGTTCACTACGAGACCAAGCAAAAAGACAAACATTGATGAAATTATTTTTTAAAAAAAAACAAAAAACTTTACATGTGAAGCACCATCACTTCTCATTATTATTTCTTATTAGCCATACCTTCAAAAACAGCCTTATTGGATAAACCCAATGCTGGCACAGTTGCACCTTCTGGAAGGTCAGAAGATTGCTGAATTTGAAAAGAGAGAGAAAAGTTTCACATGTGGGGACCAGGTTTTAAAGGCCATAGATTAATGAATCCGTGTAAGAACAGGGACTTTGCTAGAGAAAAGTGAAGGGGGGGGCTTTGGAAAACTCCCAACTCACCCCACAGCACACCTGAGACAATATGAGGAACAAGAAAAAAAAAAAAAAAGCTTTATCTAAGGCCTCAGCACAAAAGTTCTGTTGTAAAGCATGTATCTTCATTCCTACATTCAGGTTTTCAGCTATAATTTTATTTAGGACACACACGATAAGGCTCAGCTGAGAGCACTGCAGTCCGTAATGCAATAGGACTGGGAAGTAGTCTGTTCTGATGTGAATTAAGGGGGTGTCTCTGTCCATGGCTTCCAACACAATCTAGCACACAACACAGAGATGTGGCTGGAATACATGGCCAAAAATTAGACAGGTAAGTGAGCTTCAGGACCTTCGTGCAGAGATAGAAAAGTTTTAGATCTAACAGCTGTAAAATTCCTTTGTTCAAGGGTTTGAAAAGTTTGAACGAAGACTGGACTTAAAATTTAGGTGACGGCCTAGAATAAGATGTTACTTATTTAAATATTCATAACTTGATCAGAAAATGTCTGACACTGACGTATAAGTGGCTTTTAAAACAAAAATGCTTCTTGTTTATAATGTAAGGTATAACACAAGCCAATAGGCTTGAACTGCATGTAATCCTGCTCCTCTTCTTGTTTGAATATAAAGCTGGCCTTTTTGGTTTGGCACTTTCTTAGGGAAGGCATTTGAATACAGTTAAGACAAAGCTTACACACTAATGAAAAGTATTCACACAAAACTATTTCAATTAAGCTGTTTAAGAGTATCTGTATCATTACAGCTTGTGAAGCCTTCCTCTTTAGACAGTCTGTAAGACATTTTGTGATATCATTGATCAAAACACAGCACTCAGAGGAAGAGCTGATAAGGAAAGTCTACATAAAAGTAAAATAATGACATCTGCCAGTATTATAAAAGCACAGTGTTATTTGCACAATGTCATCAGTACCAATGCTTACAACAACTTAACACAATTAGCAGATATCTACTTATGTAACTTCTTGCTACTAAAAATTAATAGATTTCCTTCCTACACATTTCAAATGTTAAACAAAATGGAAGGGCTAATCTGTCTTTGAGAATCTACGCAGAAAACACTGCTTTTCAGCCAGGAATGCAAAGAGGTAACAATTCTGAAAGAGGGCTGCTCTACAGGATGCAAAGAAAATCAGAATTAGTTCCTATAGTGAATGAGTAGCAAAAAAAAGGATAGCAATGCTGCAAGTCTTATCTTTCCAACAAGCAGGAACACTCACTTGTATACAACAGCCATAGGCCTACAAGAACTGAAATGTCCTAGCCTCACAAGAAGGTTTCCACAGCCAAGAGGAAATAAAGCATGAGCAAATACCTATTTATAAATATTTATCTAGATCTACCAACAGCAGTGCTGAAAGCTTGGTGCTATTTCCAAATATATGATTAAAAAAAAATAAAACACAAAACAGTGCAAAACCACACAATAATAATTACATACAAAGAAGACTACTACACCCTCAAATTAAGAAGAAGCACATTGTCAGGCATTAGTGTTTGTTTTCAAATCATCAAATATATACACTAGTCTACTTGGGCTGATTTTTTCTTTTTCTTTTTTAATTTACCCATATTCTTCAGACAACATGTCTTGTTTTATTTCAAGTACTCAGTGGACATGGTGGTGGATAGGTTGACATTTGGACTACATGACCTTAGTGGTCTTTTCCAACTTCAGTGGTTCTATGACAACATCATGAAATATATTTGAAAAAGCACACAGAGAAACTAGCATAAGAGGAAGGAGAAATGAAGGTTCAGAATTGTTATATTATTTTGTGTAAGTTAATGCATTTGATGCTTTCTAAAGCATTGATGTCATTTACATGGAAAAGGGCGGCTTCATTTATAACTGCTTTAGAATACTCACATGGGAACACAGCTTCTCCATTGGAATACCAGTGATGTTACTGAAATTTTCTATAAAATTCTTGGGAGCACAAAAAACTCGAAGCACTTTTTCATCTGCTCCTGACACAAACTGAAAGCGGCCAACCATTGCCAGACAACGCATGTCATAGCCATGTACTTGAGGCCGGGCTATTTCATGCCAGGTTACCTACACAAACAGAAATGCAGTTAAAATGCAATTCTTAATCAGAGAAGCAGTAAGATTTTGAGATGTAAAAAAGCATTAATAAATTCCTTGATGACTTTATTGACATGAAGGAAAGCTAATAACCTTCTATTAATGTTTATAAAACTGGTGTATGCTCACATACATCAGCTAACTCCCATTCTTCCACCAAAGACTCTTGCAATTAGTGAATGGAGTCACTTCTCAGGTTTCCTAGGGCATTTGCTTACCTTTGTGGCAAACTAGTCACCAAAACTTCTTCATGCTATACCTTACAAAAGGCATGAGTTGCTTTAAAAAAAAGGAGGACTGTATGCTATTTATTGCTTTCAAAAACATAGCTCTGAAAGACCTAAGAAGGTAGCAAGAAGTACCTACTTCCTTCATCTGCCTTTCCTGAAGCATGACAGCATTGCTGTCAGGAGGCTCCTACTTCCTGCATTTTCTCCATAACTAAAATAAGCAAAATCACTTTGTAGAAGCTGTACAAGAACTGAAAAGACCAAAATAGCTCCTTATTGCAAAAAAAATTGGAAAACCCTGATGATTTAAGAAACATTTTCATTGGAAACAGTTTTTTTAGTTTCCTCATACTTTAATCCAAAAAAGACAATCAACAGCTAACCAAAAATTGAATGGGTAAGATCTATTTTTTAAATTGTAACACAAAGCAAAGAATAATAGCAAGAATACATTAAATTGTTCACATTGGTTTCCTAAAAAATAGTATTTATTCTACATATGAAAGTAAAAATTCTTAAAAAAAACAAACTCGTTTTCTAGCAAATGCAGTGTCATGAAAAAACTTTTAGGGAGAATCATTTGTTGTTATTTATATACTATATTTCAGCTGGTGTGTATTTCTGAATTAATTTTTGTTCTGCTAGTTGTAACTTTATTCACTCAGAATTTATACTACCTCAGTATTAAAGTCCCTGAAAAACTGCAGTCAAACAATTTATATTATACCAGGTATTACACAAACAGGCATTACGGTGACTAAATTTCCTGTATTACACTAAAAGTTCATTCAAATCTCATTTTTAAACCTTCTATACAACATGAATGGAATCTTACAGACAACCAAAACAGCACAGTATTCTCCAATTAGAAAAAAAATACTCAATTACAAAAAAAAAAAAAGCTAATGGTGCAATAAATTGGAATAAACCCTCCTTTCCCTACAGTGGGTGCATCTTTGCTTACTTTAAAATACAGTACATAAAATTAAAAACAAACAAAAACAAACAAAAAAACACCAAAGCAGAAGGAGGGTTGTGCAAGTTTGTGCAATAATCTTCTCCCAGTAAATTTCAAGAGTAAGTCTGCATGACAAAGTGAAGTTATGCATTATTCCTTATTTCTGACGTGTGAACACATCACTGTATCAGAATTGAAGTTTTAAGGGATAATAATTTGCATTTAGCACTATGTACTCTTCAGTAAAAAAGCTCAATATTTATTGAACTTTTAATAGATATCTGAATCATCCAGACAAATATCAGATGTTACCTATTGTAATTCTTCAGATGCTAAATTCAGTATAGCAAGGAAAGACTGGCATTTTAAAAGCCTGCATTGCCTAGTGTTCCAGACCCCTTCACGTGACCCATTTCTACTACAACTCGACACCTCACCCCACCTACAGGTTACTACAGCTTTCTCCTACAGCAAAAAGTATTGGTGTCACTTGACTTTACATGTGGTCTATCCAGCCAGATGGCTGCTGTTTGTCAGATCAGGAAGAAGTACAATAATTCAGTTCACTTAGATAAGAACACTGCCATCATTCTGCTAAATCAGTTCATTAATTCTAAGATTTCAGAGATAACAGAAACAGCTGCATAGGTAAAGATCAGTTCTTCCAGACAAATATTTAGCAAACAGTATACATAATGAAAAGTGGTGCTTCAGTAGGTCACAGAGAATATGCTATTGACAACTATTTTGAATGCTGTCAGCTTACATAACATGCTAGTTCTGTACTTAGTTTCCATATGCCAAATCCAGCATTCTATCTTTTCCACAGAGCTGTTGCACCTGCCAGCTTGGAGACAAGGGAAAAGCAGCAGAGAAACAAACTGGAGCTGCTCTTCATAAAATACAATGCAAAGCTTACAAATTGATCTGGGATTGCTACCACTTCTGTGTAGTCTGGAAGAAGGAAAACAAGGAACTGTTTATGCTAGCGACTTAGCTAAGCTTCTGTGGTAACAGTTACCCTTTACCTCCCCCCATTGCTAGCACAGGATCTCACATGACTTCAGTGCTCTAGTTTCTGGAAGTTTCCTGAATGGAATGTTCTGTCAGAAAACAAAAACAAAACAACACAACCCTGTGTTTGCAGACTAGCAAAATGAATGATCAATGAGAAACTGCAACTGCAGCATTCCCAGACAGGGTTTCCCTACAACAAAATTTAGACTTCTTTTGGAAGACAGTTATTCAGGAGCTGCAGGAATAAGTGCCAAATGCAGTTCAGTGGTGGGTAATCATTCTGGTAAAAGTCACATTCACAAACAAAATAATATAAAAATAGATAAATAAATAAAATAGAAATACAGTGAGAAATTTGCATGGGGGAAAAGAACAAGGCTGAGTATCTTTATGGTCATCCTCCACAGTGCTTAGCTAAGCATGAAACAAGAGCAATAGATGATCACTAGAATCAGGCATGTACTCTTGCACCACTTATTTCAGAGCTAGTTTGTTTGTTGTTTTTTTGTTAAAGCCCAGGAGAACATTAACTGAAGGTAACCCAGAGGTGAACTCAGGAGTTAAACAGCAATCATTCATGTCATTACTAAAACTTGCAACCAGTATTTTTAAAGTGAAAACAACACATACTGAATAACTAAGCCAAACATTTACACAAGCAGTTTTGAATATCATGGTTTGAGGATATTGAAGATAAGAACTAAACTCAGAGGACTTATTCCAAACTCAGGAAAGGCAAGCCTTTACCAACCCCACAAATTCTTTTTGAAGATCATACCTGTGTCTCATGTTTTCTTTTCCATGGAGCAAATAGTCTAGTAGTTTGATCAGAACCAACGCTAATGATAAATTCTCCTTCTGGGTCCCACTGTACATCCTCAACACTGTTAAAATGTCCTGAAATCACAACTTCCGGAGTCCATTCCTTCTATTTAAAATATTAAAGAAAGACATGTAAGAACCAATATGTTTTCAACTGACCAATCAGCATATTGTAACAAAAGTAAGTGATTAGGAAAAAAAAAAATAAAAATAGACATTTGAAAATAGCATATTATTAGACCTCAACATAGCTACACAGACACCAATACTGATTTATTGTCCCAACTTAAAAGAAAGTAGTGTAAGTGGTTCAGGTACCATTTCTGAGGAAAGCACAACTACAGATGTGCTCAAATTGCTCCAGTGACTGTGGATCCTATACAGAGGCAGGAGCTCTACATTCTGGTTAATTCCAGCCTCTTCCCTATGCAAGAGTGAGGCTTTTGCAGAATATTATACTCAGAGAAGGACCAATTCTATCGTTAATTTTAAGCTGTAGTGTTACACCTGGTATTTTCTATTAACCATACAACTGCATGACAAGAGCTAGTAAATGATAAGAACTAATAATAATAATAAAAAAACAAATAACATACCTTATTAACTGAAGCCTGTTTCCAAAGGTGGAATGCTCCATGAAAAGCATGAGCAATGATCATTGAACCATCTGGACTAAACTGGCAGTCAAAAAATCCAAGGGTATTGCCACCCACTTCACCTACCCGCACCTGAATTAATGAGCAGAAACGAAATGCCCATGAAAATGGCCTTCAGTTAACATGAACTCATCCTAATCTCACAAGATGCATATCAGTTATAGGCAAGAGTTTGTATTATATAATATTCTTTAAACATTTTGGATAACTGCAAAATTAAGCACTAACGTATCATAGGAATTAAAGCTGCAGGTCATTTTAACAGTCTTCCTTCACAAGCACCTCAGAAGGGGGATCGTGCAATCTGAGGTCCAACCAATGCAAATGGAAAGTAAAAAAAAGTAACAACTTAGTACAAGTTTTATGGCACAATTGCTTTTTTGAAATTTGTAAATTTAGGCATAACTATAACAACAATCAGCATCTCTATATGATTACCCACTTGTGTACTACTTCGTACTTCAGGTAGAAAGGCTTTTCAATGGAACTGAGGAAAAATTGTAATTACTACTGTACTTCTCTTCTTTTCCCCAGGAGAGCATAAAAACTTCCTTTGTGACAGGAAAAGTCATAAACAATGGTTGGCATAATGCAACACAAACAAATGCAGCGGAACTACTGCAATACATTTCTAGCTGATCTGCTTTTCCAGAGACATCTACCAAAGCATTAGATAAATCTGGGTTTTATTACTTGTTTATTTAAGATGACCCACATTAGAAAAGCATTCAACATAATGCACTGAAACACGAGTATTCAGCTCAAATGGAGGAACAACCTAACGTCAATACCCATGAAAAAGTTACTGTGATTAAAACAGGGCTTGTGGATCATGTGTTATCTGCTCTGCGGGAACTGCTTGGGTCCATGTTCCCACAGGGATTAACTATAAATATTTCTGGGTGGTTTCTTCCTCTACTTACCATGAGTGTGTTACTACACTGCACCTGACTTGCTCTTCTATGAATAATAGCAGTTAAGCAGAAACTATTCTGACAAACTTCCTAATATCATAATAAGCAAGTAATAAAAGCTATGCTGCATCACATCATTTTTGACAAGTATGTTTTACTTGCAGCACAGCATTAGAATGAGCATTCTGTAAGAAAAAGTTGCTATCTTTCTTTAGCATAATTTTATAGTTTTAGTTGCCTCTATTACACACACAATGCGGGAAAGGCAGTTTTAATACAGTTTGTATTGTGGAAAAGACTGACACTTGCCTGTTCTAGCCAAACTCCAGACTCCTTATCAGGTTCCCAGATGATCACAGTTTTGTCCATTGATGCAGACAATATCCTCATTGGTTGTTGCATGCTGCCACCTGCTGTACAAGGAAAAAGATTACAATCTAAGAACGCTTAACTAAAAGAATTTGTTCATACTGGAATCCAAACACGCTCAAATTTGTTCAGCAGAAGAGACATACAACGCAACACTTAGAGGCCACAGTTAATAGGTATTACGTTCTTACTAAGTGTTCATTAATAGGCACTGTATTTTTCAACCACAATATCCAAAAGGAAATGCAAAACACAAACAAGAGAACAACTACATTCTACTATTTATTCACTCCAAACTGATGCTGGAGAAAATGTTATTTGGAGGAAGAGCTAGAGCTTCCAGAGAGACCACACAGAAGTTTATGGTTCTGTTCCTCAACTTCTTATCAAATTTCCAGCTTCAAACAAAATAATAATCTCTATGCCAATAATAATAATAATCATCTCTATTCACCATGTTGTGTTGGGTTTTTTTTGTTTGTTTGTTTGTTTTCCTCTTCGAACTCAGCTTTAGATTCATGGACACAGTCAGAGCGGAAAGGCGCTGGGTAAGCGCCTAGGAGAACTGTTTGAGGAAACAATGTTTGAGGAAAAAGACATTCTGGACATCTTCTGAGGCAGTATCTTACATCAGCACCACATCTTCTGTGTTCTACATTGAGAAGTGATAAGCAGTGCCCAAAATATGTCTCTCCAATCAGCCTGCCTCTAGTGAACATGAAGATCTATTTCAGAGTACCCATGACTAGGAAGGGCCACACAAGCAGTGGTATGTATGCAGAAGCTTGATACAAAGTATCTGGAAAACATCATCTAACAATAAAACATTTTTTTGATTGTAAGGCAAGATTTACAAGCCTACGTTTTGCATAAATCTTGATTTAAGAGGCAAATTCTTATACTGCTGTCCAAAAGAAAAAAAATAAATAAGGGATATAACAAACTAAAGAAAAGAAAAAGCAGGTCTGTGAACAACAAATCCACAAGGGCCTTCTGATAGTGCAAACACAACAAACTGAGATGTAAAAAGGATTTAAAAAAAGACTAGAGCAAGGTGTAAAGTTAAAGAACAATCTTCAATGAGACTCCACATTAATGCCTTAAAGCTACATTCTAGCTAAAGAAACCTGATACTCAAGAATTCATGGCCTGTTTAATTAATGCATGGAAGACTGAAGATTCATATTCCAAATGTTGCTATTTGTTACTTTCTAGTCTAAGAAGAAAGGAGCACTCAAGTTAATACTGACCATCCAAAGAACATACATTTCAAATGTATGTAACAAAAGCAAACATTAGAGCTGCTAATGCATGATGATAAATTATTTCTTATTACGTAAGTAGGAAATCAACCACAATAAAACAAGTACAGCTCTGTTAATTCATTCACAAAAGAAGGCATAAGTGAAAGACAACATTAGGCAACAGAGAGATCCTGTGCATAAGATTGCTACTGTAGCACATTCAGTCAAAACACTTGACTGAATATTTACTTGTAAAATATATTTACTTGTAAAACATCAGTTGAAAAATTTAAACATTTTTGTAGTCCACAGTGACAAGTGAACATGCAAATACAATAAACAGATGTGACTGTACTTCATATATACAATGCTTAGCATAACTGCTAGGGTGCTCGGTAACAGCTCACCTTTGGAAAAGGAAGGCTGCCAGTGGACTGCATACACCCAGTTTTCATGGCCAGCCAGCACAGACTCCAAAGTAATTCCGTATGTTGTATCAGCATCTACCACAAATCAGAGAAAAGCACATTTCTTTCTAAAAGCCAAGAAAAAAAACCAGACCATTTCTGATATCTTCAATGACAAATCAACTGCTTTCATCATTTATCACCATCTCAATAGCCTGTTGGCATTGAAAAGATCCTTGAAAATATACTTTGCCACAAGGCCTGCATATCATGTTGACAGTAACAGGACATCTATTGCCTCGCAGTGGCATCGCAGAACTCCTGGAGAGCTCTCAAGGAACTCTGAAATAAATCGTCCAATATCAGCTGTGCCCATATACTTAGACATATTTGTATCTCCAAATTATTGCAAAGGCAACAATGAATTAGGATTTGTATCAAGTCTCACCAGCAATTCCTACACACATCATCCTACAAACAGTGTTATACTTCCTAATGTCAAAATTGCAAGCTTATGACTTTAGAGCGCTCTAAATGTATGTTAAATAAACACAAAGTAAACCTGCACACATTTATCTGTTCTCTCCAACCCTTTGCTAAGGTTTAAGTATTCAATGCTTTTAAAGCATTGAATTTAACATGTGTTATTAAGCTGGAGGGGAGCTACATAACAGCATATCTCCCACAAACAAATGTATCTCATGACTATGTACTGCATTTAGAATACATGTAACAATACAGGTTGATATTAAGTTTTCTCACCACTCCATCATTTTGGGAACATATTGTTAACTTTTTACATATTTGCTGTTTTAAAACAGAAACTCAACTTTTTCTAATAACTGAACAAAATAATGCAGTTAAACTGGTCTCTGATTATTTTAAATACAAGAAACAAAAGAAATGAGACAGTAATCCTCTTGACAACCCTCCCAAAACCACTACCAGATACACAACCAATTGATACACAACCAATTGTAAAAGAGAATTTTACAGCTTTTACCTACCTTTAACAGTAAAAACATTCTCTTTCAGTCTGATAGAATCATCCTCAATTTCTGAACACTGCTTTGATTTTGTACACACTTTCCAAATTCTTATCAAACAATCCTGAGCACAGCTTGCTAAGAACAGATCATCACCTATTTGGTTAAAGAAAAAAAAAAAATCTAAAAAAAGCCATATTTTCACTGCATTAAATAAATACCATGACTAACTTATCACAGAATCACAGAATTGTAGGGGTTGGAAGGGACCTCCAAAGATCATCGAGTCCAACCCCCAATCATCTCTCCAAATATTCATTACAATATTACCCTCATTCTTTCCATTGCACAAGTATCAACACTGCTGGTTAATTTCAACATCAACTCATCTTAGCATTTCAAGCTCTCCACTAGCTTAGATCATACTGACAATGAACATTTCCCTGCCTGTTAGAAACATTGTGCTAAATACCAGATATGTTTCTCTATTACTTATGGCCTTTGTTATCCTAATTTCTGATAATGAGCAATCTAATACTTATAAGAACTTCTTTCCTCCCTTTCTTCTTTCAGGATTATAGATTCCTCTAATGCTTTCTATTTTATTTTGTCCACCTACATAGGTTCTCCTCAATCTCCTATCTTACAGAAAAAAAAAAAAAAAGCTACACTAGGAGAAAGAAGAAAAGTACTACTTTTTTGTCCTCAACAAGAGGCAAACTATTTCTTACTCAGACACAGATATTGTCATTCTGAGGACAAATTGCTAAAGCTCCTATTTGCATTAGGCAGCAGTTAGGTAAACAGACTTGAAGTGATCACAATAAAAATGAGAGATGTAAACTCAAGTATGTTCTGTATCAATCTTACTGTATGGCAATTCTGATAACTTGATAAGTAATTGTGGTATTGGTTCAACAATTCTTACGTTTTTAATAAGACACAAAATTCTACCTTGATTTTTAACATTTGTGTCATCACCTCAGGAAAAAAAACGCATAACCACACGAGCTTAGAAGCCACAGTGTGCCAAAAACATCAGCTGGGGTGGTAGAACAGCAGCAGTACTAAATCAGTATTTTACTTCATTCATCTTTCATACTGACCACAGATCGCCCATTCAACACCTCTTATCCAATCTTCGTGGCCAGGGAGTATTACTGTTTTCTGAAACTGAATAAAAATGCGTGTTACATCATACAGAAGTGTACTCAATTACTATGCACACAAGGTCAATTAGCTTTCAAATTTGTTTACATTTACAGTTTCTATTATTTGAAATTGGAAAAAAAAAAAAAAAAAAGCTGCTATTAAATATTGTTATTTACTGACATATTCTAAATGGGCTTTTCTGTTTTGTTATCATTGCATGAACACATTCCATTATGCCACTTCCCATACACCAGCAGGAAAGCATGAGAATTGAAGGAGTTCACCTCCAAGATGCTACAGACTTTCTATGATATTGATTGCATGTTATTTATTTTAAATAAATCATGCTTATAGTGGTAAACAAACACAATAAAACAATGCAGATGACACAGTAAATAATGATGCAAAGCAGATGCAGCTTCAGATGATGTAAAAAAATGAATATAGGTAAAAATTGAGCATAAAAAGTACAGATGCCAAATTTATTTCCATAATTAACTTTGAATATGATACCATAAGAATGACATAAGGGACCAGAAACATTCCCTACCTCTCAAGTTTATTAACTAAGTTTCAAAGGGTGCTGTACATGAAGAACTGTATCTGTGGATAGATACCTCTTCATAAACATAACCTCAACACTTGAGATTCACAGTGACAATAACATAGTCCAGATTGCCCTTTGACAAATTTCATTAGTAGTATACTTCTATTTGTAACAGGTGGAATATTCCATTTTACAGACTGGAGGAAAGGGCTGACAGATACCTCAAGAATGTCAAAAAGGAAAAGTGCAAAGCCTGGAGAGGAATAACCCCAGGTTCCAGAATGAGCTTAACCAGAAAGGACCTGGGGATCCTGGTGGATACCAAATGAACATGAATTACCAGTATACCCTTGTCTCTAAGAAAGCTAATGGTATTCTGGACTATATTAAGCAAAGTATGGTGAGCAGATTGACAGGGGTGATCCTTCCCCTCAGTACCAGTGAAGCTAGACCTGGAGAAATATGTCCAGATCTGAGCTCCTAAGTACAAGAGAGACACGGAACTCCTAGAGAAAGCCCAACAACGGATGACAAAGATGATTAAGGGACTGGTGCACCTCTTCAGTGAGGAAGGGCCGAGAGAGCTGGGACAGAACAGGAGGCTCAAAGAAACCTCAGTTGTATACAAGTACCATAAGGGAGGGTGCAAAGAAGATGAGGGCAGCCTCTTTTCAGTGGTGCCCAGTGATAGTATAAGAGGCTGCAGAGGTCCAAGTCTTTCTTTGCCAGACAGTAGATGTGATTTACCTCCTCTATCCAGCTGACAATCTTCTCAGAATTAGAAAGAGGCCAAATTATCTTTGGTTCTCTTACTTTGCTTTTCAACCAAAGCAAATTATTTGAGGGAAATCACTAAATATACACAACCAAATTTTCTTACAACCGCCAAGCTCAACATATGGGCATCATTTTAAAGCTCTATTTTGATAGTATTGTTTGCTTTGTTTCCCCTTCACAGGACCATAACATCTCAAGCAGGAAGACATAAAATTATTTCTTAGAGATTTTTCCCTAAGTACTTTTATAAATCAATAGCCTCTTTCAGGAACACAGAAAAGCAAAGAGACTGTTTACTTTCTACTAAACACTCTAAGGGATCTCCAAATAGAGGATCATCCACTCTATTTCAAAAATCAAGCAGTTTTACAAATAGTGATATTTCAGCTGTCAAATTCATGGGATTACCCAAAAAGCAGCCTGACTCAACTAAAAAAAATAACCTGAAGATATCTCGCCCTTCCTCTGACTACAACAATGCCATCGGAGTTTCATTAGTACGTCCCATTGCCAACTCACATTCTACCTCTGTACTCATAGTCTTACTTAGATTTCTAAAAATTAATAGAGCTGAGCTATGGGACCTTACCAGCAAAGGAAGAATGTAGAAGTTCAGGTTCTAACTTCTCCCCAACATCAAGTTCTGCTGAAAAGTGGCAGGACAATAACAACACTTCCTTCAAATAACTTTAAAAAAAAGAGCTATAGCAGCCATAAAAGATGTCAGCAAATCTGAGAGAATCTGACTGAAGAGGAGAATCTCCCTTTAGCAGCCAGAAAGGAATTTATGGCAGGAAACTCCAAGGATGTTTTCATTCTGTTAATAGCTGTAGTGTACCATACATACATTTTTAATCTAAATGGAATCAAATATGTGCTTTTCACTTCACAGTCACGTTTCAGGAAGTTAAGACAGAACCAAACAGAAGCCTCACCTCACTGAGAGGGCCAGGGTGAATGGGATGAGGATTAACAAGGCCAAGTGCCAGGTCAGCACTTTGGCCACAACAACCCCATGAAGCGCTACAGGCTTGGGGATGAGTGGTTGGACGACTGTGAAGAGGAAAGGGACCTGGGGGTGTTGGTTGATGCTCGGCTGAACATGAGCCCACAGTGTGCCCAGGTGGCCAAGAGGGCCAACGGCATCCTGGCCTGCATTAGAAATAGCGCGGCCAGCAGGAGCAGGGAGGTGATCATCCCCCTGTACTCAGCACTGGTGAGGCTGCACCTTGAGTACTGTGTTCAGTTTTGGGCCCCTCACTACAAAAAAGACATTGAGGCCCTGGAACATGTCCAGAGAAGGGTGAGAGGTCTGGAGCACAAATCTTATGAGGAGCATCTGAGGGAGCTGGGATTGTTCAGTCTGGAGAAGAGGAGGCTCAGGGGAGACCTCATTGCACTTTACAACTTCCTGAAGGGAGGATGTGGTGTAAAAGGGTTTGGCCTCTTCTCCCAGGCAAATAGTAGGACCCGAGGAAACGGCCAGAAGTTGTACCAGAGGAGGCTTAGGTTGGACATTAGGAGGAACTTTTTCTCTCAGAGGGTGGTCAGGCACTGGAATGGCTGCCCAGGGAGGTGGTGGAGTCGCCGTCCCTGGCAGTGTTTAAGATGCACCTGGATGAGGAACTATGAGATATGGTTTAGTGGCTTGTGGTACTAATAGGAATAGGAGGGTGGTTGGACTAGATGATCTTGAAGGTTGTTTCCAACCTTAGATTCCGTGATTGTGTGATTCTGCGTGACAGAGACTGACTCTAAATTCCATCTCTGCCAAGGTAGCTGGTATGTGAAAATACTTCATAGAATTGAAGGTGTGAGGGGAAAAAGAAAACAAAAAAGTCAATACAAAATTCCACACCTTTTTTACATGAATAATGTTTCCTACATCCAAAAATGACAGCAGTATAAACTTGCCTACATGAAGCTGGAGATTTAACTTATTTCAGTTACCTTCCTCGATCCATCCACAGACTGCAGTTAAGAATGCTGTTATCCTCAAAAGGCATACAGCAACTGGCAAAATAAGTTATGTATGTGTAAATATTTTGGACAGCTAAATTGCATATTGTTTGCTAATCTGAGCCATACAAAAAAAAAAAAAAAACAAGATACAAATTGTAAATATAAAAATAAGCTGCACAACACCTGATGTACATATCTTTCTTTAGCACTACTACACACTGAGAATCATGAGTGCTAGTTCTTAGAGAATGTCATTGAACTGATTTAACTCATAAGCTACACACTGAGGACAAAAAGAAAAGAAAAAACTTAGAAACTGACTCCATTTTCCTAGTTAGCAGTGAAGATATCACTGAACACAAGAAATAAAAGGATGAAGCATTTCTTTTATTGACAAAAAGTCTTCTTGTATATGACTACCTGAATAGGCAGAATAACCTATAGGAAGCTTAATCTTTCTTAAAAGGCCTAAAAATCCTGGGAGACTGTATTTGAGCAGAAAGTGAGTAGTTCCCATTTATGTTGGTTTCAGTTCAGGTTTTTGATTGGTAAGTTCATTTGGGCTTTGGAGGACGGTCCCTGGTTGTTCAACTTTTTTTAAAGGGACCGAAAAGAAAGAAGTGTCACTGACCTCTGGTGTGGAAGACAATTATGGAACACACTCTTTAGGGTCTAACAACAAAGCTGCTGAACAGACGCAAGAGGATAATTTATTTGCAGTGCACCAGAAGGAACACTTAACCATATGGAAGACTAAGTATTGTCAGCTTCCAAGTAATACATGAAAAATGTGTATGCCAAGAGAATATCAGATATCGTTTCAAATACTTGTTTAGTCATTCAGAAACATCCAGCACAAACAGCATACTTAACAACAAAAATACAATTCTACAGATGAAAATATCAGTTTTACTGCAACAATTCACAGACTGAAAAAAAAAAAAAAAAACCCCTCATCATTTCCATATGAAACACTCAGCACATGGATACTGAGTAATCAGGGACAGTCATAACTATTCCTTGTCAGTGGGAACAAAAACTACAGGCTTCTTCACATAGGGAAATATTAGGAGGAATAACACTTCTACTGGATCCGGGTTGAACATTCTGTACAAGAATTTCATCATTACCTAGAAAATGAATGAATTATTTGAACAGAGGTGGTTGCGTGCGATTGTTATCTGGAGACAGATAATAATTACTGAAGAAATTAAAAAAAAAAAAATAAGATACATATGAGAAGAAGCACTGTGTAATGTTCAAAGCAAGAGACAAAAAGCTGTAATTACCTGACCATTCTGCTGTATAAACAAGTTTATTTTGCAGTCATCACCACCACAAGCCAGTATTGGTACTGAAAATGAGGAAAAAAAAGTCTTCATTACTAAATTTACAAAATTAGTGTTCTAGGAGATGAGAAATAACAAATAAGAAAAAGCAATAAAACAATACAAATGTATAGTGGGACAAGATACCACTGCTTTAACATATTCTAAATCAGATAATTAATATTGTATGAATGAAAATTTGGTATTTCAGGAACATAAAGCTCAGAAGTTCTTTTGGCACCTAAGTAATATCTACAGATGTTTAATTTGAGTAGTTTTCTTCATGCTAATGCATCTCCAAGGAAGCTCAAGCACCAGAGATTTGTGTTGATAGCAATAAAATTAATACATATAAACAGCATTTCCTCTAAATACAAAAGGAGCGAATAGCAAAACAAAATGACTCACAACTAAAACAGTTTGAGTCCTTGATCAACTGAAATGAGTATATGGATGGACAGTTATACAGCAAATAAGAACGAAGACAGACTTACTACATGCAAGAATATGAAAGCAGTTAGCATTGTTACACGTCTACTCGAGCTTTCAGCAGTAGACAGCTCATAGAAACTAACTAGGAATCAGGAAAAAAACACTGGTCTGTTGACTTGAGCAAAACAAAGTTAAGACTGAGGGAAAAACACGTGAAGGTAGGTAGAAGATGCTGAAGAAAAATAGTTAACACTTGCTCCAGTCCTTTTAGATCTAAAGATGAAGCAGTATTGCAAGGGACTGGAATAGTAAAAAAAAAAAAAAAAAAAAAAAAAAAAGGAACAAATTAAAGAATTATGAAGAAATAGTTACCAAGGCTAGACAATTTATTTCTCAAGTAAGGGCAGATTACAAAACGCTGAGTTTCACTGAAGTCAGTTACTTCATTTTTAAAAAGTCATTAACATGAATTTTGAGAACCACTTTGAAAATGCCACAGTCAGACAGAATTATTCAAATTGCCTAGAAAAATTCAGCTGAAGTCTTTGAGTACAGGCAGAAGTTTAGGCTAATTCCCTAGGAAACAAAATATACGGCATAGGAGTCTGAAGTTGGTTAAATGAAAACCTGCTACACATGGGAAATTTTAGATTTTATTTTTTCCTGCACTGATATTCAAGATATGCTGCTCTACTTACTCACCATTGCTGCCAGTCAAGAAGGATAAGGAAACATCCATAACAAATCCATTTCCAAACTGCAGAATTTCAATGCATTTAACTGAAAAATGAGAACAGACACTGTTGAACTTATTCATCGTACCACAGTTACACTGCCATCTCTTTTTATATTACATAGTTAAAATTTCCTGTTCAATTTTATTTTAAAGAGCTGCAAGACTTTTTTTTAAAAGCCATTGATTTTCAGAGGGAAAATTACCCTCAATTTCATTTTCTGTGGGCTCATGGCAATCCATCCAGAGTTAGCCAAATTACAACATAAGTCACTATTCTCCATCAAGTATTAAAACTGCACAGCTCCCTCCGGTAACACATCAGAAGCAATAAATATTCCAAATTACATCCAGTGGCAAAAGCATTCACTACAAGGAAAGCAAAAACTGAATTCTTTGCTACAAAAGCAGATAAAGATAGGAGCAAATCCAGCCTTCCTCTCTTCATCCTTGAGATCCTAGGAAGCGATTAAACTGGTGAGCCACCGAGATCAGAGTAACAAACAGGATGGCAGAACAACTTTCCTACAGAAGTAGAATTAAAAAGGAACTGTTTTTTCTGCTTCTGAAACTCACAACAGCAAGACCAAAAGGAAAGGATAGGACATCAGGGTGTCCTCTGGGAGCATGAGAAATGCCTTCTAGAACATGGGTTGAAGACTGGCAACTCCCAACTACTTATCTCACTCAATAAGCCAACGGGAAATCCTTAGTACACCAGATAGCAAAGAAAGTAGGGAGAGATGTAGTCAACACAACTTGACAAGTAACACTTGATATCTAGATTATCTATCCTAATTATTCTCTCTGACCATACAATAGGCCTAGTTCAAAAGAAGACCTACTATCCTATATTTCATTGGACTCAAGTCAGTAGTAACAAGTGACTAGTTTAATTTCACTTTTCTCATTCCAGCTTCATTTTACACAGTAACTTTATTTCACATAAGCACACACAGAGCTAGCTTGTCCCATGTTACAAGGAAAAATGATGATCAGATTCTGAGAACAAATCAAAAAGAGGCTGTTAAGTTCAGCCAACTCATCACTGATAAAGAACAGAGATAAGTCATTCTGAGAAATAAATTTGACCCAAAGCTGCTAAGCTTCTATAGCCCCCAGCCTTCAAAAAAACACTGTAGTTGAGACAAAGCTTGAAGGGAAATCAGTGTGGTTGCATTAGAAGATGTTAGTATTTAGCCAAGTACTCAATGGATGAATATCATCAATTTTATTAAGCCAGTATGTTGTCTTTCAATTAAAAAACAAAACATTGTCCCTAAATTTAAAAGAAAAAAAAACAAAAAAAAAAATCCTACCTTCTGAATCATGTCGAGACCAAATTCTCACAGTAGAGTCAGATGCTGCAGAAGCTATTAACAGATTTAAATCAGGTTCATCTGACTGGTAGACAGCATCCACAGCACAAACAGCTTCAGTATGGCCTTCGAGAGGAACGCTTTTCGCAAGCTGAAAACATAAGAAAGTTTTATAGAGTCAAAAAAAAAAAAGTCAAGCACAATTAAACTCCAGCAAATTATCCATGAGAACTTTTAAAAACATTTTAAGGAAAGGAGGGGAAAAAAAGAAACAACAACCCTTAGTACTGAAAACAAATTGTACGTTTATGGTGGTGGAGCTTCTGCCAAGCTATGATTAAGCTGTAACACATTCTATAAAAAACAGAAAAGGGATACAGCAGTAATGAGCATGAACTTGACAAGTTCTCTTGTGTGCACTAGAAAAACTTCACCTTTCCTTGAGGCTGCCTGGATATATGATAGTAGTTAGGTTAGGATGAGCAGTTTTTCTTCCTTTTTCTCATTCACGTGCCCCTACCTATACAGGACATCTCCCAAAAGTACAGAGAACCTTAGCAATTTAGGCAAAATAGAGAACACAATGGAATAAGTAGCAGCTACAGCAGCTCTGTTCTGTGGGCTTTCACAAATCAAAGATTTCTTTAAAATACTGACAAAACCCAAATCTCTGAATTTAGACTTAAGTTTCTTAGGGAATTGATATTTTGTAATCCACTCCTCATAAATACAAATAGCAAAACGAGAAGCTTTTAATTCTCAAACTAGAAGAAGTCTAGCTTTTATCCAAATTGTCATCACTTTCCAAAAGATAGCTTAGTAAGCCCTAGTAACATTTCTAATTGGTTCAATTCAGAACTTTGCTTGTTTAACGTACACTTGTATAGAACAGTCATTTAAATGTGAAAATTTAGTCACATTCTTTTTCAAAGGTTTAAATGAGGCTGTGCACATTAATGGAAGAAGTTACTAAATAAATCTGTACATTATTTTACATCAATATGTTAAAAGTTACAACAGATGAAAAACAGAAATTACTCGCTTCCAAGAACATTCCTCCAATAAACAAGACTGATAATGATCACTATATGGACACTTTCCCCCAGTGTGTTACTATGTTCATGCATTTTAAAACATAGTCAAAAGTAGTATGAGATAGCCTCTGAAATAGGTTATCTACACAGCATTCACAAGCAGTGCTTAATATTTTAAAAATAAGTTACATAACACACCTTTTCCTACATTTCAGTCCATTCTGAAGTCTGTTATGTCATACTTCATCTTCTTCCTTCCATTTTTACAGTATGAGTAATAAATAAGCAAGCCTTTTTACTTGTCTCAACATTTTTGACTGAAATCAACTGTTGCAGAAGTGCTTTTTTAAATACCTATCCTACCTCGTGTATCATCCTTGTCAGACTGCCTGTGTATAAAACACTGTCATGCAGACTGAAACCACTAAAAAAATCAATGTAAAGAAATTAGAAAGAAGGACACATAAAACACATACTAAAAATGAACTTCAGAGTATCAAGATATTAAGGCAGTTTAAAGAAAAGTTGGAGAGGAGAAAGTTGAAAACTCATAATCAGACAAATAGGATATTTTAGACAAGCTAGACAAATCCACATGATGACTGGTTGGCTGATCTCAAAAAAGATTAACTACAGAAGAGAAGAAACAACATTTAGGTCAAATCATAGCATGATATAGTATCAGCAGTCTAGAGGAGATGCACATGGAGCTTCAACTGTCATAGTGCAATAAAGAGGCACAAAAACTACAGGCAAAACAAATAACTTGATTTGAGGTATACAATAAAAAAAAAAAAAACAAGGAAAAAGGGGGGAGAGGGAGGAGGGAAGCTTTAAAAGGAGGATATTTCTACTTACCTGATCATTCCAAACTCCTGTCCTATTCCACTCCCAGAGAATGAGCTTTTTATCAGATGCGCCAGAAACTAACTCAGTTTCAGTTGCTAAAAAACACATTCCACAACTTTTGTGAGCTCTTACTTTGTAACAGCGGTCAGCAACACAAAGCAGTTAAATTGTTTACTACTTACATAAGTAACTACTTATCACAGTTATCAATTATACACAAAGTTCTCATTAAAATAAAGTATGAGCCATGAAAGTTGCACAGTACATGAGAACTCAAGAGCAAAAGAATTACTCAAAATAACAGGTAGAGAAGAATTACAGAAATACTCAACACTTCATATGAATATGATGGATATCTTTCTAAAAAGATTCTCAAATGCAACAGAGTAATTTAATATGTTTGTCTTTTTGAGGGACAGGAAAAAAAACAAATAAATAAAACAACAAGAAAGCAAGAAAATTATGACTCCACAGAACATGAACCTTCACATGAAAACTTAATTTCAGGCTGCATGAGCTTTAACAAGACCAAGTGCCAAGTCATGCACTTTGCTCTCAACAATTCCACGCAACACTGCAGGCTTGGGGCAGGTGGCTAGAAAGCTGCATAAAGGAAAAGGATCAGGGGGTACTGGTCTATACTCAGCTGAACATGAGCCAGAAGCATGCTCAGGTGGCCAAGAAGGCTAATGGCAGGGAGGCAGTGGAGTCACCATCCATGGAGGTGCTCAAGGAACATGAAGATGGGGCACTGAAGGATAAGGGCAGTGGGCACAGTGGGGATGGGCTGAAAGCTGGACTAAATTATCTTAGAGTTCTCTTCTAACCTTTATAACTATATGTTGCCAAGTTCTCAGAAAACAATTTGTTTTACTTAAAAACCACACAACAAGAAATGACACACACAGGCACAAAAAAAATAGTATTAATATAGAAAAAAAAAAGTACTTGCGAAGAAAACACGTAAGTGTAACCATTTGAAAGGATGCCAGTTTATATCATTATTAAGGAGGAATGGCTTCACCTCAGTGCTTAGCAACACTCCCCTCCAAAACAAACATGGGCACAATATAATAAGAGTCTGACAAGCAGCCCCACTCCCTTTCCTCAGGAAGCTTAAGGACAGGAACACGTGCCTTCAAGAGCTGCACTCAGTAACTTTAAAACCTGGAATTACTACAAGGGCCCCGCAGGCCTCCCATACCACCTACTCACCGCCGTCCCGCCGCCGTGCCCAGCGCACGCAGTTCACCCTGCCGCCGTGCCCGCGGAGCGCTGCTACCGTCCGCCTGGCCTGCGGGATGAGGAGAAACACCCGGTGCTAGGCCGCACCGCCGCCAGACCGGCCCCACCACGCCTCCCCACCCCGCTCACCGCCGGCTGGTAAAGTATGACGTCCCGGCAGCTGCCAAAGGCGAGGAGCCCCTCGCGGCCCCAGGATACGGCCCCGCCGGCCACCCGGTTGGCGCAGCAGGCGACATGGCATACCGAGACGGGCGCCGCCATCTTTCCCCGCCGGCCACGTGCGCAGCATGGCGCAGTTCCTATAGCAACGACCAGTCACCATGTTGCTGTGGCCTCTCCGAGCCTGCGCGGATGGCGGCGCTGGCGTTGCGGCCGTGGAGCCGAGCCGAGCCGTGCCGAGCCGAGCCGAGCCGAGCCGAGCCGAGCCGACATTCCTCGTAGGGCTGGCCAAATGCTGGGTACTTCCCGATCAGTTTGGCGTCAGGCATGGAAATGAAGCATAAACAGAAGGGAAAAGGAAGTTCTTTTTGTTTTCTGTGCCTGTCTTCAAACACTCGCTGGTTCCTGCGGCATTGTGAGAGTTTAAAACTTTTCTAGGTTCGTTTCTGTTTACTTTCGACTGTGTGCATCCAGGTGCTGTGGCTGCCTGTACACTGAAAGGAGTGCACAGATATGCGAAAAGGATTTGCTGGGGCTGAAGGCTTTCGTTCAATAAATGCAAACGTTTCTTACAGACAGAAGATAGCTACGTTAATCACAGATGGGATTGGGTGCAAGGAGGGCTGAGGTTTCTTTTTTTTTTTTTCTTGTTTGGCAATTTGTTTATGAGCTTGCCGTCTTCTGTTTACACCTCTCAGAATGATTTCAGATGCTTTTGTGAAGTATCCACCCAATATTTCACATTTTGGATGTTAGAAGTCGCTTCCTGCTACTCAAGAATTCTAGATCTTTTTGTCCTTGGGGACGGATGTTAATATGATTGAACCTGTCACATGTGAGAATAGAATCACAAAATCATAGAACCACTGAGGTTGGAAAAGACCTCTAAGACCATCTAGTTCAACATCAGCCCACCTCCACCATGCCCATTGACCACGTCCCTCAGTGCCAAATCCACATGGTTCTGAACGCATCCAGGGATGGTAACCCCACCACCTCCCTGGGCAGCCTGTTCCAAATATATCACTGCTCTTTCAGAGCAGAGATTTTCCCCAATATCCAACCTGAACCTCTCCTGGCACAGCTTGAGGCTGTTATCTCTTGTCTTATTGCTGTCATCTGGGAAAAGAGGCCAACCCCCCCACACACACACACACACCTCTCTACAACATCCTTTCAGGCAGTTGCAGAGAGCCATCAGGTCTCTCCTGAACTTCTCCAGACTGAACAATCCCAATTCCCTCAGCTGCTCCTCATAAAACTTGTACTCCAGATCCTTCACCAGCTTTGTTGCTCATCTCTGAACACACCCCAGAGATACATCTGTCCAAGAAAGAATTACAAAGCTAAGTCACTGCCTGCGGACTGTGTTTAATATTCCAGATTATTATGATGTTCTGGATAACTGCCATAGAAATCAGAGGAATCTGCAACTAAGCAACAGCGGAAGTACAATGGGCTGATTTGAATGTGTCTGAGTATGCCTATTTTTCAAGACAGAAGACAGATCATAGCAGATTAGAGAACTCCATCCATTACATTTTTCTTTTGTGATTTATTCACGTATTTATTGCCCTTTCTGCCCAGGAGATTGAAACCAAATCAAGACAGATCAAAAGACAAAAAATCAAACAAGCAAAAAAAAAAAATCAATCCTGTCTAAAATTGTAGTGTTATTTGCGTGGTATCTGTCCTAAATAAATGGAAAGATTGGAGCTTGATATAAATGTCTTACTTTGAAACAGAAAATGAGAAAATAGCTGTGGGACTGGGGGGGGGGGGGGAGGTCCTTTAAACTATAAGGGGAAATTTAGGTTAGAGTTTAGGAAAAAATAATATTTCCTCAGAGGGCGGTGAGGCGCTGGCACAGCTGCCCAGAGAAGCTGTGGTGCCCCATCCTGGAGGCATTCAAGGCCAGGTTGGATGGGGCCCTGGGCAGCTGAGCTGGGGGGGGGGGTCAGCCCTGCCCACAGCACAGGGTGGGGATGGGTGGGCTTTGAGGGCCCTTCCAACCCAAATCATTCTGTAATTCTGTGACTGCTTACAGATGTCCTGTGCCTCCTATCCCCAAGGAGTGCCTGCAATATTCTGGAATAATTAAAGCTGCTCTGAACAAGCAAAGCTGAGAAGCCTGTGATGGAGGGAGCAGACAGCTCTCCTGGCTGTGCAGTGAGAAGTCGAGTGGGAAAAGAAGCAGCAGAAGGCAAAGAAGCAGGTGTGCAGAGGAAGCAGCCTCTGCACTGCACACCAAATCCTCTGGACCTTAAACCGCTCCTGCACAGCATTTCTCTCCCAGTATGCCTGCATGTTCATGGGTACTGGCTGGCAGCAGCATGGCAACCTGACAAAAACGTTGCAGCTGGGCACAGCTTTTCCCAGTGGGTGCAAGAGGAAGGACGCTGTGCCTGATCAGGAGCAAGATACAACAAGAAATGTTGGCTGCTAAGAGAATAAATGCCTGTACAAAATGCATGGATCCAGTCATCAAAGCATACTTTAATGGACAAGTGCCATCTGGAGAATGGTTACACAGCAGCCAAGTTGCACAGCAGCCCCCTTTCAGTGTGCTCTGACAAGGTTGAAGTAAGGGCTCTGGCAGGAGGAGGTCAGACTTTGCCAAAAAGCTGAAGTTATGTTTGCAGTTGTAGGAATGAAGCTGGGTCTGGCTGCACTTGTGGACATAGGCATAATGTTTTCCAAGACACCTTTGGGTTGGGGATTCCTCTGTGACATGAAAAGTTTCCTGCTGATGATGTCCCCTAAATGGAATAAGTCAGCACAGAATTTGGTCTTGCAAGTCCTGTACGGAGTACTGTAACAGGACTGCAGAGTAATGGCTAAATAGCAATGCAAGCTGAGGCCATTCAGTTCAGATCAGCCTAAACATGCCCATTCTCTTCCATACTTTCAGTAATTCATATATCTGACCAAGTCCTCATTCTCACTAGTTTTTGAGCCTTTTGTCTAAGCTAAGAAGCTTTTTTTTTTTTTTTGTGTGTGTGTGTGTATTCCTAAGTTAAAGGGTCTTCTCTTACTCCTGAATACTGAAACATCTATAAAATAGCATATGAGAAATTTAGAGTGACTTATAACTGTAGCAGAGCCAATATGCATTTAGGAACATATACTTTGTAAGGAAGTAGTGCTGGCAGTCAGAAATGTTACAAGGGAGGAAAAGGATGTATTCTAGGCTTGTTATCAACTGCCACTCTTCATTCATATCAGTTTTCCTACTGAATCCAAATCTACCCTTGCTGTTTTCCTTCCCAGAAAATAACTTCCTCACATTTCAGAAATATATATAAAAATGTTTTTTTCTTTCCCACTCCTCCCCACCCCTCTTTGGTGTAAATCTTCTGGCATGATTCTTAACTGAATACATATTGAGAAGAAATCTGGTTTTCAGTAGATTAAACTGAAGTTGGTACAAAGCCACGTCTAATAAGACAGGTAATTCTGCAAGATACTGTGTAAAGCAGCAATCATGTTAGGTTTAAAGTTTATATTATATGCAGTCTAATTCTACATATTTAAGCATTATTAGACTAGTGAAGCCAAGTACTTTTCAGCTAGCAGCCTAGTTGTTCTTGTGGTTGTTGAACTTAACCTGTCTTTGTTTGTCTTCATTGTATACATGCCTTACGAAGTAATCATTAACAGAGTTACCTCATACTCAAATTACTGCTTGCTATTTTTACCATAGTTTGCTTCTGTCCAATAGCAACCTGGGTGAACAGTACTTGGTGAATGAGGCAGCTCTTCACCAAGCTCTTCATTCTTCACATTTCATTTTCTCATCGTTAGTCATACTGCGGCAATAGGCCTCATTTTGATTTCAACTACCAGAGTGTCTGAATGTCAGGAAAACTGCATGTATTATAATTTTCTTTACAATATCACTGTTTGGCAGAAGGGTGTTATTATATTCCTCTTCCAAACTGCAATTTCTTCCCACGGCACAATTTCCTATCAGAAGTGCAGTACTTTTTCAGTGAGGAAGTGACCAATGTGGAAGATGTATGTGGTTTCCAGGAGGGTGGGCTAACCACTCCCAGCACCCATCAGCTTTGGCTGTGACTGCAAGTGTTTAGAACTTTTGGAAATTGGATTCCACAGTTGGGGCACTTCTGATGGCTCTTCCAAGGCCAGGGCTTCAATTGAGGGATCAGAGCCAGAGCACTGCCAAAATAAATAAGAAACAGTAACCAAATATGAACATATTTTTAAATTATTTGGCATCTTCACAGGTGATACCTACGCAACACCTAGTAACAATTTGGTTGCCAGATAGATCTTAAGTACAAATTCAGACTTTTCCTTCTTTTCCATCTGTTATCTACTTCTGAAGGAACTTCAGTGCAAGTGGAATGCTAATTCTTGGGCTTACTAACCAACTTCTTAATGGGATTGCTTTCCCTTGAACCTGCATGTATCAGACTCAGTGCCAAAAGTGTGATAAAGCATAAGTGTAATTCCTGGCATTTCTGAATGGATCCATTACAATTCTGTGTTTAGATTTCATTTTCCTAAGATTCATGTTTAACTGCTGTTGACTGATTCTGGAATTGTTGGTCCTACATTCAACAAAAGTTAAGTTTGCCACTGTATCTTGAGTATAATGTAAGCCCGTGGCATCCTTTTCAAATTCAAATCTCAAGATAAAAAAAAAAGTAGATGTTATCAGTTGAATAGAGTTCATATTAAATGTTTGGAATAAGTTTTTAGACATAATTTCTCCTTTAATTTATCTTGTTGAAGACTGAAAGTTGAATGATGCTGGTGAAAGATACTGAACTGAACAAATGTTAATGATAGCTATTTCCTGTTTTCTTGAAGAATGTGTTTTAAATATTCTATAAATTCCCACTGCTTAAATATATTTCTGATTTTCTGAAGAAAAAGGAAACTAATTATTTACAAATATCATCAAAATTAGCTCTTCAAACAATGAATGTAATTGCGTGCTGAAAGAAATTCCACTGAAAATATTTCTGATTTTTTTTTAAAAGGAAGATGTAATGCAAACACAACCTAGAAAATTGCCTGCCAAAAAAAAAAAAAAAAAAGAGATGAAACAGCGTGTCACATAATGAAACTGATTATGTATTATGTTTTTGAAGCAGAAGCTCAACAAGATGTTATATTAAGCATATATTCCAGAAAAAAAAAAAAAAAAAAAAAGAGAAAAGGAATAGCCCAGAATACTCAGAAGTGCAATTTGGATTAGTAAAAATCCAATGAGGATTGGATTTGAGGTAAACAATGAGGTAAGTATTACTTAAAAAAATATATAAGTCTGAATAGTAATAATTGATGAAAAAAAATTTAGAAAAGAATCATACTGACTAAACATGAGGAAAAAACAGTCCCAGCGGTAAGTCAAAGTATTTCCGATATAGAAAACTCCAGTGTACAGAACATGAATTTTTGGTATGTGTTCAGATTTAAGGTGATAAATTCTGCTTTGTATTCAAAGCTAGAATTCAGTCGTACTCTTGTGCTTGAAAGTTCTGAAAAACATGCACTTTGAACACTAATCAAATGCTTTACTATGAAGAATCAATCAATACATTTCATGTCAATATTCTTCTTTATGCAAAATATGAGATTGCACAGATGTTTTTCACATGTAAATGTACACAGCTAAAAGAACATTAAACAGACATAATAGACCTCAAATATCAGAAATAATCATTAAACAGGTACATTTCCTTATTTTATTATTCCTGTTTTCTACCTTTTAAATGCAGAAAGCCACAAACCATGCATTTCAGTCTGTTACCATCGCATGAGAGGAAAACTGGCTGATTTGTCTAAACAGCTGCTGAGGAAGTGAAGAGAAATGTTAAGACCAAGGTCTAAATCACCAAAAATGGCTTAGGAACGTAATTTCTATTCATTTGCCTAAGTACTTCTGAGGATTCGTGCCTGCCTTGTTCAGCTTAATCTGCAAGTGACATAGTTAATTTGAATCACTGGATGAAAGAGAGAAAAAAAAGAAAAAGTTTGCATCAGGAAAACACCATGAAATGGGGAAAGTATGAAGGAATGTATTGTAGGAACCGTGAAAGAAGTATCTGGTTAGTCATTTGGCCAATTGCATGCAAAATAAATCAAGCTGGCATTATAAGCTAATATGTTTTTATGCAAGTTATTTTGTTTCATTTTTCCTTACATTTCCAGCGAAGAGTATAAAGAAATAGAATACTGAAGCAGGAGTGTATAGAAAATGAGAGAAATGTCTGTGCCAGTATTCTGCATGTGGCTTTTTATTGAAGAACCAAGCAAAAGAAGTATATGCCAACAAAACCCTGTAGTTCGCACTGAAATTCACTCATGAGAAGCAATATGAGGCAAACTTTTGCCCAGACAGCAGTAATAGTTTGTAAGGATCCTGTTGTGCTGCATTAACTGTCAACATAACCAATATTAGGCAAGCTTGCAGTGAATCTTTACCTTATTTTAAGTACACGAAATGATGTCATTTCACATAGGAATACTGGCAAATTAGACCCTAATACTCTTCATAGTTACAGCCCCAGTTTTCACGTTTCTTCCATTCCCATATAAAGTGCAACAACAAAACTTTTGTTTTGATTCAGACCATCTTCTGCAGATGAGGAATCCTGCATCACACCCTCTGTTCCTGTACCTTATTTGCACCAGATTTGGATTCATCTTCACATAGGCCAACTCCCTGGTCCAGAAGAGCAATACTACCTCACATTTACTTTTCTCAGACTATACCAACTTTCCTAAATGGTATAAGTTAGTTGTGTTTCTATAAGAGGGGGAAGAAAATAATTGACAGACGTGAGCCAAAGACTTGCATATATACTTCATACAGAACCCAGCTATGCTGAGCTGGGGAGCTATGCATTACAGACATCCCTTTATAATTTCTGTCAAGTCACCCCAAAATAGATATAAATCAAGAATCAAAGATGAGTTGCTAAGATAACTTTTCTGTTTCTTGTTTTGTATTTTGTGAGAATGGCTTTACATTATTCTGTTCCCAAAGGCATTTTGCCTAATGTTTTGCCTGTTGTTACTCATTACCTGACTTGTACTGGAAGCATTCAGAACCCTGGGAAGCCAAGACATTTTAGTTCAGCTGTTTCCACAAGATGTAAGACAGACGGTGCAACCTTATTCTTAATGAGGATGTCTTTCCTTTTTTTTTAACCACAACTCTCCAGCAGAGGAATGCTCTATAAGACTGAAAGGAACCCAAGGTCACCAAGGTTTGGCAACGTGTAGGCAAAAAGGAAAAGTGCAGACCCCAAGATGCCTCTGATAGTGTGCACACATTGCAGGCTTAATACACTATGTTGTCACCTGTAGCACAGTTCTGCCTTTTGAATACCAGGGCATAATAATAAGAGCAAGAAAGGACAAGACTTTAGCCTCAAGGAAAAGTGAAAAAGAAACTGGCACATTTGTTCTGGAGCTAATACCACTTTGTGCTGTTTACTTGGACTTTTATCACAGCCTGCATCTAACTGCAACACAGATCAGTCATCTTTACAGAGCTTTTAGTCAAAAGAATGACTAACTTAAAAAAAAAAAAAAAAAAAAAAAAAAAAACCACACACACACAAGAAAACCAACCAACTAACATTTTACTTTATAATATGGTATAAAAACAACTAGAATACTTGTTGGTAAATTATAAAACCACAGAGCCAGATTGACCATTTACATCTTCTGCAGGCTTGCTTCTAGGCTGTGAGAAAGAAAATGGCGTTTTATTTCAATCTTGAACAAGTGTTCAGTATTCCTGGTAAACTATGACATCATTCAGTTTTGATATTTTCCTGTAGCCAGATTATATTATAAAAATACCTAATGAATTTTAGAAGTATGATCTGCCTTTTCCAATGCTGCAGTTTTAAAAACAAATGGCATAATGGCACATATTTTAGGTGGGTGTTCACAAAATATGAAGAATGGATAGGATGCCTCATTAGCTGAGCTTTTCCTTTCTGTATTTTTTTGGGGGGGGCT
>NW_024962263.1:31839601-31852183 GCF_019238085.1 Lagopus leucura
CTTCCCCTTCCCCTTCCCCTTCCCCTTCCCCTTCCCCTTCCCCTTCCTTTTGTGACAAATAATTGCATCCAGATCTTTCCAAGCACCAGAGACAGATCATCTTCTTCTGGGTAAAACACCCGTGTTTTTTTCCTGCTTTCTTCAACAATATCATTTCACATATTGCTGTTTCCTGTTGTCCAGAATGCTATTCTTTTTTTGAAGAGGGATCATTAGATGCAATTTGACAATATGATGGAAGAAACTTTAGTAAATAAAGAATGACTAACAGAGCTTTTACATTATTTCACATCGCTGCTTTCTTCTAAGTGAAAACATTATTGAAGTTATTTGCATGAACAGCCTATTTGTTTGAATACACAGGGTAGGGTTGGCACTTGTGGTTTTGTCCATACTTTCTTATATTGTAGTTTCATTTCTTTCCTTCTAGTTACTTTATGTCCTACCTTGATTCTTACAAATACCTTATCACATAAATATTCTGCTTTTAGCTTGATTCATATTTGGGCCTTTCAAAACTTCAGAAACTACTTTGCTGTCTAATTACATGTGTAGTGTGCATTTTGCATTACTGACAACCTGCTTCATTTTGAGTACAATTGAAAGCTAAAAAACATCCACCAGCAAAACAAATCTTATGTGTGGCTTCAAAATACATTAACCTTCATAACTGAGCAATATGGCAATCTTTAGTCATAAAAGGAGAATCACATTTCAGCTCAGATGTCCTCTTGAATCTTGGAGTCTGAGTTAATCTGTTTCAAGATTTACATTTTGTGCCTCAGTTAGTTTATGTTTCTTCTGACAAGAAGGTGTCTGATAAACTGTCTTTTGAGTTATAGGACAGGCATGTTGAAGAGGTTTGAAGTTTTCACAACTTTGAAACATGAAGCCAGGTTCCAAGTCCAAGTCAAGCATCATAAACCAGGGGTGACCTCCCTTGCAAAGGTGCTGAGTTGTTGGACATGGGCTGTTGTTTCCACATTAGATGTTTTTCAGGGCAATTCCTTTGTCACACTTCCCTGCAGAAATCCTCATTACTTGTTCTCTCTGCTCTCTGTTACATATGGCATGTCTTCTCTGATCATCTATTCTTTCACACGGTTCTCTTTCCTCAAATTTTGATTCCAAACCTCTCTTCTCCTTAAAATCCTTCAACAAAACTCTCTGTATCCTTATATATCACTTTAAATTCCATGCAGAATTTTGAAAGGTGAGACACCAAGTAAAGTATAACTGTGACCTATTCTTCATATTCTGCCCTGTGGTAGCCTCAGTTTTTTCCATGATACAGTATTTATTTCCTCATCTCCTATCCTACTTTGTTTTTTAAAAATATTCCCATTTTGACTTCTTTACAGACAATAATTTATTCCAGATTATCAACTTTTTTTTTATGCCTGAGCAAATACTTGGTTAATCTCTTGCTTCTATCAGTCCATGACAAATGCTTTCCATCTTGAAAATCTGGCTGAGTTTGGTTCTGTTACCAAACAGCATTTTGTATTTACCGAGAGAACAAAAGCTCACTCTAAAATATTTTGATGAGTTGCATTCCTCAGAGATTGGTGTTGAAAATGCTATCCTGGAAGAGGGTGGATTAAAACTACATATTAGGAAGAAATTCTTTACCGTGAGGGCGGTGGGACATGGAACAGGTTGCCCAGTGAGGTTGTGGAAGCGTTGAAGGCCAGGCTGGATGGGGCTTTGAGTGACCTGGCCTATAGCAGGGGGTTGAAACTAGGTGATCTTAAAGGTCCCTTCCAACCCAAACAATTCTATGATTCTATGAAAGCAAGGAACCCCCCAAATTGTCTGTGTTGCTTAACACCCCAGCATCCCATGGTGGCAGCTTTAATGAGATCCAACTTCTCCAGATACTTTCCAGTTCCTACCCCTGTAAATTATTCTCCTTTTTGTTTTTCCGAGATGCCAACGTTTTTAGCCCTTGAGAATTATTTGTGATTCTTTTTAAACTAAAAAATTTAGATTCGATGTAAAGAAGACATTCTTTCCTGTGAGGGTGGTGAAGCTGGAACAGGTTCTCCAGGGAAGTTATGGATGCCCCATCCCTGCTGTAGTTCCTGGACATCTCCCAATTTCCTTTCTGTAGAAATGGGATCACAGTGGAAGATTTTGCATTTCTGATTTCTGCTTCACCTGCTACAAATTGCTGTCCTCCTGTGGAGCCAGGGATATGCACACTATCCCATGAGACACTAAGTGACCTGAAGTCCAACAGCATAATGCAGCTTAAGATTGGCATAATGCAGCTTAAGATTGCAGTCTCTGCTCCAGATTTCTGATCAAACCCTTCTGCCCTGTCAGCTCAGCATGAGAGCTGATGCCTGTAGCTGTAAAGTAGGTTGGTACATTTTTTTATTGTTTAAATTGCTGTAGAAAGTTTTGCCTGAGTTTTCTGATCAATTCCCTAAGCCTAGAAAACTAATATAATAACCAAGCCAAGACACAACATAAATGAGGAAGCTCCTTATCTGTCAGACATGTTATTGTCTGTAATGATTTCTTCACATAATAAGATCCAGAATTTCATATCTGGCATCTTTTATCACGAGATGTTGTGCTATTCCCACATCTAGTACGTGAGAGGTAGTTAAAAAGTTCCTCTGAGGCTAGCTGCAGTTGTGTTTTTCCTTAAAGCACAAGATCACATATTTGTTTGCATTCCCATTTCATTGACAGTTGATGGATGTGAAGCATTTACAATGTATTAAGGCCTGGCCTGGTTTGCATTCAGTGGTCCAGATATTTGAGTGCTTATCACACAGTGGTGCTGAATGGCCCCTGTGTCATTGTGTCTCTGAATCTTCTCATGCCTAATACAAATTTGCACCATCATGTCAAGCTCTCAGAAGTAGCTCCATGCTTTCAATTTAATTTTTTTCAAGTAGTCACTGATTTCTGTCATTATACACACACCAAGCAGGTGGTATCTGTGACACCAGTGTTCTCCAGTTTCTAAGCAGTGGGATGTTTGATCTGTTTGAGTAAGTGCCCCCTTACACAAAGACATGTGAAGATGCAATTCTGAGCTGCTCTGCCTGGACACTTACTGCTCTGACAGAAAGGCATTGTGGGTCTAGTAAATATTTTTACATTTAACACTAACACCTCTAATAAAAAGCACTGTCTTCATAGGAGTCATTTTGGTGGCACTTAAGAAGTGCAGGTTTTGTTCTGTTTTTGTTCGAGTGTAGTTTGGTTTAAAATAAACTTGGTTTGTTGAGCTAAGTATCATTTATATAGGCCTGGAAGGAGGCAATAAAGATGTCTTATGTGTTATACTCTGAACAATGAATCTGCTGGTGTGGCCAATATATAAACTAAACCATATCCCATGTATACAGTGGCATATGTGGTAACTTTCCTCATGGCTTTTACTGAGGTGGCACACTGAGGCACACTGACGTGTAAGTTTGCTAGTGACAAAATTTAACTGCATTTAAAGTCCAAAGTAGAAGTTAAATCCTGCTTGTTTAAGTGTTGGGGTTTCAGGAGTCCTGGGACCAGTCCTCGGTGTTATCAGGTATGTAGAACCAAGTCATCCAATGCTCTGTGATACATCCTAGAAACTTTCCAGAGCTCCTTTTGAATAGTCAACACAGGCTGCCTCTGGCCTCCCATTCTTAGGCTGGTCAAAACTCTATATGGGTAATTTTCTTAAAACTTGGCAAGAGGATCTCCTTATTTCTTCACATCGAGAAGAGCTTCTGCCCAGCAGTTGCTTTTTGCTGTGCTACAAAGGCACACATATTCTCTGCTAATGAAGAATGATAGCCTTTCTGTTCTTTGCCCTACTCTTTGATTTTTCTTCCTTATTACTACTCAGCTGATGCAAGGATTTTCAAATCTTTTGGGAAAAAAAAAATAATGAGAAAGAATTTTTGCATGGCTCATCCTCCCTCCCACTCACAGAAGTTGTTGCCATTTTCTCCTGTTATGTGAGGCACTAATATTTCTAAAGAGGTGTGACTTATGTGGAAAAATATTACTTGAAAAAAAGGTTCCTTCTCACACTCCTGTTTCACAGGTCATCAGGTGGCATCAAGCTGAAATAACTAATCCTATGTCCAACTTGCCATCAGTAAGCCACATGTAACAACCTGAGATCATTGCTTTGAAGTCCAGCAGCAGACACAGGAGGGGTTCGATGACTCATATAAAAAAAGAAAAAAAAAAAGGCTGGTGACTGTCAGGAACTCTTTTCTTGATCAGTTTGTAAAAGATTAAACAGAAAAAATAGGGGAAAAAAAAAAAAAAAGAAAGAAAGGCTTGTCATAGCTTGAAATGCTGAAAACGTGGTTGAATGCAACAGCTTACCGAGGAAAAATTTTGTATAAAATGAAACAGCTCAAGAGTTCTTCCTGATCTCTCATATCTATGGAAGGATGATTAGGTACTGGCACAGTTAAAAAGCAAATGGCACGCAATGCATTTTCAGATTTGTTTCTCTGTTCTAATTTGGCAGTAATTAATACTAACACAAATAGCTTTCTTCTGGAATAAACCCACAGATGTATACTGGATTATGGTTTTAAATCATGCCTGTGATTCATTCGGACAATTTCTGTTAGGCTTAGGGAGAGTAACGCTTGTTATTTATTTGTGCAGGTACCCTGCAAGTGGTAACCAGAGTGTAACACTGATAGTCATGCTTTGCTGCACGTGTGAAATTTAGAAAAGGGAATTAACAACTGAAACAAGTGCTCCCGCTTCAAGGATAATATTAAAGAAATCTAGCTTTAAGTCCTAACCTTCCTACCCACAATTCCTGCCAGGAGGCTTTGAAGTCTGATTCTAAAAAGGCTGTGAAGCTTTGAAACTGAAAACAGCATTTCACAGGTATTAGTATGATAATGAGGAATCTATGTTACACATAATTTTAATTTGAAAATTTAGATGACACTTTTCTTAATTATGTTGAGTGTTTGACATGAAAGTAAATTAATGGCAAATTGATTTCTACCATCTGTTACAATTAACACCAGGAAAATTTCAAATATTTTGTCTTTATTCATTTTTTATATTATTATTACCTAAAATAGATCTCCCTTTCTTTTTTCTTTTGTCTTTTTTTTTTTTTTTTTTTTTCTTTTTTCTTTGTTTTCTTTGTTGTTGTTGTTTTGCTGTTAGATTTGTCTGGTTGCATCTTTGTAAGAAATGGGACAATGCTTTTGCCAAACCTTCCTCTGGTGAAGAACAGAGAGGCCAAATCAGTTCTCTGGGGACATGGGAGAAATTCCTGGGACTTCAGGGGCAGAGGAAAGTTGGCTCTGCGTGTATTTGTGGTTCAGCTCATAACATGTAGCGCAGTCACTGCTATGCTTTCAAAGTGTTAAGCACTGCAGACTGTGCAGAACATTTTGGGCGTAACTGTATGAGAAAGGGAGAGAATGCCACTCCATACACTAATCCTCTACAACAAAGAGAGAACTGAAAGCAAAGAGCATATGGATTCAAGTTTGTCATTACTCCCTACTGTTAGCCAAAGCCTTATGCATCCCAGCCTGAGATCAGTGCCAAGTATTAACATCCCACAGTTTCACAGACAGGTTAATGGAAAGACTCCTGAGAAATGTTTAACCTTTTTTTTGTGGTTGTGTTTTGTTGGTTGTTGTTGTTGTTGGTTGGTTGGTTGTTTTATTTGGACAGTTTGGTTTTGTTTTTTAATCCCACAATGAAAATTACTTGCCAATTTATGCATAGGAACCATTATCACTCTAATAACTTTCTTATGAGAAATACATAATTGGAAATTGCTTCCTCTTCTGAACAGCACAGCTTTCTATATAAAGTATACAATTCATATTCAACACAAAAGAAAGCAGTGAGAATGAGTTATGGCAGTAAAGCAATGGGGCTATTTTAGAAAGTTAATTTGCTTTCACAATTTGAAAAAGTTGGACTAAGTCTGAGATATTTCAAAGACAAACACAATTTCCCATGTAGAGCTAACGCCCATTGTTATGTCTTCTGTCACTCAGTGGGTACACTTAATTCAAAACTTAGGACTCTATTGCACGCACCAAGCACATGCTATTTCTGGGAGTCAGTAAAAGTTAGTGCAGACTTTGTTAAGGAGTGTTGATTTTAAAATATCCACATTCCTATGTCCGTAATAGGACATGTGATACAGGTGGGTCAGGTATGGTGCTAGCTCATGGTAGCCCAGGCGTAAAATATACTGCCATGTTGTATTTCTTGAAATTGATGAGTACCTTAAGGACACTTCTTAATATGAATGCTCTAACAACACTGTTTTCTTTTTTCATTTTACTAAACAATGTAGAGAGCTATTATGCTTGAGCTGCCTTCTTTACATTGTCTTTGGCCAATGTTTTTCAGATCATTTGAGAGAGAATTATCTAAAAGAGATTCTTTTAGAGAACTTGCAGAAGAAATAGGCACTGCACAAAGGCAGAGCTGAAAGACCTGCAGCCAGCAGTGAGCAGGGCTCTTACTGCTGTCAGCCATTAGTGCTGTCCAAACAGACTTTGACAGTTTCTTCTTTCTCTTGTTCCATGGTACCTGAGCCTTCCCTCCAGAATTGCTGCCCAGGTCATAGTAGTAGGCAGCATTTGCAATCTACAGAAATGATAGAGGTTGGGATTTGTGGTTCTGTTGGATTCCAAATGGGATTCAGTTTAAACCCCTAGGAAAATAAATTAAAAATGGAGCACAGTTTGTGAAGATAGATTTTTTCCCCAAAACCTCTAAGAACTGTGAGACATTATAAAGATATCACTTTTATGAAGGCATCAACTAGACTTGAGAATTTTCTTGGGAAGGTCATCCCTCAGTGCTCACTCAACAGCAAATTGTTTTCCACCTGTTTCTTCTCTCATCAACCCTGCTACCAGATTCATAATTGCAGTACTTGCTTCCTCACCTGCCATCAAATCTGGGGATCAGTTTTCCTCTTTAGCCTTTGAGCACCAGCAACCTCCCAGGATTGTCTGACACTTCAGGCATCTTCTCTGTTCTGGGCACTCTTTAAACATATTAATAAATAACATCATTTTTAAAAAGTTTCCAGGCACACTCTTAAATCTCATTGCATCTTGACAATTATAAAATTTTATCTATTGTGTGAGCACAGATATTTGGTGTATACAGTGCCCTCAGGAGATATATATTAATGTCATTGATTTATTCTGCAATGACAGTTTGAGCTACATGGACAGTAGGTTTATGTAGATTTGTGAAGAGAAAAATAGCAGCTTACAAATGGTGCTACATTGGATGACATCTTTCCAAACAAATTAATTTAGCTCTGCCAAACATCAGTGAAAAAAAAAATCAGGTGATCTCTTTATGAGAAATATCCTTAGCAACCTATTTCATTTCCAGATAGCTACTAAAAGTGGATATTACTTTCAGACCACTTTATAATTTATCATATCCACAAAATAAGAATTTTAAATTCCTTTTCCCTTGAAAGTCTCTCCAATTACGTGGGTGGAAAAATTGAATGAGGGAACCAGAAATAATTTCCATTTGTCTCTTTGCCATTTTTTTTCACATTTAATAAATGGATAATAGTTGTGCTTAGATAGAAAAATTAAAATGGTACTTATGAACTAATTTTCCCTATTATGAAAATTTCATGACTGATTTTACAGCAAGACAAAGAAAACAGGTTTAAATTCTATGATTAATTTTTTTTCTCTTTTTTTAGCATTATCTTGTAGTCTCTCCCTTGAATATATCCTTGCTGCTCACTAGCACATTGTATTAGGTGATACATTGATATAATTCTTGCATACACTCTCATGCTGCACAACAGAAGGGAGATCTAGTGCCAGATAGCTTGGTCAAAACTTCAGGCAAAAAGGTCTGACCTTCTGAAATAGGCTCCAGGTTTCTGTTTGCCATCAAACACTGGAAGGACCTCCAGCAGGTAAACCAGGGGAATTCTCTTTGTTTTAACTTTATGACTTCTTCTGTTACTACATTTAGATATATATTTTTTTTTTTATTACTTCTTCAACAGACTGTTCTATGTTTTCCATCCTAATAACAGAACCATAGAATCACAGGATACTGCAAATTGGAAGGGACCCATAGGAGTCCAACTTCTGGCCCCACAAGCACCACCCAAAAATCAGTCCATGTGTCTGGGAGCAGTATCCAAACTCTCCTTGAACTCCAGCACTCGGGGCCGTGCCCACAGCCCTGTGCAGCCCGTTCCATGCCCACCGCCCTGTGGTGCAGCCCCTTTCCCTGACCCCCAGCTGCCCTCCCCTGACGCAGCTCCATGCCGCTCCCTGTCGCTGTCACACAGAGCAGAGCTCAGCGCTGCCCCTCCGCTCCCTGTGAGGAGCTGCAGCCGCCATCAGGCCTCCTCTCAGCTCCTCTGAGCTCCTCCGGGCTGAGCTGCTCCTCGTACATCCATCACTATTTTTGTTGCCCTCTTTTGGACTCTCTCTCATAGTTTTACATCCTTCTCATATTGTGGCACCTGAAGGATGCTTGAGGTGAAGCTGAGGAGCAGAGTGGGATAAACCTTTTCTCTGTGCCAGCCATCCTTTGTGATGACTTCTTCGTGAAACACCCACATCAGAGAATCCAGTCATGGCTTTGTAATGATTAAAATTTTGACTGGATGATTATGTGAGAAAACATGGATCATGTTTTTATTCCCATAAAACTCAGGCAAAAACTGCTTTTAACAGAAGAAACAGATTTTCTGTGCTTGATTTCCATGGCAAGATTGGAATGCCTCCAGCCCAAACTGCGAGCTGCTGTGCATGTACAGTACATCTGCACAACATTTGTGATGTTCTGCTATGGGGTTTCCCCCTCCCAGACACATAGCATGCAATAAAAGACTGAAGGGATGACATCTAGAGACTTATTTTTGCAAGACTCGTTTGATGTCAAATTCTAGGGGGATAGTATTTGAAATGTTAGAAGTTGGCAGAAATTATGAACTGATTCTGCTTATCTACTTTGCATCTTTGGCATAAATATAGCTTATCTTTCCTACTTCAGAAAAGTAGAGAAGTAAAAAATGAAAGAGGATGCTTCCAGCCTCTTTTACAAAGTGACTTTAACCAGAATAGTGTCTGAATTTTTATGACTGACTGCTCTGACCTCTATAAGCTACATAGAAACAGTCAAGGGAAAAACAAATCTTACTCTCCCAAGTCTATCTTTATGGGGAATTTAGATCATTATTCTCACAGGGACTTACTTTGTCTCTGGCAAGAGAAATAAGGAAAAGGCACAGCTACATTCAGGGTATATCTGCAAAATACTGTCAGGCCAGTAGCCATGTAAGGAAACACAGATTCATTTCCTTGGTAGTGATCTTCTGAATAAAAGATTATTCTATTTTACTCGCATTGTACCTGTGTTTCAAAAAGGTTATCGGTCTTGATGCTCAGGGTGGCCATCCAAGGCAAAACTGTCATTTTTACTGACTGATTCTCTTGTCCAATAGTGCCATAATATTTGATTGAAATCCTTGAGGGAATACAAAATCCCAAAGATTAAAATGTATTGCTGAAATGATTTTTAATGTCCAAGAACCAACTGCAGTGGTCCACACTCCAAGTCCAAGTTTTTCTAGCAGTTGTTTTCATGTAAATTCAATATTGGAAGCTGAGATGTTCCTATTAAACTCATAGTTCTGTGAACATTTGTTGGGCTGACAGATATTTTGCCTGAATTTGGACTGGAAGCCATTTGATCCCATCAAGAAGGTGCAATCATCGAAGTCATGATTTTGTAGAAGACTAGGTTTCTCAGCATCTAATGAAGTGTGAACCCTCAGGCAAGGGCACTGATGGCCTGTATTAGCAAGCATCTGCAGACTATCAGTGCTGGATCTATGGAGAGAAATATGGCATCATAGTCTCTGCCATCCACATATCAGGGAGCATTCAGCAGCCTTTATTTTGTTGCATGGACTGCATGACAATATATGACAGAAGTGCATGAGAAACATCCTTGGAGAATGGCTCCCTGTTCAGTTGCATCTGAGAGGAATCCCATTCATACATGTGAAGATGATTCCACGACATGAAGTCATACACAGCAAGAGTAGGAAAGTGAGGAATTTACTTCAAAAGTGCACTCAGAATGCTCCCCATACATGCAATCTCCCTCTTTTCTGAACTTAATTCTACAAGCCTACAGGAAACACTCTTTTTTGAAACACACCTCCTTTTTTTTTTTTTCTTTTCAATTTTAGTTGAAAAATCCTGGCAGATACAGAGTCCTAGTCTGGCACTTGTGTTCAAAAGTTGCTAGAGGGAAAATGAGGCATGTATACAAAAAGTAATACCACATATTCTAAGTACATTAACAGGCAACAGTACTGTTACGTGGGTTTTCTCGTCACACACACAAGCATAACGCAAATTAACTCCTAGGGCCAGGATGCCAACTTGTTTCATGTTGACTAACTTCAGAGCAGACATGGTGTTTTTTCCAGATCAGAGATTTGAACTCTTTTGTTTATGATGTGTGAACTCATTTAACTGAATTGATCTGAGAAAGACTCCTGATTAAAAAGATTTTGCTGGGGATAAGCTGTTCATTATGCATACCCACAGCTTCCCACAGAAACTCATTCTCAGCACCCTGCCGTGGCAGAGATTAGTCGGTATGCTGTAAAGCTGCACTGCTGGGACCATATTTGCATTATTAAATGAATTAGAGTATTACTTCAGAAAAAGCAGTCACAGAGCTGTGATCACCACCCCAGAACCAAGTCTGATGTGTTCAGTGTACATCACAGGATGTCTCAGTGTTTGGAAAGAGGTGCATCCACAGGCACCTATTGCAGCCTTTCAGACTTGCACTGGAGTCTACAAAATACAGTAAAAGAGAGCCCTCAGCAGAAACATTCACAGTCAAGTATTTGCTATGATAGTTGCTGTTTACAAAACTTTACCAAAGTAAGTTTTTAGTTTTTTCCCACTGCACAAAGTGTATGGCCAGTTCTTCTCTCTCTCATCTTTTTTTTTTTTTTTTTTTTTATCTTCTTCTTTCTATCTTCTTTTTTTATCTTCTTTTTTTACCTTCTCTCTCTCTTTATCTTCTTCTCTGTGCAAGTTTAAGTAAATGAAAGCATCTTTTTTAGCTTGAACTAATGGATAGTGGGAGGACTCATACAGTCAGTACTATGTTTTGGGGGGCCATATAAATGAGCTGAAGCACTTCACCTTATTTTTTTCCTCTTGGCCGTCTTATGTCATTTAACCTTTTCCAGTCCTTCAGAAAGTAGATTTGAACACAACTGTAGTAAGGTAACACACGTGACTTTGAGTCAATGTCAATCACATGTGTCTTCGAGCCTTCATATGTTCAGCGAATTAGAAAAGTCATTCTCCACTTCTTCTCATCTCCTGACCTTTACCTTTGGGCCTCTATGCATGATTTACTCATTCAAGCCACGAAGCATGCAGAATGTAGCTCGTGGACACCAATAGAAATGACAGCCTGGCCTCTTACCTCTGCTCTGAACCGCACTGCCAAGAGCATTTTGAGAACTAAGCTGGAGTAAGCTATGGTCTGAGGCTGGTAGTACAGCTGGGCAATGCATTAGGGCACACGCTTTCACCCAGGTGAATGTTCAACAGGTCAGGCATCATATGCTGTAATTCACGCAGACCGATAAACCACGCGCAGAAAAACAGGAAAGTGAGCTGCAAGCACGTTGTGGGTGTGTGAAGGGGTTAAGAAATGGCTGGTGACCAAATGCAGCAAACTGCTAGGTTTTGGGGTACCAATTCTGGGTTCAGTGTCATCTCAGGGAAAAATAAAAAATAAATATTTAAATGACAGAATCCCACACTCTAGAAATGCAAAGTCCCTGTCTGAAATGAAGACAGCTTTTATCCCTTATGGTACCTACTATTGCAAGCAGTGACAAACTTTGCTCATATTTTCAAGGTTTTCATGATAATAATAATAATCCAGTAGACCCTAACGCAGTAATATGTAGATCCTAGCTATTGCCACACCCTGAAAAACAACTAAATCAGCACCAAGACAAAAATGTAACAAAATACCAGGAGCCCACATGTTTTGTGAAATTTAGGTCTAAATGCTTACACTATGGAGACTTTTGTCCATTGTCAATCAACTGCAGAGTACCAAAGGTCTGGGCTGATCAAATAGACAGTGCTGATACCACAGCTCAAGGAGCTGAGAGGAGCAGACATAAAATCAGAATGGTTTGAATTGGAAAGGACCTTTAAAGGTTACGTAGTCCAACTCCCCTGCAGTTAGCAGGGATACCTCCAGCTAGATCAGGTTTCTCAAAGCCCCATCCTACCTGACCTTGAGTGTCTCCAGGGATGGGGCATCCACCACCTCTCTGGGCAGACTTGTTCCAGTGTTTCACAGACCTGCCCCCTCTCTTTCTCCTTCCTTTTGTCCTTCCTTTTGTCATTGGTGCCATCTTTCTAATCCTATGGTCCCAAGCTCCTCCCTGGGCTAGTGTGGAATTACGCGATCTTTAGAGTAGCCAGCTGAGTCCATTAAAGTGATAGAACTAAAAAGAGGAGAGGAGAGGAGAGGAGAGGAGAGGAGAGGAGAGGAGAGGAG
>NW_024962263.1:32501982-32775382 GCF_019238085.1 Lagopus leucura
GTCGTCGTCGTCGTCGTCGTCGTCGTCGTCGTCGTCGTCGTCGTCGTCGTCGTGCCCGCGAAGGAGGACGGAAGAGGGGAAGGAGGCGGCGCGGCCCTGCCCGCCCCGCTCTCGCGGCCGCCTTTTGTGTGAACCGCCCCCCTTCCCTACGCGGGAAAGCGGTCGCCGCGAGGAGTGCGTGGCCGCGCTATCCGCGGAACCGACGGCCGGCTGGAGGGCGGCCCTGCCTCACGGCACGGTGCGCTGCCGCAGCGCGGCCGAAGATGCGCCGGGAGGAGCGAGCGGCTGCCTAGGCGGGCACCGCCTGCGTCGGGCGGCGGGTACGGTACCGGCGGCGGGGAGGGAAGGAGGGCGGCGGGGCGGGAGCCCGGCCCTCTCAGCATCCTGGGGTCCGCGCGGGGCCGCGTTCGGCGGATCGCGGCGTGAGGGAGGCCGGGAAGCGCCTGGAGGCGTCCCGAGCGGGCGGAGCCGAGGCGGGGAGAGCCGCGTGGCTCTCGGTACTTCGCGTTCGTGTAGAAAGCGGTGGGTGCGCTCGGCTCGGTGCTGCTGCAGGGGGACCGGCAGGGTACGGCTAGGGCTGCGGCGCCGGGACCTGCCGGCCTGGAGCCTCGCTGAGGTGCTTGCAGCCAGTGCTTGCAGCGTGCACGGGTGTGCCGAGCGCCTTGTTACGCCGCTACGGTGCTCTCACAGCTCTGGCTTTGTAACCGTTTTTTTCCTGATCTGGCCTCCCGCTGAAGAGCTGGAAATAGGTGTGTTGAGGTTTCTAATAAGTTAGCTGTTCTGATATTCGCGTTGCAAGGTAAACTACTGCTTCCTTCTAGAAGGAGAGAGTATATTTTATAGGCTTTCTCCTTTAAAGTAACTTAATTTTGTTCAAGTGTGTGCATGCCTGCATTTATAAAGGTAATGTTAAGTGGAAGGCAGATGCTTCGTCATGTGGGGTGAGACCTTAATGTCTCTGTTAAAGCAAGCATTGCAGTAAGCATTCATAGAATCATTAAGGTTGGAAGAAAACACTTAAGATAATGTAGTCCAACCATTAGCCCACTCCCACCATGCCCACTGACCATGACCCTCGGCGCCACATCCACACGGTTCCTGAACACCTCCATGGATGTTGACCCCACCACCTCCCTAGCAGCCTCACCCACTCTTTCTGAGAAGAAATTCTCCCTAATATCCAACCTGAACCTCCCCTGTCACAGCTTGAGGCCATCACCTCTTTTCCTATCTCTGTTACCTGAGAAAAGAGGCTGACTCCTACCTCATTTCAGGCAGTAGAGTGAGGTAAGGTCTCTCCTGGGCCTGCTGTTCTCCAGAATGTGTTCCAGAGCCCTCACAGCTTTGTTGCTCTTCTCTGGACACGCTCCAGGGCCTCACTGTCTTTCTTGCTCAAAACTGAACATACCACTTGAGATTTTTAAAAATCTTTTCAGTCGACAAATACTAGTGCAAAAACTTCAGATGGCCTTACATAGAGCTGTAATGTGGATATGAAGCAATGTAATGCAGCACAGATCTACCAAATCTGAAGTCCATTGAAAAATCAGCTATGAAATTTTATTTCCTAGAGTGAGTGGTGATCATGTCCGCTGTATTCTAGGTTTAGTCACGAGTGTATACTTTTTTTTCCAATAAAATTAATCTTGAAATGTTGAACATTATGTTCACGGTGTTCAAATATTGGTAATGTCCAAAAGCCAGTTACCCGCAGAGTAGCTTGAGAGATTCTGTTATATTGAAAAATAATCAGGTTTATAGGCCTGACAGCACAAACCTTTAAAGCTGGATGTAAGTGCTGCATGCAGTGAGATTGGGAAGCAATCAGATTTCCAGCTGCCTAGATGATCTTTTGTTATTAGAAAGCTGTGAAATGTTAAACATCGTAACCACTTTCTACTTATCCCATCCTTCTCCTTTTTAAATAGTCGTAGTCTCCACGACCACTTCTAGGGCTCATCGGACTGTGGATTCATGGTCTTAAATAATGGAAATCAGAGCGTGATTTGTGTGTGGTGTTGAGTACTGTGGCACTGAATTTGGATGTATTTAAGTGGCCGGAGAAGCACGATAAGGAACCAGTGGTGCAACGTGTTTTCTTTGATCTGGCTGAACTAAGCATGCTCTTATCTGTACAGATGTATTGAAGGCCAGGCAGAAACCAAAGTGTTGGTTTTAATTTGTTCTGCTTGTTACATGTTTGGTCCAGTATGAGTGTGATCTAAGTAGAGCTGTCCCTACCACCTTATTTTTTATGCCTTATTAAATGTGACTTAGCTTTTCAGCATCTTTTCACTCCCCGTGCTTTTTTAGCTTTCTGTTGTTTTTTTTTCTCCTTTTCTTTTAATTGTTAATCTTTAATGCCTGCACTTTAGAGAGTGTAATGGAAGTTTGCCTGGGCCTGTGTGCTGTGTTATCAGCAAAGGCCTGATGAGATCCATGATTTTACCTGTGCAGACGAGTATGCTGGTTGTGATCAAGTTGCTAAGCAATGTACAGATGAAATAAGACATTCCACTGAGCTCTTTAGCCTTGACAGGTGTCCAGTGTGTAAAAAAACTGCTTCACTGGCAGGACCTCTTCTAAAAGAAACAAAAAAAACAAAAACCCACAACTCCTACATATTCTGATAAAGCAGTAGAAGATGAAGATGTTCAAGTGATCTTTTTCCGTAAAGCTGTTCTCAAAGTGAAGACAGCCAAATTGAAGATAAGGGGTTTTAGGTCTGTTTAGCCTAGCGTCTGGTCTGCAGTAGTTTATGCAGAGGAAATATGTAAAAACTGTAGCTTTCACCAGCAGTTTGCTGCTCTGTGGTGGAAAATGTGTTTAATCACATTGAAATTCTGAATGTCTTTTTGCAGAGAATCAGGATGACTAAAAAAAGGAAACATCAAGAAGACTTCCAGAAAGTGAAATTAAAAGTTGGGAAAAAAAAGCCTAAACTAGAAAATGCAACAGATACCACTTTCAAAACAAAGGCCATACAAATTCCTGAACAGCTTAAAGAAGATGGAATGCTTACTACACAGAACAGAAAACTTAACATAAAGGTACGTGGTGGGTGATACATTCTGAATGACAGATAATGACATTTGCCTGAGTCCTTATAGTTACTCGTGTCTAAGAAAAAAAAGGTGTATTTAAAAAAAACAATGAGACACAAAACTAAGCTGACCCTTGAACTAAATGACTTAAATTGCTGGACCTGCATATAACTCAAGGCTAGGCTTTTCAGCAATGGAAAGCTGAAGTTGCATCATCCTCTGAGTATCAGGGATTAATGCTGTTTTTGAGTCTGAGATTATAAAATAAGAGCAGGGTTTCAAAACCTCTGCTAAGTTAGTAGGGTTGTATGTTTACTTATGTATGAAAGTTATCTTGTTACCTGAAGAACAGGTTGTGGTATCTTGTTTTTCCTGTTTTTGAATATTGCTGATTTGTTCATTGCTACACCACAAACCAATAGTGTATTTGTTTTGAAAGTACTATGCTTCTGCACACAGCAGTGCATTAGAACAGATTCTGTATTTTTTAGTGTTTGGCAAAAAAAAAAAAATAAAGAAGAACTAGAAGGTGGGTAAGGAAGTAAAAAGCTCAGAGTAGTAATGATAACTAATATGTTTCTTTTCTTCCAGGATTTACTTTCGCAGATGCACCATTATAGTCCTGGGGTTAAACACAATGCACTCCTTGGGCTCAAAGATCTCCTGTCTCAGTATCCGTTTCTAATTGATGCACACCTTTCAAATATAATTAGTGAAGTGGCAGCAGTGTTTACAGACAAAGATTCTGGTGTCAGGGGAGCAGCTGTTCACCTGCTTCAGTTCTTGGCGTCAAAAATAAGAGCTGAGCAGATTGCTCCGTTTTTTCCTTTGGTAAGTGCCCATCTCTCCAGTGCCATGACTCACATCAGTGAAGGAATTCAGGAAGATTCACTGAAAGTCCTGGACGTTTTATTGGAAGCATACCCAGCTCTTCTTACAGACCGCAGTAGTATATTACTGAAGAATTTTGTAGAGCTTATTTCTCACCAGCAACTGTCAAAAAGACTGAAAAGCAAAGAGAAACTTTCCTGGATGCTGTCTGTTAACCCAAACCGCAGAGTAACATCTCAGCAGTGGAGGTTAAATGTACTTATCAGGCTCAAGAAGTTCCTCCAGGCAGTGGTTGATGGATCCAGTGAAATAGAAGATGAGGGACTTCAAGAGCAAAGGGATAGCCCTCATTCTGTGAGGAGCCCGATATTTATTAGCTGGAAGGTCCATGCAAATAATCAGCAACACATACATCTGTATGAAAATGGTGGCTTACGACCAAAGATGAACTCATCGTTTAGATTGAGGTGAGAAAACATTAATTCCAAAACAAGTTAATGTCAGCTCTACAATAATGATTTATGATAAGCTGGCTTATAGCTGTTGAAAGCAACTATTCTTGTTGAGACATTGCCTCTGAAGAGTCTTTTGGGGCATTCAGGGTAATGTGCAGTTTTACTGTAGTAGCTTGAAAACTGGAAATAGTCGGCAGATGAGTGGGCTGTGTGTAGATAATGAACTTTCTTGCTAGCAAATTAAAGCTTTATGGTATTATAATACTGGAAGAGCAGCTCTTGAGTGTTTTTGTTTTTTTGGATTGCAAACCGAAGACTACAAGTTATTTCAGGCTTTCAGATAAGTGGAGAGGCAAACAAACGGATTTCTCTGTACTAAATGTAAATGTGTTTGTTACACAGTGATAATGAATTTGACTGAAATTTTATGCTTTTACCATGGAGAGTATAACAGCGTGAAAAGGAATCTTAATTTCTTCATTTTAAAGTAACTTCTTTGCAAAATAGTATGTCTGCTGAGTTTCCAGTTGGAGGTGTTCTTAATTCATCAGTTTATATCTTCACTATGAATAAAAGGTGTTTCTTCCAAGACACGTTGTTGAAAGTGGAAAAAGGCATAATTTGTTTTGTCACAGAAAGGTCTGTGTGGTTTATAGTAACTCTAGGTAGGTCTGAGGTGAAGTTTAGGGAGAAATAACTAACAATATTTGTTTATCTCCCTCCTTCCTTATTTGACTGCTCCTCAAACCAGAGGGGAACATTCCCTCCCCAGCTTTTTTCTTATGGTACCTTTGTGTGTTGCCATCATCATGTATATGTGCTTCTGTAGATGTTACATACGTGGTGACAGAACACCTGGAATGATCTACCTGAAAATAAAAAGAAATGGTGTTTAGCTGTTACGCAGCACTTCTAGTTAATAGATTTCAAAGCGGTTTGAAGAGAAATCACAACCCTTGTTTTACTGCTAGGGAAGACCAACTACACTAAAGTGGGTTTTACCAAATTCATCCAAGGATGTCAGTGACAGAAAAAAATATATAAAACCCACTGTTCAATCCATCATTATGCCTGCCTCCTATCTTTGAAGGAGGCATAGAAGAAATGGTGTTCTCTTTTAATGCCATAGGTATTGGTGTGAGTTAGCAGATCTTCTCCATCTCCATGCCGGTGACACACGAATGACTGTTCCATTCCTATTCTCTTAGGCTTCCTCTTGGTAGAGAGTGGATTACTTACAGTAGGTGTAGGACACTTACATGAAACTAAATAAAATATGCTGCTTGTTCTTACAAAAGTGGTTGTAAGTAGCGTAAGTCACAACCAAGAGTATCTGCTGCAGTGAAAGCCAGTCTTGAGGCAGCTGAGTGAAAAACAGCCCTAAGGATTTCATCTGTACAGTCAGCATCATACAGTTACAGACCACAGAATATCAGGGGATTCTTGTGTTGTGCACTGAATGATGCACAGTGTGTGATGTTCTGTGCCCTCTAGTAGTTAAAGGTGCATTGTATCCAAGGTCTAGGAAAGTAAATTTTACATCTGGTGTCACCTGAATTGGATTCCCCTTTTCTGAGGAGCTAGATTTCGGTGAAACATCGTGATCCGCTTCTGGTTATAAATACTTTCAAAAAGCCATTTGCAAGCATGAGGAGGAGCCAGAAGAGTAGAAGGAAACATTGCTAACATCCAAGGAAAAGTTGGCAGAGAAAACTGATGGCAGCAGAACAGAAGAATGGAAAGAGAAAGAATACTTGTACAAGGTACTTGAATATTTCTCTTTTTATTGCGTATGCTCACTGTTTTGGTGTAATCTTTTTTTTGTTATTATTATTTAAAGGGCTCATAAAGTTTATTTTACTGGATATGCACGGTATGTTAAGAGCAAAAGGTATTCTGCTAGCTTTTGGATTTGCTGTGAGAAACAGTGTAGATACCTACAGCATGAGGCCCTTCTCTGAAATCTTTTCTAGTAATCTGAAGAAGCTTAGTTCTTTCTCATTCAATCCCAGCAATGGCTTTTGACAGTTATTCCCATTCCTTTTGCCTTTGCTGTGACCATTACTGCAGGGGCAAAAATGATCTCAAGTAAGAGGTGTGAAAGGTTTTTAATGCTTTAATGCTCTTTGAAGACTTCTAAGATCTTAAACAGTGTATTTTTCTATTTTTCTTTGAAGAAGTCAATGCAGAAATTGTAAAGCCTTAACTATAGGTAGGGAAGAGTCAAACCAGAAGTAGCTATAATTGCACTGTGTGTGTGCACTGATGATAAAAGGTCTCGTAGAATCATAGAATTGCTCAGGTTGGAAAAGATCACAACCCAGCCATAGTACCCTAACTAACAACCCTCCACTAAGTCATGTCCCTGAGAACCACATCCAAGAGGTTTTTAAAAACATGCAGGAATAAGTTTTAACTTTATTCTTTAAAAAGTACAAATATCTCCAATAATATACATATTTTTAGCTGCCAAGTTATGTTTCTCTTGGAAGTTCTACAGGTAGGGGTGCCAAATCCTAGGTAATCTAGTGCTTGCACAACAAGAGTTTCAAAACAGCAGTGTCAGTGCTTGGTAAACTGTGTAGATCTCTTCTGAGCTTGGAATGCTGAATAGTTCAGTAGTGAACATCATAAGACTATTGTTTTTCGTTGTGTGTTATGTCTTCCTACTATATGTGAATAAAAAATCTTAATAAGTTAGGAAACTAATAGGATGTTCTCTGCATTATCTGCTGACTGCTGCCTTCTGCATCAAATTCATTTCAGGTTTGGGAAAATGGAAAGCCTGCACAACTTGATTTTGGGATACCAAGGTCTTGTTTTGGACTGGAAATGGCACTGAAGCAAAACAGTAGAGCATCTGTTCCTGCTGAGAAAGGACAAACTGAAGCTGCGTAGTAAACTGGAGAAGACTTGAGTGGCCTAAGTGGAAGACACGACGTAGTAAATATGTGCTGTGACCTGTGTATCAGAATAGGCAGATGTGGGGAATACAGCTGAGTGTTTTTCTTCTAGAGTTGATGATGGAGGTGCCTGTAAGGAAGAGGAGCTCCCATAATCTGACTTCAAGATTGAAAAAAAAAATTGCTGATTTCCAGTGGCTTCCTATTTTTAGCAGCTGGCAGTTGTTTTCCTTTTTTCTGTTTCTTTTGTGCTTCCTTGACTTTCCAAAATTTCTTTTACTCTCCTATTTTCAAGTTGCAGATAAGCTACCATGAAGATAAATGCTTTTGTTTGATATTTTTCATAAGAATATTAGCATTTTAAGAGAAATGACAGCTTAAAGGCCTATGTATATGACTATTGACAGCTCCCCTCAGTGATATTTATCCCGATGTGAAGGTAATGTGCTTTCTGGTGTTTCTCAGAGCCACGCTACCGTTAGAGAATACTGATAACGGACATGTGACAAAAAGGTCAGCACTTCATTTGGCATCCAACTTTCCTTGTTCCGGTGACTGCTTGTTGGCAAAGGATATTGCACTCATCAAAAGCATGCTGAACAGATTACACTTAAACTTGTAATCTGTTACTGTCAGCAAAATTTTATTTACCGCTTCTGCTGTCAACCTTGAATGTGTGAAAAAGAATATCTTGAGATGTATGGGCTTCTTTTATCCGGGTGACATGAAAGTTCTGCTAAGTTTTCTTGCCCAGACACTTTCAGCATCTGGTTGAGTCAATTTGGTACTGATTCTCTCTTCTTAGAGTTTTTTGTTCTTGTTTTTTTGTGTTTTTTTTTCCCCAATTCCTTGTTTCAGGTATCTATTAAAATAGCTGGTTGTGCATTATTGTACTACTGTAGGAATATTCAGGTATTGCCAACTTCTCATGTTTTGTGCTACTTGTTTAACAAGGTAATTTTTCCAGTGTAGATTGCTCTAATGCCAGAGCTCTGCTGTGATACCAGATATAATTTTCAGGGAAATGATGAAGAAAAAAGACTTCCGAACTATGTTAGCCAACTACTGACACTATACTATTTCAGTCAAGCCTTATTAGGTCATTAAAAACAACACTGTTCAGTAAAATTACAGGTGTCAGCAGATACTGACTTTCTTGTCCAGTGATGCTTGGAGACTCATGACAGCCATAACTGGCCATATTGGATTTGTCTGCCATGTCTTTGCATGTCTACCCTGGACTTACCTAAACTTTGTAGTCTGAAAGAAACTGATGGCTTCACTGTGATGTCTATAGCTGGTAGACAATTAACATCAAATGCTTTAATTTAATAGGAGCAAAGCTTAATTAAGTTGGCTGGACACATTGGTTGCTACTGCTACTGCCGAGTTTGGAAGGAGAGGGGAATGTCCTGGAAAGGTGTAACTAATTGGGTAGTTTGGAAGTTGCAGAATGACCACAGAAAGCAGCTTTATCTCTTTAATCCAATCTAAAATTGAAATATTTATAAACAATCTGTGGCAAGAAAGCAGGTAGTGATTCGGATCTCATTTTGAATTCGTAAGTAGAAGTATCTTTGGGAATATCATTGAAATAGAAAGGGATTTAGTGGGAAATCCAGCATACAATTTTTATCTGTATTAGGAGTTCAGAATTAGGGGAATTCCTTACTATGAGCATTTTGTGAAAAAATTATCATGGAATGCAGCGTCAGCAATTATAAGTTGAAGTTGTTATTGCTCTTCTGTGTTGCTTTTTTTCCTCACTTCAGGTGTCCTCCTGTTGTTTAGGAGCCCATTCAGAAGCTTTTGTATTGCATCAAAACAGCAGAAGTTCTTCAGTAGTTACTTTCTTTAAAGAATTTTCTTTACAGAATGGATATAAATTGTCTGAATTTATCTGGGAGCAGAATTTTTCCATCCATCAGTGTGGATAATCTCTTTTGGACTAAGAAGTGTTCTGAGAAACTTGTTTTTCTTGCTTTCTAGGGTATTCAGTATATATATTTAGTTTAATCTATCTCTTCATTTTTGGATAATTTTTATTTGTCTTCATTACCAAGACATTTTAATAACTTTAGGAGCTAGTCACTCTTCAGAGTTTTATTTTAATTTAAACCATCACAGTGGTAATTGATTATGTTTTTTCTTGACTATTTTTCTATGGTTATGAACAACCATTGTGTTTATTAATAATGATCGTCAGCAATAACTGTAATAAACCTCGTGTGTTTGACAATACTTTGTAGTCAGTTTAATTATTTTGTTTCAAGGGACTTAAAGCTTTTTTTATTCTGTTCTGCTGAGCACAGTGGAATCTCATCTATTGCTTGAAGATGATATGATAATGCAAGTCGTATTTCTCCCTTTTCTGTAGACTACATGTAAGAATGGGAAGTGAAATAATGACATGTAAGAAGCTGTTCTAGAAACACATATTTGTGGGGAGACTCAGGACCAGGTTTGTTGTAGTTGGTTTGAACTCCCTTTCAAATTGAATATCTAGCAAGAAAAAAGGCAAATTTTATGTGTTAAAATTATATATATATATATATATTTTTTTTTTTTGTACAAAGAAAGCAGGAAAGTGGTTTTGCTCTAAACTGTTTTCAAAGGTGTGATCTTTCTTTTTTTTTCTTTTTTTCTTCTGCTTTTTGTCATATAGGTCTCTGGCAAGTGTAATGGACAGTGCAGAAAAAGGCCTGTCCTCGGCTGAAAATTTAAAAGGTTTTATTGAGATAATAATTCCATTACTGATTGAGTGCTGGATTGAAGCATCTCCTGCACAATCAGCTCCCATTCTCGGAAATCTTTTGGAATCAGATTGTCAACAACTCATGCAGCAAGTGCTTAGTATAATACATTTGTTGTGGAAGCTCACAAAGCGGCACGATGAAACATACAAAATGGTAAGGGAGAACTGAAATGTGGCATTAATGATGACAGTTCATATTTGTTTTGATCAGAAACCGGTGAGTTGGTTGTTGAGTTGGTGACTGTATGTAGTGGAAGTATTTTGTTTAGTAAGAGACAAAAAGCCTTGGATTTTTTTTGTTTTAAAGTCTTTAGGAAAGAAACCAGTGAATTCATTGCTCAGTTCAGCAGTAGTCTCCAGGAATCCTTAGTGACTGCAGCATGGAAGGTTTTAAGACTGAAATTCATACTGTAGGAGAGAAGCGTTATCTCCCAGGTAACTTCTAGAATATAAATCTGAGGAAATATGGAGGTGTTCATTCTTTTTACACTTGGAAAAGTTTTACACATTGGAGAAGCAGAGGTGAAAACAAACCCTAAGTCTTTGGAAAGGTAAGGGACATTGGTGGACTGAAGTCCTCTAACTGACTGGTAGAACTTACACTGCTGTGCCATGACTGGTGGCATCACCCATGGCACCAAATTGAAGCCTCAAGTATTTTGGAAGACACCCTTGAAACTTTTGCTCTGATTTGTCTCTTTACTTGGTAAATGGATTGCCTTTTTGTAACTTCTGCTGCTCTTCAGAAGACCTTGTAAAGTGCACACTTCCCATGTTGGTTCTTGAGACCAGTTGGAAGGAACATCTTTACAGCTCTTTGGTTTTGTGTGCATATAGGATTGTAGAACTGTTCTGTATACAGAACATACAGAATAATTACTGGAAAAAAATTGTGGAATCAACTCACTAGACCAGTATTAGCCAACATACACTGTCTGAGGGATGAATTTGGAGTGTCCAAACAAAGCACGCTGTTCCCGTTTACCTTTTCATCCTTTCGTCAGGACTTCTTGGAAGCGGGCAGAAAGGAGGCTGTGGCAGCCTGCTGCTGTGACCTTTTTCTTTAGGTTACTTCAGGGCTGCTGCCCTTCGCTGTCAAGTACCTGCCTCTTGGTCACATGAAAGGAGTACTCGTGTCATGGAGTGAGACATTTTATGTACATACAATTGCATTGTGACCTTGGGGTATTTAAAAAAAACAATGACTGTATAACTTATTTTTTGAGGATACTGTGTTTTATAATTGCATCCTCTCTATTCCCTTTTAGTCACATTTGTATATAAGATGTATTCAAATAGAGCTCAGTTTGGAAATGAAAGTTTTGCTTATTTAAAAAGTCCTTAGCCTGTAAGAGCCAAAGGGGTTATTAGAGACATTTTGTAAAAGTGCTCTGAATGTGCCTGTTAATCTTTGAAATAGTATGATGGTCATTTTCTTAGTACTTGAAAATAAAGATTATTGTGCCTGACCAATATGCTAGCAATGCAGGCTTTTGTGTGTGTGTGGAACAGTGACTGGAGTGTCTGTTAACCCACAAGGTACAATTATTTTTGAATATAATAACCTTTTTCTGTAAGAATAGACTCCTTAATGGAAGTTGTCTTAAGTCGTCAGGGTTTGAACTAGAAATGTGTTAATAATGGGGAAGATGAAGGCATTGTCAGAATATGTCTTAGTGGAAAACTTAAGACAGTCACAGCGAGTAACTCAGAGTATCACTCTGATAAACTAATGTAAAAGCATTTTAAATTGATATTTTTAACTACATTGGTTTAATATTGCATATATCCACATTAGTGTGTGCTAGGAACACATACCAGTCCATTTTGGATTAAATGTTATAGTCTTGAATTGTATCCCATGTTTTGTGAACCTTCAAGTTTGTGCATGATGTTTTTTACTTATTTATTATTTTCTGTCATCTGCTTTCCTTAATAGGAAGTATGGCTTCGAATGAATTACCTTGTTGATTTCAAGCACCACTTCATGCGTAATTTTCCTTATTCTTTACAAGAAACAGTAAAACACAAGAAGAAAGATTTGTGCAAAGGGTAAGAATAAACTCAGTGTTGTGTCACAGCTTTTAGTTTCATAAAATGAGACAATATGTGTGAGTCTTATCTGATATTAAGTTTCTGATGTTGTAAAGCTGTTTTTATTGTGTGCTCTTTGGAAGGTCTGTGCAACCAGAGGCTTTTGGTTCCGCTTGTTAAAAGCATTGGATGAGAAGTCATCTCAGTGTCCTCCAGTAGACACAAAAATGCTGTTCAAAAGAAATGAAAGCATTTTATTGGAAGCTTTAATCTGAAGTTAGCATATTGTTTAATGGTGATTCATGTTAATTTGACTGGTTTTATAGTTCTATTTTCTCTGCTTAATTGCTTCAAAATATGGTTAAAGCATGCTTCTTCAGCCACATCTGCTGGATGAGTACAGCCAGAGGGGTGCATGGGTCACGTTGTGCTTGACCTTTGTGGGAAGGCAGTGTGGAGTAGGCATGGAGAGACTGAACGAAACTGTGCTGTTCTTAGCATAGGAGTGGGTACATGGTTTTTGTTAGGCCAGTAGCAGACTGTCTGCCTTTTCAGCTCCCAGAAGTCAGACTGTGTTCACACAGGGTCTGTTCTGGAGTTGTTCTCTGCCATTGCAATCCATGTAAATGGGTAGCAGCCAGTTTTGGTTCCAAGTAAAAGCAAATTGTGCTATTGAAAATTGAGGTGTAGAAGTGGAATCTTGTTTTATGCTATGAGTCTTCCACAGTACATGTATATCTGCATGCATATTAAAATCCTCTTTGGTGTTTATATACTTATATGAATGTACTGTGTTTTCCCTTCATGGAAGGGCATATATATCAGAGGTATAGGATTGCTCCCAGTTAAGTACTTTTATTTCAGCTAAAATTTGCCCATTCAGTACATAAAGTTCATAAAATGGTGTAGAAATTTCTCTTAGTACTACTGGTAGCATTTAAGTCAACATTTTCTGAATGTGAAAAAAATTACTAGCATTTATGCAGGCTGTAAATGATGCTCATAGGTTGAGATTCACTTCATTTTATAGTAACAACTGCTGTATTGAATTGAAGACTAACTGCACTTTCATGCAGTTTCAAATGCTCTGTTACGTCATTTTCAAAACTGTGTTCTGATTGTAGGCATTCCTGTTTGCAGCTTTCTGCAGATAAATTTCTTGGTAACTCAATTTTGACTTTCAAACCTTGGTAGGATGTGGTGATGGTGACAAATAGATTACTTATTCCACAGGAGTTTGTAAAAAGGTACAAGAATGAATTTTTCTCTGTTCACGGTGCTTTTTGTTGTTATGTGGTAGTGACAGTGTGATTCTTCTCAGAAAAAGAAATGCAAGAGAATTTGAAAGTGAGGAGTAATTTTGCAGTGTTCCTTTTCCTATTTAAGGCAATCAGAAGTGCTGCTAGGCCAAGATAAAAAGAGCTTTGATTCTTCCTGCCACAATAAATACAAGAAAGAGACATCATGGTGGCAGAACAGAGACTAATTTACCTGAACATGGTGTGAAAGTCAGATACGAAGACTTGTGTTAGCGTTAGAACTTTGGCATTTATTTATTTTTCCCTGCCAAAGTAGCAGCATATTGGATGATGTGGAATATTTTTTCAGATGTTTCTTTTTCTTTCTGCTCCTCATTAGCAACAAGTATTGTACGACATCATCAAACAATGTAGACCATCTTTTGCTGAACTTAACCTTGTGTGACATAATGGTTTCACTAGCGAGTGCTTCAACGCTTCAGGCGGATTCTGGTTGGCTGGACATGATAAGGAAATTTGTGACTGATACTCTCCAGGATGGCAGCAAGCTGAATAGCAAGCAGGTGAATAGATTGCTGGGTGTGACGTGGAGACTAATGCAAATACAGCAGAACAAAGGTAAGATAAGAAAAGTTTCTCGAAAGTGGCATCTGTGCACTGGGAAAGGTTGAGTTGTTTTGTTGTTTCTGGGTCACTCTGTCTTATATCCTTGGTTATTACATCCATAGTATATTCAATTCACCTGCATAGACAGAATTTTCATACACAATACTGAACGTTGTTTCATTTTTAGGAATGTTGCTAACTTTATATTGCTGATGCTCAAAATTTAATGTATTTTTTTTTACTTGTCTTCTGTTTTTACTTCTTTTACCTCTTAATCATAGAATTATAGAATCGCTCAGGTTGGGAAAGACCTTAAAAATCATCAATACAACCCTAACTCTTAACAACCCTCTGCTAAATCATGTCCCTGAGTGCCACATCAAATAAATTTTAGACACATTCAGGGGTGGTACTCAACCAGCTCCCTGGGGAGCCTGTTCCAGTGCTTAACAGCCCATTCTGTAAAGAAGTTTTTCCTGATACTCAACCTAAACTTAGCCTGGTGCAACATTCTTAAGACATTCTTAGAAATTAGAAAATGAAAGAGTTTTGTTTACTGGACGAAGATAATTACCAGGGAGGAGAGCTGTGTGATGCTTTCATATTCAGTCCTTATTTATAATCCTTCATGTAACTTGTAAGAATTCTTGAGTAATGCTATATGACAGTTCTCCGGTAACATGAAAGGTGCTCAAGGCCGGGTTGGATGGGGCTTTGACAACCTGCTGTAGAAGAAGATGTCCCTGCACTTGGCAGGGAAAATGGAACTAGATGATCTTTAAGGTCCCTTCCAACTCAAACCATTCTGTGAAATGCCAGGATGGATCTGATGAAAGCTGTTTTAGTGTTTTATTTTGATCTTTTTTCTCAGGGAAAATACATTCTGATTATGACTTAGAGGACCATTAGAGCATTGTGTGTTCTCTCCTATGCCTTGCCAAAGTAATCCTTGACTGTGATCCAGATAAGATGTTGCATGACGTGTTTGTTCAGTGGCTGATACAAGACTTATTAAAGAAAAAAGAGTTTTTCAGCAAATGTTAAGGTGACAGTGGTCTGTTGTGTATCAGTCTGGTAGAACTGAATTCCACAGCTAACTGGAGTTTATGGAAAGTGCTTTGCCCTTGGCAGCAGTTTTCACTGTTAGTGTTGTAAGACAAGATGATGTCAAGTGTCCCTGAAATACATTTCAACAGTTAGAAGTTTTTCCTTCCAAATCCTTTTTGGTTAGGAATCTGTCTAGTACTATCTCCTAGACAACAAAGGTAGTAACTAAACATTCCTATCTACAGTCCAAAATTTAGCCTCCTGTTGAAAACAGATCATAGTCCGCAGTCAGAGTTGCGACTGTCTCACCATCTGAGCTAAAGCAAAAGAGGTGTTGTTTAAGAAATATATTTCCAGCTATTATTAAAACTGTTAAGTCAGGTGCTTTGTGCTTTTTCTTGTATTAAAACACTGGTTTTTGCTTTGTCTGCCAGACCTTTGCGAATAGCATAGGAAAAAAAATGTTTAACTGAAGTAGCACTTCAGTTTTTCCTAGACATTGCAGAAAATAAGTGAAATGAGATTTAAAAACAAACAAACAAACAAAAAACCACCACAACAAAATCCTCTGCAAATTTAAGTGAACTTCCAAAAGATTGGTATATATGGATCTTGTCTGCTGATTCCTTAAAGGCTCAGGAGTTTTGCTGCAAGTAGAAAATTGTTTACCTCATAAATCTCTTATCTGTTGTGTGGAAGGTTTCCCTTGTTTTTTCTAGATAATCCTTGTGCAGTACAAAAAGCCTGCCGAGATGTAAGAATGTAAGATTAAACCTCATTTACTAGGTGTTGAGGAAATACAGCTTCTACAGGCTGGATAAATGGGCTGGCAAGAACCTCATGCATTTCAACAAGAGGGAGCACACATGCCTCATCCATCAGTACATGCTGGGGCTACCGAGATGGAAAATGGCTTGTCAGAAAAGGACGTTCAATGGACAGGAGGTCGACTGTGCCCTAGCAGTTTGCCCTAGTGGTAAAGAAGGCCAAACAGTATCCTGGTCTGCATGAGGAGTGTTGCCAGCAGGCTGGAGGAAGTGATCCAGCTTCTCCTGTCAGCACTGGTAAAACAACGTGGAGTCCTGTGTCTGTTGGACTTCCCAGTTTGAGGGACATGGAGCTATCGGGAATAGTCCAATGAAGGACCACAAAGTGGTAGAAGGGTTGGAGCATCTTTCATATGAGGAAGTGCTGAGAAAGCATGGAGAAGGGCAGGCTCATGGGAAACTGATAAATGTTTGTGAACACCTGCAAAGAAAGTGCAGCCAGGCTCTTTTCAGTGGTGCTCAGTGATAGGACAAGAGGCAAACAGCACAAACTGGAAGCACAAGGAGATACTCTCTCTGAGTATCAGCGAAGACTTACCTACTGCATGGCTGAGCATTGGCAAAGGTTGCCCAAGGAGGCTGTGGAGTTCCCATGTTGGAAGTCTCTACCCAGAAGCTGTATGGTCCTGGACAGCCAACTTTAGGTGATCCTGCCTGAGCAGAGTGCATGGACTAGATGGTTTCCAGAAGTTCCTTCCAACCTTGAATAGTCTGTAGAAGATGAACATGGCGGTTTTTTTTCACTTTAGTTTTTCTGCAGTGCCATAGAAATTCTAAACTGTACTGTGCAAGATGATAGTCCAGAACTTGGTACATACTGAAGGCAGAACTCTGAATTGTTTAAGATCTATCATAAATTGAGATGAGTGGTCTGAAAGTGTTTGCTTTGTTTAGAGGACAACACAAAAGAAAAAATGAGCTACGACAGTCAGTGTTTTCTTAGAACATAGTGGAAATCAAAGGAGGGAAGGGTAGTTAGGAAGAAACAGATAAAACAGAAACAAACAAAACCAAAACAAAGTAATCCCACTACCCCAAACCTAATAAAGGTGAGATTAAATAAAGCCCATTGTTAACCTCCTTGGCATTATGCAACAGAAGTATGGTGATATCTTTGCATTCTTTTTTTTTTTTTTTTTTTTTTTTTTTTTTTTGTGAATTTGTTTTGAGTAGCTATTTATGCTAGGGTGAAATGCACCACTTAATTTGTGTGTCTTGAAGAGCTTCAAGCTGACATCTGAAGATATCTCTCCACTGTCTAGGATCAAACTCTGTTGTATTTTTGATTAATTTTCCTTCAAAAATTTCCTTCAAAAACAGCCAATTCAGAAGGAGAGTGGCCACGTGATTAAAACTAGAGTATGTTAAAAGCCATGAGTGCTTCAGCTGCATTTTGGAAGTCTGTACATTTTGGACCTTTTAAATACTACTTTTTTAATAGTGGATTTTAGAATTTTGTTTTTAAACTTGTCCTGTTTGTAGGAACCAATTCAAATAGTAGAACTAGTTTTATAGAACATGCAATGGAGAATTATTGGAAGGTGGCTGAATCTTCTGTGCGCTTAGAATATTTATTTATTTACCACAGTTGTTCAGTTAACATTCATACCTTTATATGATTTCTAGCTAATTTATGAACTCCTAGCTAATTAAAAGTAGGCTAGTGTGCTGTTTAGGAAATGCTGTCCAAGATAAATCCAGGATTGTGAAATGGGTGAGTTAATGCTCCTAGTGAAGTCAAAATAATGTAACGGTTTATCCTAATCAAAATTCCTTCCAATATTTGATATATTTTTTGGTTGACAAATTTGTTAGATTTCAACTTCTGAATGGCTGCCTGCAGTGTGATTGAGTATGACCATGCAATTTCAGGAGTTTCTTGTAGTGTGTCTTTGTACAGTAACTTAAATACATTCCTTGTTTTTGCTGGAACTTTCCAAAGGCGTCCATCCCCTCGTCTGGATCTGTACTCATTTCTAGTATGGAGTATTCTGGTTAAAATGTGGTTTCCATGGGCAGAAGTAGCTCTGTTCTGTTACTTTAACTGTTTTTGAGTATGTAACTTAAACTGCTCTGTTCATTTCATTGTAAAACAAAGGGTTGTATAATCTTCTCACGCTTAATTTTTACCTGCAATATTTTAGTCTAGCTTTTAAAGAAAGTGTTTTGCCATGTTGTTAGTGTACTGTACCTTCTGCACTTGATGGCTGGTTTTAGCTGACTTTAACATACAGTTAGAACTCAGACATTGTTTTAAGCCTGGTGATAAAGTACAGCTGGCTGAAGCTTCAGAGAAGAACAGGTTGCAGTGCAAGTTTGGCAGTTCTCTTTCTAGTGGCTCTCCAGTGCCTCTGGAGGTATGTTTTCATGTTAATCAGAAAATGTGACTTGGAGCTGGCTGCTTCAAAGATGTGGAGAGGTGATCAGACTGATGTGTACAGGGAGAAAGATAGCTAGTACGGAGATAACTGAAGACACTGACAGTGAGATTTTGGATCTGTTGATGAAGAGTAAAGGAGAGCGTTTTTATTTCTGTAGGGAAGAGGGCTGTGGAGTGCAGCTGTGGAAAACAGGACTTCATTAATTCTGAGCTACCTTGCAACCTGGTGCACTAAGTTGCCTTCAGGAAGCTCAGAAGTTTTCATTTGTATGTTGTCTCTATATTCACATGCTTCTTTCATAAGATACACAACAAGGTGATGGAATGACTTAGAATTCTGTTTAGCAGTAGTTTGAAACATTTTGGGCCTTCAAAGATGACCGTAGATATTTTGAGATGCACGCACAGGACATATAATCAGTGTATATGCATGAAATCAAAACAGTAAAAAGCACTGTTTCAAATTATTATTTTTTTCTTTCTAGTGGCTACAGAGCCGTTGATTAAAGCAGTATATACACTGTACCAGCAAAGGAATCTGCTCTTTCCTGTTCGTACGTTGCTTTTAAAATTTTTCAGTAGAGTTTACCAAAAAGAAGATTCGAAGACTCAAAGAATCAGGTAAAAAACACTTCAGTATTATTTTAATTTCAACACAACATATTTATGTCAGAAGTTAAAATATTAATTTTCTCCGCGTGTGTGTGTAGTGAAATGTTTGTGTGGGTGTGATTTGGCACTGTCACTGAACTTTCAACAGTTAGGTGCTCTGTGAGTTCAGGTTGGTGTGTATAAGCCTATGTGTCTTATTTTTTTTTCCTGTTTAATCTAAGTACTGGATTTAATGCTTAACTTGCAATTAATCTCTTAACAACAAGCTCGTTGTTTCTGATAGTGTGCTAGTCTTCCCTAGGTTGTCAGTGCTCTGCACCTATAGCAATGGACTATATGGTCCATATGGAGTAATGGTCCATTACTCCATCCTGAGGTCATGGACTTGTGACTGAAGTGTTTCTGTTAGTGCATGTCAAGCCCAGTGTGTTATTCCTCTTTAATAAAAATACTTCTCTTTGATCCCTTTGGATGAGTGGCCCTGAAGAGACTAGGGTTAAGAAAATATTCTTGTCCTTTTGGTTCCCAGTTTCTTGAATCTGTTAGGTACAAGAATTGCTTCAGGTAAGAGGAGATTATTCTCTATGTTGCTGTTAGAGTTTTTCAGTGTAAGATTTGTCTAAATTGTTCTAGAAAGTTAGAGATTTGTCAACTCACCTCATTCCAGCTGTGTAAAATCCTCAAATACAGATCAGTCTGTATCAGTCTTGACATGTGTAAAAGGATGTATGATCAGATCCACAATATCTGCTTCTGTTGCTAGGCAAAAATCAAACCTCAGGGCTCCCAGAAACGCTGTTATTAATTAGTGAAGTCAGTTTTTGGGAGTTCTTTTCTGCAGCTCTTCTACTTGTAAAATGGGCAGGTCTGAATGCAGATAATTAGATGTAGAGACAGAAATGTAGCATTACTATTTGAACAGTAGGAAATAAATGAAGGAGTTTGAAAGATGGGGAAAAAAAACTTTGGAACATCCCATTTTTCTTTTCTTTTTTATCTAGACTGAAAAGGAGATGATTTTTTTTTTTTTTTTTTTTTTTTCATACTCAGTTTCCCAGAGCTCACATAAGCATTGTTATCTGTGCTTACTGGAAGTCTCGAAACATCTCATCTGCAGTTTCATACAACCATCTAATGCCTAGGAGGCTTTGCCTTTCTACCTTTAGATGTCACAAACAGCAGTCGTTTTCCTGCTATTCTCCTTTTCAGTCCTCTATGTGGAATGGTGACGTTTTCAGTAACAGGAAGTTTCTCTGTAAACATTCTGATTCTCCATCCTGATTTTTGTGTCTAATTTCCTTTTTCTAACTGCTAATCCTGCAAATTGAACTAAATTATTCTTCCAGTTATCCCTTATAATTCCATTTTACTATGTTTTCTATATTTGCAATGTCCAGCTTTGTGTTAATGTTCACAGGGAAAACAAATGACTTGGCTGTGAATGGCTTGTGGTTAGGAAGAGGAATTACATACGTGGTTTGGTCAAAGTTTTTGGTATGATTTTGTATATCTGGAGGTGACAGATCTGTTAAGGGAGTGAATGTCTTTGTATGACTGCACCTTTAGGAGAGTCATGGTTGAGGTAGTTTGCCTGCATGCCATAGGAATTCAGTGAGAAGACAAATTGGATACAGGAATCTTTAATTATTGCATTAATAATTAAATTTCACTTGAAAAAATTAATTTGAAATTTAGACAGTGTAAGTAAAAGACCTATCTTCATTAATCTTCATTAATCTCAGTATTTGTAGTTTTATGTATAATATAAATAGAAGTATAATAAAGTCTATAATAAAGAGGCAAAGCAGTATTTTCAGGTCACTCCGGTTAATATTTTTTTTTTTGGGGGGGGCGAGGTAATAAGTTCTGGATTTGCTTTAGAAAACTATTGTAGTCTCATTTTTAATATTGTTGCTTTTTAATCGCCATTTGATTAAGAATTGAAAGCAAATGAAAAAGAAGTTTTGGATCTTCAGCATGGGGAAAAGATGAACTTCGTTATGGCTGACATAAATGCTTGATTTACTGTGGTAGTTGGATAGGAAAAGAAAATGAACTAAAATAATGTTATGAACTCCTACTCAAAGCAGCGAGTTCTTGTTTGTTGTTCTTTTTTAAGATGCATCTGAATTGAACAGCAAGATGTCAGTAAGATAGAATTGAATTTGAAAATTCGGTAAAAAGAGTAAGAGTTTGACTGGGGAGTTCAGTGGCATTCAGGACGTAGTAGTCACAGTGAATTTTAGCTTGACTGATAATTCATTAAATACAAAATGATAAAACTCAGAAGTGGGGATGTTGCTTTGCTGGCCTACAGTTCAAAGAAATACTTTCAAGAAGAGTTAAAAGTACGTATTGCAAGAACTATGGATCAAATAAATACCTTTATTGTAACCCTCATATCATGTCAGTGTGCTCTGCTCTTCACATGAAAAATTAATATATTTATGACAAGCAAATAGTCTTATTGCAGTTGGTTGTAATTTAATTACACCTAACGTTAAAGCAATTTAGTCAAGACTAGGAAGGGTGAAGGGTTGTGTTACTTTTTGCTCCCTTTCTTTAGAAGTCGAAGTAAGGTTTTATCTCGCTGGTTGGCTGGCTTGCCTCAGCAGCTTGCTCTGCTTGGCCTGAGAAACCCTGAGCTTTCAAATCAGCTGATCGATATCATTCATTCTGCTGCTTCTCGTTCGAACAAGGAACTGCTGCAAAGTTTACAAGCCACTGCTGTTCAAATATATGGTAAGACTTTGCACTACAGCATACCGCATTTTTTCAGTCACTTGGCAGGAAAGTTGCAGTATGTTGAAAATATACAGGTTTTCTAGGTGAATATCAAGTGTGTACTGCGTGTGGGGGGAGATCTGTTCAGAGTCTTGCAACGTAGATTGAATGGAACCATGGCACCATGTATGTCACTTGTCAGTGGCAGAGTGATTGGTCAAAGTTAGCAGGGCTTTAATCTGATGGCATTTTTTGTGTATTTCAAGAAGTTTGAAATTTGACATTTTTAAATACACTCGCCAAAATTTCCCAAAGATTTTTTCTTCCATTAATATATTCCACCTGTAAAGTGTACTTTAAAAAAAAAAAGAATACATTTCTCTGGAGTTATGTTGTGGTGTGTTCTGGCAATTTTGTTGAGAATATTGTGATACATTTAGTTAATTGTCTTGACCAAGGCACATGAAGTGGTCTAGTTTGGTTCCAGTTTGAAGATAAGCTTGCACTGCTTGCTCTTGAAGATGTGAAATCGGAAATGTGAGAGGACACATTTAAATATCAAAAGATAGAATCTTCCAAATTTTATTGCATTTAAGTTTATTAGCTACTTTAGAAGAATCTGAAGTATATTTTGTCCCTAGCTTGTAATTCGTTCTTTGTGTTGTTTCAGACCCACTAGATGGCACTCTGGTTCTTCTCCCAGCCGAGGCCCAGCGGCGGCTGGTGCAGCTGGTGTACTTCCTCCCGTGCCTGCCTGCCAGCCTGCTGGCCTGCTTGAGTCGCTGCTGTATCATGGGAAGAATGTCCTCTGAGCTCGCTGCTACCCTTATTGGGATACTGCGCATGAGGTAACGTGCTCAATCTGCTCTTTTATTAGGGGTGAAAACACCAATGATTTTGTTAAACGTGAACTTCATTATTGGTTTGCACACGTTTAAATCTCAAAAGATCAATACAGAATGTAACAATTGGCACCAGGACATAACTTAACGCTTCTGTCAAATAATACTCCTTCACTTTCCCTTTGACTGTGTCCTTATGCTAACCAATTTTCTGCAGTGCTTGACAACAAAATCATATTTCTTATGTGGTACTGAGCGCCCTCTACCCAGAGTTTTAAGACTCGTGGTCTTTGGTCAACCACTGGTGGTGGCTTTTCCTTGTAAATATTGTTCATTCCAGTACATGAAGGTGGCCTACAGGAAAGCTGGGAAGGGTCTTTTTGTAAGAGCTTGTTGCAACAGGACGTGGAGAAATGGCTTTAAACTGGAAGAGGGTAGATTTAGACTAGATAATAGGAAGAAGTTCTTTGCTGTGTGGGTGGTGAGACACTGGAACAGGTTGCCCAGTGAGGCTGTGGATGCCCCCTCCCTGGAAGCACTGAAGGCCAGGCTGGATGGGGCTCTGAGCAACCTGGTCTAGAGGGAGGTGTCCCTGGTTATAGCAGGGGGTTGGAACTAGGTGATCTTAAAGGTCCCTTCCAACCCAAACTGCTCTATGATTCTTTGGCTTGACCTCATAAATACTTTGACTTGACAGTGTTTGTAGTGCAAAATAACCAACCAGTGTGTATTCTCCTGTTCTGCTTTGTTTTTAAAGCATTAAAACTTGCTTTTCCTATAATTATCATGCTTAAATATTCAAGTCATGGTTACTACTGGGCGAGTGCCTTGTTAGAAATTATTCACACACTTGTTGTTTTGCTTCTGGCTTGAGTTTAATGATGAAGTCAGGGAGAGGTTGCTGTTCCATGGAAGTGAGTGGAGGCTAGGATTTCATGACGTTATTAAGTATTGTTGGAGACTGCATAAATGAACAGTAGCTAACCTTGTTTGAATTATACTTAGCAACATTCGTTTTTTCTTTGTGCTTTTTGGAACTTAAATGTTTTTCTTAAACAATAACACAACACAGTGCTTTGCCAAATAGCCATAGAACTTGAGCATGATGTGATGGTGATAAAATTTATAATATTCTCCGCATAACACATTGCTGCTGTAAAAATGAAAATCTCTTTTTGGCTTTGGGAACATGGATCTCCATTTAAAAAAAAAAAAAATTCCTTGCCATATGCTGAGAATTCAGTGGCAAACTGAACAAATCAAAGGAAAGCATTGTGTGAACTGAAAATAGTAAAACACTGAGATGCTTAATTTTTTTAAATTAGGTCTTATCTGATTTTCAGTAGGGGAGATTTTTTCAGTAACAGTATAGCTGTACTCTGAAGGTACTAACTAGGTGGGCTGTGGGCATTTGATCATTTTGGCAGAAGATGTGAGAGTCTGCTGGAGGGTGGTGTGCTTACCAAAAGTAGGGTTACATGGTGCAACAGAAGAGGAGGAGCAGCTTTCATTTCTCAGAGGTGTAAAGAAAGTCTTTGTATCTTAATTTATGGTGTTTGGAACGTGTTTTAAATGAAATTGGATTCAGAGGCTGTGGATTATTGACCTAAGAAGTTGATCTGAAATAACTATGAAAAATGAAACTTGTGGAAGAGATACTAATCTTAACTGAGCATTGTTTCTCTTTGGTAAGTCAGTTCCCACTGTGTTAAGAGGAGTCAGTGTTAAATAGGAACTTGATCAGTTGTCTTTAGAAATGCACCTGAAAATAATGCAAGTCTTTGTAAAGGTTTAAATAAGGCTTTTATAGACAAAATGAATGTGATGGCATTGAAAATACTCTCACCTACATTGCCAACTTTAGTATTAGGAGTCTTAAAGAACTTGAAAGGAGACTTGACCTTTTTTCAGCTGTGGCTCAAAAACTTGTTTTGTGAAAGGTGTTTTATTTTCTGGCCAGTCGTAGATTTTTATCTTAAGAATTTCATTGTAGGATGCCTATAAGAATTGGAGAAACAAAATGATGGCAGAAATTGGCTGCTGTGAAGTGGATGCCCAGAAAAAAAATTCTTTGGGACCATTCTTTGGTGACTGAAATCAGTACCCATGCTTGCAAAAACACAGAGATAAGTAACAACTGATATTAATTTCTGGAGAATGGAACAGTCTCATGTATCTTTTTGGAATCTCTTTTGGGAAGAGATTTGTGCAGTTGAGGAAACAGTGATCCGTTTTCTAGATCTGAAGTGTATCTGGGCTTTTACGAACTTCATTACCTATTATTGCACGTTGGGTACATTAAGTAATTTTCTAGCTCTTATCAGCAATGCCTAGCTGGATTACTGTGTTCGTTTTAGTGGCTTGCTTTTGAGTAATGATGTGGACAAACTGGACTGAGTCTAAAGGAGAGCAGACAAAGAACAGAAAGTCTGTTAGCTGTGATAATGGAGAATGACTAACAAATTGGCATTGTTAGGCAAATAAGACTGTGAAGGAGGAGGAAATTCTTGTGTGTGTAGAAGGTTTTTGAAGAGGAAGGAGAGAAAGCATTTTTATCAGGATTAAAAGGTAACTGTGGAATGTAAGAAAAATATTTGCTTAGTGTGCTAGAGGGAAGTACTAGAATAGACGGTGTAGGAAGAGGGTATAGCATATACCTCACAGGAGGTATTTAAAATTGAGTGAATGAAAGTATACCATGGATGGCAGAGTGTACAGCCTTGATGAAAGAAAGAGGGACCAAATAATTATCTGGCAGTCATTTACCAGAATTGTGTCATTGTGATTAAGTTAATCATAAAGTTCTTGAAAATAACAGTACTATTTTAAAATATAAATAACTTATTGCTGTGCCCCGGTGTGATTCCTTGGACATTTTCTGATGCTTTAGCTTTAAATTTTGTTCAAAGCACCTGAGGGGACCTCATTTATCAGTAAAAATGGTGTTGTCACTAGATGGCACTGTTTTTCTTCCATCGCGTTTTGGTTTTCTCTGTGAGGGGGTAGTTTTTCTAAATCTCTTTTTGCTAAGCCACCTGCTTATCTGTCATGCTTTTAATAGATTGCATTCAGTAGCTCACTGCTGTATGTGGTAATTGTTTTCAGTGTCTTTGAAAGCCTTTATTTCCACATTATTTTGACTCTTGGACCACGTACGTTCTTAGGAGCATCCTCAGATGTGCATACGTGCCCATGTATGCTTGCGGGGAGAAGCTGTGTGATAGTGAATCTGATGAATGTACCTATGGATGATAAAAAGAGTGTTAAAATTATCCCAGGAACAATCGCTATAAACTGAAAAAACTTACATATCTTGTGTGTGTGCACATGTGTGCAAACTGTAGAAATAGATAGTAAATGTATGTAGATGGCTTAAACCACTGTCCTGTCATGGTATCAGCCCGTGAACATGAAATTGCAATTATTGTGCAATTTGAAAGCTTTTGTTGATTGGAAATGGATCTTTAAGACATCCTGTGTTTTCCACTTTTTATTTTTGTGATGGTGAGATCAGTAGCCAGGTGGTTTGCAGGAAGCCACCGAATGAGCCGTGCTGGACTGCATGCGCTGAGAGATGATGCTGCCACTATTGCTGTATGTAATGGGAAGGCTTACAAGAGTGATCATCCATGCTGCTAAATTACTAGAACAGTTCCTGACGTGCTTTTGGCTCCTATTCACTAAAGCTGTCCTAGAGAGTGCAGTCCAAGAACCATTTGGACATTTATAGTGGCTTAAATAGAGCCACCCTGTTTAGATTGGTGGCAATTTAAAAGTGCAAACGTAGCCAGACAACACTAATTGATGTCTTTTGCCAGAGAATGAGCCTTCCTGCTGTCAGTTCTCTAGGTTAGATACAGTTGATGAATTTCACATGAAAATAAGAGATTGAATGTGGTGGCTTGGCTTACCTTCCACTCTCTTCTTCCCCAATCATTACTGTGCAGGACCTGAGATGTAATTAACTTTAAATCCAATCAGGTTGGGATTTGAGAGATGGAGAGTTAGGGGATGAAAACCCTTTTCCCTACAGAAGGGGAAAGGTCTGGAGGAACATGAGAACAGTCTGTGACTTCAGGGTGAGAGAAATTAGAGGTAACAGCTTCTTGGAAGGAAATAAGTTCTCTTAGTCACACTATGATTTATGAAGCAAATGGAAGGATATGGGAAATATTTTATAAAGTGTTTGCCCTGAATCTGCAAGATAGAGTTGTCATTATTTATGTGGCAGGGCTTTAATGTATTAAGACAAACCTTTTGTTGTGATGCAACATGCCATGTTCATAAGAGAATTAACATCAAAAATTATTTTTCGTTCATGATTTATTGGGATAGTTTGTAGTTAATTGATGTCTGCTAATTAAAGAATGGTTCAAATGTATTGGGTACAGAATACTTGTAATAAATTAATACTTTTAGAGCAGCCCTTATAGTTAATATATAATCTGAGTACTTAGTGTGATGTATTCTATTCTATGAAATTTGGATTAAGAAATGCAGAATATGACCGTGTAATCAAATATCTTAACTAAGATATTAGATTGCTGCTGCTATGGGAGAAGTTCTGTTTCCTCTTAATGTGTTTTGTGGTACAAGTGAGGAAAATCTTTTTGGCATAATCACATGAATGCAATTTGTTCATATGCTTTATGCATAATAGTTACAAGCTTTTAAAACAATTTTATCTACTGGAATGGAGTGTCTGGAAATCACTGCAACAGGGAGTTGCACAGATAATACTGTACTACCTAGATTTAGAATAAAAAGGTATTCGTAGGGAATTCATTTATGGCATTTCTCATTTGAAGTGTGTGTAAGTGAGATTTCCAGTGGCTTCACAGAGCCATTTCTTGTTGGGCTCTCTCCCACTTGCTTCTGCTGCTGTAGAAAAGAAGGATGAAAGCCATACACAAAGGCTGAGCACTCTCTCCAAGCAAGACATAGAATCATGGAATGGCTTGGTTTGGAAGGGGCCTCAAGGATCATCAATGTCCACCACCTTGCCACAGGCAAGGCTGCCAACCTCCATATCTAGTACTAGACCAGGCTGCCCTGGTCCCCATCCAACCTGGTCTTGAGCACCTCCAGGGATGTCTGGAGGTCTTTTGTCATTTATGTCTCCAGACATAAATGATGTGGGAATTCCTAGACTTCATAAGCTGTTATAACTGAGGATAACTTGCATTCTGCTTGTCATCCCTGTAGATGGACTATTTCCTTAAAAGGTCGTGCTTTACAGTATTCTGAAAAGAAAGGCAGTTGGTAGCATCTCATCAAGCAAGTGGACGTGTTGGTTCCTGCTGGCCTCAGGAGTCTGGTGCTTAGGAAGATTGAGTGGACTTCTACCTCCTGTTATAACAAACACCAAATATGCTATCCAGTTGTTTTAGGTCATAGTTTTTAGTAAATATTACTTTATATACTTTTCTTAGTTATGTGATCTGTAGCCTTTGCCAATGTGGCTTGAGGAGGTACAGTGAGAATATAAAGCATAGTTCACTAGGAGCCTGCACTCTGCTTTATTAAAGACTCATGGAGTGCATTGATGTAGTGAAAAAAAACCATTGCTAAATAAGTATTTACAAGCAGGGAGAATCTTGGAGAGAATATCGTAACTCATTGCTGCAAATGAGAGCTTTTCTCTCATTTAAAATAAAACAACACCCTCCCTCTGTCTCTGCTTTCAAGTCTACAAGTGGTACAAAGGAAGGTCAGGTGGATACATCTTGGAGCATAGGCTGAAGAACATACAGGTGTAGGAAGGTGTAGTTATTATGAGTAGATTGCTAAGAAAAATATAAGAATGGTGAAGTCTGTGTTCGCCCTGAGCTTCAGATCCATTTGTGTTATAGCACATTCTTTCATCCAAATCTTGCTCACTGTTATGTGAAGCTTAAGACTTGAAAGGGAGGATGCTAAGTTTTTCTTTAAGGACATAGCCTTCTCAATTTGTCCCCGTGTTCTTGTTTGCAGTTTGATATCCCTAACCAAGAGGAGAAGAATTATATTACTGCATTTACAGTTGCACCAGGCAGTAAATGCCTTTTGCTCATTAGTGAATGTTTTTTCTGATTTGTGCTGTCGTTGATAATGTGTAAGCAATTTTTTTTTCTTCAGACAGCTTTTGCAACCTTGGAGCAAATGAGTAGCAGACAGGCTTACTTTTAACAAAGCACAGCTCAAATTGTTATTTTTTTAAAAAATAGGATTCATATTTTTCTGCAAATCCCTCTTAATTCCTTGCAGATGTTTGTTGTGTTTTGCCACATCTCCAAATGGAAGCACTTGATCCTTAAAAAGAGATAACCTCACACCACTAGCAAATGATTGCCTATGTACAGCAGCTTGTTAAAGGTAGAGGAAAAACTCTTCACTTGCTTCCATAGTTTATGTTCAAGACCTGTGCTGCCTGCAGCTAAGTTGGTGTGAATGAAAGAAACATGGAGGCAGGGCTGGAAAAGTATTCAGAGATGCTGAGTTTTCTGTAATTTCAACATCTGCTTGTCTTGGGTTCCTGCCCTTTCAAAATCTGGTTTGCAGACATGGTGTCCCAATCCTTACTGTGACAGTGTAACACAAAACTGATTTGTGTACCTGTGGATTTGTTCCTTCCAGTGTATTTTGTCTATGTGCATGTAATTATTTAGAATGGGAACGTGGGAACATTTGGGATGTGTTGTAATGTACTTGCCAAAATTTTCGTGCCAGCTAATTCTGTAGTTCTTTCTTTACCTTATACTTCACAGATATTTTTACATATAAGCACCACGTTAAAGGTTTGTTGATAGCGCTACTGGTTTTGCAGCTAGGTGTGTATGTAAAACACGAGGCGTTTGTAGTGCTGCTGTGTGGAGATTCACTAAATGAGAGATTGTATGCTATTGTCCTGGAAGGGTTTTAGTCAGCAGCTTGGACAGTGACCGCTGAGCAGTGTGCTGAAGAGATGGGAGTCCTCAACTCTAGAGAACCTGCTCCAGCATCCTGGTGGAAGTCTCCTGCTCCCAGTGAGAGGCAGCTAAGCGGGTTAGTCTTGATAATTGAACTCTCTAGGCTGATATCAGGCTCACTGTGTTGAGAGATTGTAGATGGCCTACATCATTAAAATAGGAAGTCAAAAGAGAAAGGAAACCATTTCTTCATCTCTTTCTCTGGAAGACTTGTGAGTGCAGCACCTGATTGATCAGTAGAAGATCTGTGAGTGATAAAAGGTGTTGCATTGCAGGTCTGTGGTTCTGTAGAAAAACTCAGACCTGCTTCATGCAGTGATAACGACTTCTTTATCATGTTTGATTGCAGTGTGTTTATTCTAACTATCGTGAAAGAATGAGTTCACTTTGCTTCTCTTACAATGAGGCTTTATCCAGACTCCTGGGTAGGCAAAAAGAGATGCTGACTTCTGTTCTGATGAGTTGCAGAAAGATAGAATGTGCATTGGGGAGGTGGTGGTGTGTCAGCTGTGGTAGATGGATGAGCTGACTGAATGGTACTTTGGTAGAGAGTAATGTGAACAGTGTTGGTAGGCTTTGTCATTTCTCTTTCTGGGTTGTTTCTGGATAGGCTACAGTAACTGCAAAGTGCCTGCAAAGATCTCATGAGCCTCCAAGGATGTCTGTCTTCTGCTGTATGAACTGATAAGTTCTGTCCACCTTTTCTGACCAATCCTCTTCAAGGGAAGACCTTTCCTACACTGTATCTTAGTTTTCTGGATTTCTTTTTGTAAGTATTATAGAACCAAAAGGTATTCAGAATATATCCTCAGAGGTGCTGGAATATAATTCTTCCTTATTCGTGCACGTTTACCCCTTATGAAGGCTTCTAAGAGCCATGTAAGGCCAAAAAATGTTTCTGAGAAAACATACTGTCTATTCCCAACTCCAGAGTAAGTATTCATGTATCAGCTACTTCTGTTCATCATTACAGAGTGTATTAATTTGTCTAATGCCGATGTGAATTTTACAGATCTTTATTTTAATATTAAGTAACATTTGGCATCATGTTCCTCACTCCACATTCTGTAAGTGCCAGTTAGCTTCTCAGGTGGAAGCTTAGGACTGCTAGCTGTTCAGCTCATTCTTGTGTTCTCTTAGGGCTGGGAAGTGAATGCTGTCCTGCCTTGATAATTCCCTTCTGCTTTGTTTGGTTACGTAATGTAATGTGTAGCTGCTTGAAGTTACAGCAGTACATCTCATGAGTCCCCAGAAGAGTTCTGCTGAGATGGGAACCTGCACAGTTTCTTCTGTAGTGAACAGGGATATGAGTTCTGCCTAAGATGATTGAGTGCCTTCCTCATGCCATGGGGCAGACTGCTGGCTGTAGAGGATCTTCGGTAGGTTTTTTGTCTCCTGATAAACTTAAAAGAGAAATTGTTATCGGTATCTCAGTGCTTAACACACTTGCTGAGGATGCAGAAAATTTGTGTTCACCACCTTCCTCTGAAAGGGAGGCCAGTTTCCTATTTCCTAACAGAGAAACTTGGTCATTGGACTATTTTGAGGGGTTCTCCTCAAATATATAAAAACTTCTAGCTAAGCTTTCTTAATTAGTTTTTCACTGAGTTGGAGTACGGGTGGATTTTTATTTTTGTTTGTCCAGGAAATGGGTGAATCAGCTGATGGCCGTGCCTGACAGTATTTGCCTATTCTGGGTGGAACTGAAGTGTATCAATGGAAGGCAGAAAAAACTCCTTTTAGGAAACTCCTTTCAGTACAATTTTGTGATGTAGAAGTGAAGGAACAATTGTAGGAGGCTTTGATTAACTCTCTGATCAGTGGTTAAAATAAACTTTTAATGGGGTCATTCAGCTCAGAGTGAGTTAGGTTTTTCAGCTGGTTCTCTTCCAAATACTTAAATGCTTCTGTAAAACTTCAGGAACACTGCGTGCTAGAATATCCTGGTTCCTGGAATTTGAAAGAATTGGATTCTGATTTCCTTGAACAGAAAATTCAGATCTTTCATCTTAGACTTCTTGCATTGTGTAATCCTCACATTTATGAATAAAAGGGTAATAAGTATCAATGTCTCAAAGGAACTGTGAATCTTGTATTTGATTTTCCTTCTTACTCTAAAAAATACTTGAGGACTGAACTCAGTATTTTCGAGGTTCATTACGCTTATTTTCAATTTTATTACTGAACAACAACAATAAATAATAGTAATAATTTCTACAATTATTCCAGCAAGTTTCATTGGGGCTCTTCTATGGGAACCCTTTAGGTTACTTTAAAACTTCTTATGACTGTGTTAAAACCAACACCTGAAGCCTGAACCAGGAATCTGTTGGTAGGTAATTTGAATGAGGAATCACAATGATGATAATAGGATTTGGTTGAGAAATAATTACTTGTGCACCCTTTTATGTAACCTAAGCTGAAAATACGGCATGAACAGAAATGGATCTGCTGTTAAAAGTTAGCAGCAAGTGGTAGAAGTAATGATATGCACACATGCTGTCATAGATAAATATGTTCTATGCTAATGGCAAGAGAAGCAGTGATTTCTAAGTTAATTGGATTCAGATTTCCTTTTAATACCATTTGGTGTATGAAAAGGGCTACCTAAAGGTGCAGTACTAAATCTTGGTAGAGATGTTCTTAGGGAGAGTGGATAACCTTGGAAATGGTAGTTAAATGTGAGTTTGGAGTAGCTGTCTGGAAGGGCCTCACCGATACAATTTGATAACAGGTTCCCATTGCAGTGAAAATTTATTCAAAGAGGGGAGATTATAATGAGCTTGTTGCCTCTATTCCATCTACAGATCATTTTTTGTAAAATGTTTAACATCCCGTTTATGAGCATTTAACCATTTTAAAATGCACGTAGTTCTTAATCATCCATGGTAGTAGTGTCACTAGATTTGACATGAGATCTCCGAATTGGTTTGTAATGTGACTGTAGTACGTCAATGTCTGTTCTAGAAATAAGTTTTAGTTCTGTGTTCTCTATTTCTGGTTTACCTTAACACAACTTCCAAAATGGAGTATCTTCAGCTATGCTATAGACATTGGGATTCTGAGGTAGTTGAGGCATTGATAACTAGTTAGGGTTTGTGTTTAAATTAACTTTATGTTGTAGTGTTCTTTTTGTGCTTGCACTACGAGTAAGACATGGGTCTTAGTTTTAATCTGGTGCAGTGTATTTGTGAGATGCTGATCCAGTCCTTGATTTAATGACCTTGTGTTATTTTTTTCCATGCTGCATTATGTGTTAAATGCACCACAGTCACTGGAAGAGTGTTTATATAAAGTTACACTTCTTCCTTTGGGAGAAGACCCCTTGTTTTATTTACTGTATTATGTCTGTATCCCACTTGGAAAACCAAGTGATTCCCCCTTTTGTGGGATTCTGTGCTGTGTTTTTCACAGCTGTAGGAGATGCTGGGCAAAGACGCTGCCTGCCCACACAAATGAGGAACTGAGGCAAGGAAAATCCGAAACACAGAAGTACCTGCTAGATGGAGGAATTAAATGAAACACTTAAGAGCTGTTTTTTTTCAGAGTACTTAGTGTTTTCTGTCTTCAAAGCAGGGGTCTGTCTTCAATTATACTATATGTGCAAGTGGAGCTCTAGAGGTAGGTCAGGCCTGTGTGCTGCTCTTGAAGATGCTTGAAGCTGCATTACTCCACAGCTGTTGCTGTTCTTTCAGTCTTATACTCATTTTTGAACTGTTGCAGTGCTGACAGTAGGAAAAATAGCATAAGAGAAACCTCTACTATGAATAAGGTTTTTCTGTTCTGAAAAAAAAAAATTAGTATTGAACCTGAAGATGAGACCTGATTGGAAATATTACTGCTGAGTTACTGGCCTCCAGTTTTACGAAGTTTGTGATTTATCCCGCATCTCATGCAACTTCTGCAGTACAGATAAGGATGCAAAACAGTATGCCCAAAACCTCTTTGCTCACCTGAATTTGTAAGCTGCTCTGTTCTTACTTTCCATCTCATGCCTGTTGCACATTATAGTTACTAAGGCAGGAGCAAGTCAGACTGTAGGATCTTTTGTTACATATTCTTGGTTAATCCATTCATCTGTGAGTTAATGAGATGGGTTTTTTTTTTTTTAGAGACAATGACATGTAACAACATTGTACTCCAAGGCGTGTGCACAAAGGCGAAGCTGAAGATTATAGGCAGCTTCCTCTGTCACTTTCTTAATTGAATGCTAGTTTATGTTTTTTATGTATGTGATAGCTTTGGCATTTTAAAAAAGTAGATTGTAACTGAGTTCCAGGATTCTGGTTTTGTATGTGCATGCGTCAATGCAGCTCTGCTTTCAGATGAGTCTTTAAAGCACTCAGTAGTCTCTTTCTGCGGGCTTTTTGTGATCCTCGAGCAGAATAACAGTGCTTCTCTCTGCTTCCTCGTATGTAGACGCCAGTGACACTTAGCATGGTATCCTGCTGGGATGCTTGAAACGCTTGTTCTGTTTCCGTGTGCCTGAAAACAGTTAGGTATGAGTAGCAAACCAACGCTGGTCAAACATGTGAAGGAGTTCCAGAGACTTAGCCATAAGCTTCAGAATCTTGCTTGTGGGTAAGCTAATGTGAGGAGCAAAGAAGGGCAGTGATGCTGCTTTGGACGAAAGATCTGCATAGCCCAGCACATTGCCCATAGCACTGACTGTGAGTGAGATGTGTAGAGAAGAACGAAAGCAGGGCAAACAGAGCCGTAGCACTCGACATTACGTTTCCACAAGTATGTATGGTTTTTAATTTGAGAAACAAAAGTGATGGTCTTACAGATTGCCCCTGAAAAGGGAGAGGTCAAGTAGCTGCAATAATAGGTTTGCTGTGTCTTAGCACATTGCTCCTTTATGTGCTTTAAATTGTGAAGCAGGTCTTCAATTCTTTATTTAATAGCTTCAGCTACTCTAGAGTGGACAGTGAAGCTGCTTTGAAAAGGTATCTATTGTTGGTACAAAGGGCTTTATCAAAATCAGTGAATGTAATGAAAAATACGAGTAAGAGAAATCAAATTAATTTAGTGTGTGTTGGCTGTTGTCGCTGTAGGAAAGGTTATAGCAGGTTTAGGAAAGTTTGCTACCTCAGTAATTCAGTCTGCATGACAACTAGAGCCCACGTAGGGGCACAAAATTCAGTGTTATTTGTCTGGAACAGACCAAATTCTGTTTTTGAAGCTGTTCAAAACTCTGACAACAGCGGTTAGAAACAGGAGTGCTGACATTAATAATTTAGCCATGCTAATTGATTGCATTATGTCATTAGGTTGTGAATTCTTAATGACATGTTTTTTTAATAAACTATCTACTGTTGGTTTTGTGTAGATCGTCCTTTGCGGGCTGGAAGTGCCAAGTGCAGGATAATGCAGTGAATGATGTGGACTATTTCAGCTTCTTGTTTTCAACCCTTATAGGTAATTCATGTGAATGTCATAATTTAGAATTAACAAAATGAAATTTGTTTTGGTAGTCGGTTGCTGGGTATAACTTGGAATAAACGGTGAAGTAGTTACTTCCTGAAAGAGATTCTGATCTTGTTGCTTATTTTTGTTGTGATATATCCTTTTTTCCTCTTGATCCGATTTCTGACACCCTGTTTATATGCTTTGATTTTCCATTTTGGTGAATATTTACTTAGTTTTTCTTAATGTCTTGCAAATATTTTAAAGAAGTATGAGGAAAATCTAAATTCAGTGCATAGCTTGAAAGAATTTTTTTTTTTTTTAGACTCATCTGATGAAATGAATGTCTCCAATTGGCTTATAACAATACGAATGTAAAGTGCCTTTTGGATTACCTATGGACATGATTGCACCATTAAAAAAATACCATCAGAATAAAGTGTTGAATAAATGTTGAAGGGAACTGCCCAGAGCTGTCATGTGCACAGAATCACCTCCCTGCTAGATTTGCACTCAGATGTCCCCACAGAACAGAATTATTGTTACAACTTACTTTGGGAAGGTGCAGTGGTTAAAATGGCATGATGTTACTGAGAAATATTTTCCAGTAACTTTCCCTGTGGTAAAGACAATAATTTCTAGCTCTCAATTACTTTGCATTCTAAATTAGCTTTTTCATGAAAAACTGATGGCAGTGGTATTGATGGTGCAGAAAATGAAAATAAGAACAAACTGACTGTTTTGAATCAGCAGTTCTGCTTTATTAAAGCATTTAATACCTGGCTAGAAATGATTAGGCAAATTAATTTTTTTTAAGCCCCTGGGGCTGTTTGAAAGTCCCTGCATTATTTTGTGAACACCCCATGAATTGTCATGCATTGTGTCTGCTTTTTCATTTTTTAAAGATACGTGTGTTGAAAATATAATGTGGCCTTTGTATGGTCTTGCATACCACGTTATGGTTTAAATTGGGATTCTTTCGATTTGCTGTTCTCTTTTGGAAATCAGAGAGCAGATTTTGATACACTTAATTTAAAATACCGAGCAAGATCTTGTGAATGATGCTGTTAAAGTAGAAAAGTGCTTGGCTTGTCTCGTGACACTGTTGTACTGCTTATTTTTCTCTAGGGTTTTCAAGAGAGGAGTTGACTAGTCTCCAGGGCATTAGAGGAAAACCACACATTAGCCAGACACAGCTTTCACCTGTCCGTCTTTACCTAACAGATCTGGACCAGTTTTTACACCACTGGGCTGTGACAGAGGTAATACATCAACACTAATTCTAAATGACAGCATTCAGTCTCCAAATGCTCTCTATCCCTTTTCTGCAGGTGTCTAAAATCTTGTCACGAGTTGAAAAAGAATGCAGAATGTTACAGCAGTCTATCTGCTAATTTTTCCTTACAGCCAGCAGATAATAATTTGGAGGAAGCTGTTTTAAAAGGTGAACACTCAGGTGTGGTGTTCAAAACACTGGTCATGGAAAAATGGATGGAAGCCTTGGTGGAAAATTCTCAGACACTGAGATGTATAAGATCAGCAATACAGTTTGGCTTTCAGGAAAAAAACTTGTAAAAATATTAATTATGGAGAGTTTCCTTTGTGAAATTTCATTTTAATTAAAAAAATACTTGCATTACATTTTTACTTGGAAGTAAAATTAAGTTGGTGTCGGTGACTTTGAGTAACTTCTTTATTTAATCAGTGCTCACTGGACTATAAACTTCACTGTGAGTTTGATACCTGTTTGTAAGATCCTGAGTATTGAGAACTAAAAGCTAAATTTTGTTATTGGTTCTAAAGTGATCTGTGCCACCAGACTTTATTCAGAACTAGTAACTATTAATCTTCATTGTGGCTCAACTCTTTTTTACTGTTTAGGCCACGGAAGCCACCTTAAGGTGTGAAATCATATTTGGAATCATGTCATTTTTACAGTATTTATGAAACCTGTGACGAATACAGAAGTAACAAAGTTTTAGCTATATGACGTATTTTGGTTTTTCATTGCAGCATTTTTGGTTCAAGAAAGTAATGCAGTGGTTTTTTTGACTTCTACTTTGTGGTGTTTAAGCGACGATCTACTAAACGTAATGACAGTCCTAGGTGTATATTGCACGTGTGCTGCTTTCCATAGAAAAGTATTTTGGGCAATCTTATTTCGTACCATGACTGATACAAAACCTCACAGGTCCTACCTGCAGTTATTTGGCTTGCCAGAACAGCTGGACTTTCCTTGTTATTTTCTATGCTGTCTCTTTTTTAGCGTGAATGACACGTTCTCTCAGCAGAAAAAAAACCCTTCTCCAGTATTGAAACACTAGAACATTTTATCTTCCTGCCCTGTACAGAACGCAGGATTGTCCCTCTGTGAACGCACCAGAGGAGTCACTTTCCAGTCTTTCTTAGCATATTATATATATTTTATCAGCTTTTGAGAATGCTACCCTTTGTGTCCTCTTTCCATCCTCTTTTTTGATTCTTCACAAACGTATCAAAATTGGCTGAGAGAACCAAATTATAGGAATATGTTAACCTGGAGACAGTGAAATGGGTGGATTATAGAAAACTTGTTTGCATCCCTGTTTCCTGCTTTCAAGTTTGATCTACTTCTCTTAGCACAATCTATTTGTTGCTTTGGTGCCAACAAAAAGAGTTGTTACGTATAGAAACTTGTTTTCGTCAGGTTCTCCAAAGCGAATAGCAGCTACTAAACAAACAGCTGGATATCCCTGATTAGTTGTGGAAGAGGATTTGGACGCTGTGCGGAACACTGCAGTACTGATGCATTCATGTGTTAGCATAAAGTCTTTTCTGGGACTAAGTAATGAGAGAAAATAGGAACAAAAGTCCCTGTATGAAGAGCAATGTGACCTTCCAGATCCATGGTGTTTTTGTAGATTCTTAACCAAGAGGATATTCTAGATTGCCAATTACCACACCCTGAGCTTGATAAGAAGGTTGGAGGATTTTCCTCCATAGTGTATTTATCATTGTGGAGAGAAAGTTATGATAGGGAACAGTCGACACAGATTTATGAAAAACAGATTGTGCTCAACCAGCCTGATAGCCTTGTCCACCAAGCCAATCATCTTGTTGCAGGAGGGGAAACTAGGACATATTTTTTGTCCTGGATTATGTGAGGTTTTTCATGCTGTCTCTCAGAATATCCTTGTCTGTCAACTGACAAAGAATGGCTTAGTTAAGTTGACAGTGAGAAAAGTGCCTGACTGGCCAGGTCTAGAGTTGTGATCAGAGGCACAGAGTCTGGGTGGAACCAAATCACTGTGATGTACCCCAGGAGCCAAGGAAGCCAATACTTTCTAATCTCTTTATTAGTGACCTGTTCAGTACTGTTCTCCTGCTTCAGACATGTTGATCTGTGTTCTATTTTGTGTTCAGTTTGTAAAGAAGATACTCTGAGGTCTGTATTCGAGAAGAACTTTATAATTTGGAGGCTGGATTATTTAAAAAAAAAAAATGCTGTCTCGGGGAAAAAAAAAAGAACAAACTCTCAGTTCCTCAGGATTTGCCAGATGTTGCCCTGGAATGCTTTATAGAGAAAATAATTTCCACCAGGTGTTGAACAAATTGCTCTTTTCTGAAAAGGAAATAAAACTAACAGTGGCAGTACCATCCAGAAAGCAGAGATGAAGTCTTTGGGGAAATGAAAACTGCCATTTTGAGGACTTCTTTTAAGATCCCTTGAGAGACAGTGTGGTATGAAGTCTTTAAGTGCATTGGATCTGGGTCTGAGGCATGGGTGGGTTCTTTCTTCCTGGGGTTGAGGGAGGTAGGTTTGGAGAGCACTTTGTTCAAAGTGGATATAGTTAAAGATGATAGTGCTGTTGTTATAAAGTTGGAGGCCGGTAACAAGCGACGTCCCCCGGTGGTCTGTCTTGGGACCGGTGCTCTTTAACATCTGTATCAATGACATCGACGATGGAATCAAGTGCATCCACAGCAAGTTTGCTGAGGACACCAAGCTGAGTGGTGCAGTTGACACAGTGGAAGGAAGGGATGCCATTCAGAGGGACCTCAGTGGACTTCGAAGGTGGGCCCAGGTGAACTTAATGAGGTTCAACACAGCAAAGTGCAAGGTTTTACACTTGGGCCGGAGGAATCTCAGGCATCCATACAGACTGGAAGGAGGGGTTCTTGAGAGCAGTCCTGCAGAGAAGGACCTGGGGGTCCTGGTGGATGAAAAGCTTAACATGAGCCAGCAGTGTGCTCTTGCAGCTTGGAAAGCAAATGGTATCCTGGGCTCCATCAGAAGACGGGTGGCCAGCAGGGACAGGGAGGTGATTGTCCGTCTCTACTGCGTTCTTGTGAGGCCCCATCTGCAGTACTGTGTCCAGGTCTGGAGCCCGCAGTACAAAAAAGACAGGGAGCTGTTGGAGAGGGTCCAGAGGAGAGCCACAAAGATAATCAGAGGACTGGAGCACCTCCCCTATGAAGATTGGCTGAGGGAGCTGGGCTTGTTCAGCCTGGAGAAAAGAAGGCTGAGGGGTGACCTCATTGCAGCCTTTCAGTACCTAAAGGGAGCCTTCAAAGAGGAGGGGAATCAACTTTTGAAAGGGTAGATAACTGCAGGACAAGGGAAAATGGTTTTAAGTTGAAGGAGGGAAGATTTAGATTGGATATCAGGGGGAAGTTCTTTACAGAGAGAGTAGTGAGGTGCTGGAACAGGCTGCCCAGAGAGGTTGTGGATGCTCCATCCCTAGAATGTTCAAGGCAAGATTGGATGGGCCCTGGGCAGCCTGGTCTAGCATTAAATGTGGAGGTTGGTGGCCCTGCATGTGGCAGAGGGGTTTGAAGATTCATGATCCCTGAGGTCCCTTTCAACCCGGGCCATTCTGTGATTTTGTGAAAGCTGAGTACTTTCAGATCTCAATTACTTTATAATCACGTGATTTCTTGTCCGCTTAGAAATGTGTTTGCAGTCGGGATGATGAAGGCACTAAATCTCTTTAAACTAACTATAAACTTGGCCAACTTTCCATCCACATTTTTGCATTCAGTGGGAAACATTTTCTCTTGCTGGGAAAAAAACATTCAGCGATCAAAAACCTTCAAATTTTTTTTTGGTCAGAAAACAAAAGAAATCATAGAATCATTAAGGTTGGAAAAGACCACTAATACCAAGTAGTCAGCCCACTCCCCACCGTGTCCAGTGACCACGTCCCTCAGTGCCACATCCCCACAGCTCCTAAACACCTCCAGGGTTGGTGATTCCCCCACCTCCCTGGGCAGCCTCACTGCTCTTTTGGAGAAGAAATTCTCCCTAAAATCCAACCTGAACCTCCCCTGGTGTGACTGGAGGCCATATCCTTCTGTTACTGAAGAGAATAGGCTGACCCCCACCTCTTTACCACCTCTTTTCAAGTTCTTGTAAAGATTGGTAAGGGTCTCCATCTGCCTCCTCTTCTCCAGATTGAACAATACTGGCTCCCTCTTTACATGTTGCTCTTCTCTTTACGTGCTCCAGGGCCTCTGTGTCTGTCAGTACCTCTTCGTAATATAGTTCCTCCTTGTAATGCCTCTTTGTAGTGGTTTCCTTGCACAGCTGGAGAGTTGCTGAGGCACGAGGTATCTTCCCCTGCATTGTGGCCATGTGCGTACCATGGTATGCAGTAAATTTTCAGTAGGAGGGAAGACTGATTTACATTGTGATCCACTGAGTGAGATACCTAAACGCCAGTCCTCCTTACAGTGACTCAATTTGAGAATGAAAAATTTTTAGTTCTTACAGAAATGTTTTTTGTTGAAGCTGTAGTAACTAATAATAAACTCCACGTTAGTTAGTCACACTTCTGATGTGGCTTTTGGTGGAATTTAGTAGGGAGGCAGGGCTTTCTGAATACTGAATAGTGTGTGCGTGCTTTTATTTGCTGGATGTGCAAGTGTATGATGATGCTGAATTATGAAGCAAAATATTTGTAGGGTTTTTTTTTTTAATACCTACTAAGTGAAAGAAGCAGTCCATTAGCTGCAGAGCAGGAAGCATTCAGGCCTCTTTTATAGGTTGAGAGTTTTCTCTTGAAAAGAGTAAGCTGCTAATAGAAGTTTCCTGGAAGTGTTATGAAAATAAGTACCTGGAAATGGAGAGGGTCTCGCTAAGCACAAGGTAGTTTATAGGCAGGTTCATGCATCTGCTTGGCAGCAGCCAGCTGGGCAGTCCACATGTGCAGCCTCAGTGGGTGTCCTGTGTGAGGGTCTTGGGTGAAAAGTCCAAACACAGACACTTCTGATAGGGGTTAATGCTTTTAAGTGGTTTCTAGCAAAATCCTTTGGAGGCGGTTGCTGTTTGTAACTGTTTTGTCTAGAGTACAGCAATTGGTGATACTGGCAACCCAAAGCACTTTTTTTGTGGATGCTTTTGGGTAATTGTGATTTTTCACTTGAGGAGCAATGCTTCAGAAAAGTGTCCCTCTAAACACCGTTTTGTGTAACTGTAAAGGTTAATCTTCAGGTTTTGTCTGAAAGAGATGAAATGTAAATGTGGAAGCCTTGCTTCATTTTCTGGAGCAACTTCTACTTAAAATGACTTGCGCCTTATTAAAGCCAATTATTTAAAATCATACCCCTGCAGCTATAATAGATGGAGCTCCGGAATAGATTGCTGCAGCCTAAAGGGAGAGGCTTCAGACTCGGTTCATTTTAACGGCGCCTATAGTGTTTGTCGGTGATGTTGTTCACTCTCCTGTAATTGAATTGCTCTGTCAGGATCAAATGAGAAAGAGCCGACAGAAATGAGCAGATTAACAAGGTAACAATGTATATGTGATAATTTCTGTTGTTATAATATTTGGTGTTTGTGTCATTTGAATGCGGGGGGAGGAAAAAGCAAAGCGCCATTCTGAAGTTCTGCTTGAAGTCTGCGTTCCGGAATCATACTGGGCATAGAGCTGACTGGTAGGGATGAAATAATCAGCAAGACGTTTAAAAGGGTTAAGAGCAGACATCAGCTATTAAAAGAAGGCTGCAGCTCAGAGCTCTTGGGATGGATGTAATGGAACATAGAAAAAAGTTGGGAAAGTTTTATAAGTGAGGTAGGTGTGAAGGCCGTATCTGCACTGACGTGCTGTGGCAGGCTGAGCCAAGTCACAGGCTTTGTGAGGAACAAGGGCTCGCTTCTGAAGTGCATGGTTTCCAGCCTCTCGTGTGGAGTAGTGGGCAGCGAGGCGAGTTGGGCTTTTCTTGCTTTTCAATTATGGCTTAGAATCATAGATTTACTCAGGTTGGAAAAGACCTTAAAGATTATGAATTCCAGCCACTACCCAACCATACTACTCGAACTCTAACAGCCCTCCAATAAATCAGATTCTAGATCACATGTTAGCTATGGAGCCCTGTTCTGTCACTAAATAATTAGTATCTGAAATGTCAGTTTTTTAGCAAGACAGGACTGTCAGTAGCCAGTAGTTCTCTGCCTCCTGGTACAGATTAGGTTGGGGCCTGTGATCAGGCTGCTGCACAGCAAGTGAGTAGCAGTGATTGGCAGCTGCATATTTGTGTTCCATGGTAAATAAAGGCAGCTTGACTTCAGTTGACTTTGAGGAACAGGTTTACATAAGGCAAGCCCATACGTGGGCAACTGGTGCCATTCAACAGATGCAGTCTCTAAGATTGTGTGCTGCAGTTTGTGTTTCCAAGCCAGTAACTGGATGCTGTGTTTCATATTTCTTCTATATCATTGGAAATACGTACAGTATCAGTGTGTAGAATAATATATAATTTTGAATTCTTTTCTAATGTGTTTCTTTGTCTTCCTGCTCTGTTAGTGCAGAGTTAGAAGCATGGTGTTTTTCCTCATTGCCCAGCTATATAATGCTTTCCTGCAGACTGCATTTTTGTTTCTTTTTTTTCCTTCTTTTCTTTTTTTTTTTTTTTTTTAACCTAGGCTGTGTTATGTTTTCATCGTGATGGTGTGGGTTTTCTGAGCTGCTTCTTTCCTTTTTTCTGGAGTCACTGAATCGGGAATACCTTTCACATCCGCCCCCATGAGCTTAGCCCAGGCAGGTGAACAAAGATCTCTGGTTGTATGCGGCTTTCTCAACAACTCAGGGCACTGTTAATATTGCCCTGTCAAATCAATTTATCTCAGAAAGAGAAGCAGGCCCTGTCGGGGGAGTACATGTCTGATACGGCAGGGCGCTTCGGGGGAGCGGGCCTGGCCTCAGAGGCCAAGCTTCATTGCCTGCCCCATCACCTGAAAACTTCTAATTTTCTACGCTCTGCAGTAACGTGTTACACTGAGCAGGGTCCTGCCTGAAACAACCATTTCTCCAGGGCTGGGGAATTGGCTGCAGAACAGCTTGTTACGTTTCGGTGACCGGTGTTCAAGGTAGATGTCAGCAGGAATGGGAAAGTCTAGTTTAAAGTTCACGTTGGGATATATAAGGCCTGGTGTTTGCCAACTTTCCTTTAGAATACAATCCTCTGGGGCCTGGGCTGTCTGTGGGTCTGACTGCACACAGGGGTTATTCCTTCTGCCTGCTGGGTTCCTCTCCGCGTGCATGTCTTCAGCAGAAAGCTTGGATTTTTCTGTGAAAAAGAGAATACTTGGCAGCGTGATTAAGCTGGAAGTAATAACACATTTCTTTTTTCACTGGACAGTTACTGATAAAATGTTTCCCTTGAGGCTTTTTCGGCACAGAATCTCTCACATTATGGAAATGGAGCGATGTAGGGAGCGGGAGCAGTGAAACATACGAACGGGACGTGGCTCTCGGCTCGTCACTTGTCCTTCTGCCATGAGGGCTCACTTTGAGTTTGGGGGCTCCTCCTAACTCCACCATTTGGAGTTAAGAGTGTCTTACAGATGAGCAATATTAAACTGGATGGTTTGGGCTTTTTTTGGCTTAATTTACACAAAATGGGACGTTCAAACAAAATGAAGAACCAAACCCGAAGAATGAAACCGAACCTGTCATTAGATACCCATCTTAAAAAGGCGTAAAGACTTCTATGGTCAAAAAATGCTCCTCTGTCCATTCGCTTTGGTGATACTCTGAAACAAAATTGCTCTGGCTTTAGTCCAAAACTCATCTGTGAATGCACCAAAAATGTGATAAATGCTAATCAAATGTAAAATAACGAATCAGCTGTGACATTTTATTATGGAAATTAAACGTCATGCAAACCCTTGCCTAAGGAAAATAAATTGTCAGGAAAAATACTAATTTTCATGTGATAATTAAGTTTTCTTTGCTTTTCATTTCCATGTCTAACAGCGTTTCACTTTCACTTTTTGTAACAGACGTTTGTCATGAAAGCCATTTCAAGCAGGATTTAATTTATAGAATTGAAAAGGATTACCACTCCTGCTTAATCATATGAAAATAGAGCTGGCTCTAGGGAGTGTTACTGCTATTTTGAGGGTCAGGAGGATTCAAAAAGTTGTAAAGTAAACTTGCCAGACATTGTGCACTTCACCACAACCCTTACAAGTAGACATGCTGCTGCTCAGTGCTGCAATGGCCAATTTCCTTCTTCGGTTCTGAAGAAATCTCGAGTCTCAGTAAATTGTGCTTCTTTTGAAGTTCTTCTGTAACTTGTCATCTAAGGGAGAGTCTTTGTGTGTTGCTGGAGCTTTTCCAAGGGCATAAGGATGAGTTTTCAGTAATTTATTATTAATAATGTAATCATTTAATTAGAATACTAAAATTTATTAATAATGAGTCACACTTTGGTGGATAGGTTTGGTGGATCTGCCCTCTTTGCCATTAATTTGTTGACTTTATGTGGTCAAGTATTGAATTACAAGGGATCTCCACAGTTACATCTAGTGTTATGTGGCCAGGAGCACATCACGCACTTGTGTAAACTCGCTGAGCTCTCTTACGAGCAGCAAAAGTCTCTTGTGCTCCCTCCTGTAAGTCTTTCACAATCCTTCCTAATTTTCAACCCACCTTACTGCCTGTCGGACAGGATCATTGTCATTGGCGCTGCTGTTTGGATACGTTTGTGCTCCCACATCAGTTCTCACCTCTGTTGCGTTTTAAGGAGCACTGGCATACCTGCTTAGCTGTAGCTTTGCCAGCCTGAGCAGGTGAAGTCCTTTTCATCTAGATTTGTAAGATAGAATCTCCGTTCTCTGCAGTTTTTCTGTGCCCGTTCAGTTTAAGTTTACCTTTCTTGAAGAGGAGTGCCTCCTGTGTTGCGTGGTATTTCAGGAATGGTGCGTGTGGGGTCTTACAGAGTAGTACTGTACTTCTGTTCAGCAGCACTGACCCTCTCTGTTCTGGTCATTCTCATTTTTGCATCCTGATGCCGTATTTGCTTGTTCTGTGGTTGTATCTCAATCACTCTGTGATTGGCTATGCATGGATCTTTCTCCTTGTTTCCAGTTGTTACAGGTCCGCATTGCATACAGTTTTGAAGTCTCCAGGAGCGTGACTTTTCCCTTATGTTTCACTGACATATTTTTTCTCTGTTAATCAGGAGACTCATGCAATCTTATAGGTTAGTCCCATCTTCCTATCTCGGTGTTCTCAACCTTGAGCTGTCAGCCAACACATTTCATCAGTGCCATTTTACCTTTTGTGCAAGTGCTGCTCGTTCAAATATGAGGTCATGCTGGCATCAGTTTGCCCTTGACAATCCTGTTTCGTAACCTCCTGTCTTCGTTCCTTGACACTGCAGAAATGCAAATGTTTTTAGGTCCTTGCAGTAGCTAAGGAGAGCCTTACCCTTTGAAAGAGTAGATACAGTAGATTTGCAAAAGGCGTTACTTTGTAATGCTTTGAATGGATCACAAATGGAGTAGTTGGGAAGGAAGAGAGGAGCAGAGAATGTGATCTGCGAGGACTGCAGCAGGACAAGTTACTTGAGCTTCTGGAACATCTCTCTTTATCTTTCACAGGGTTGCACTGTATTTCATGCGGTCTTGTTCTACTTTTTATTTTTTTAATTTCCATCCCCAACATGGCCACTCTCGCCTACATAACGATGATATTGTTTTTTTTAATTACAGTAGGAAGAAGAAAATAAATAAGGCAGTAGTCCCTGGGTTTGCCAGGAGCTCTTGTGAACTGAAACCATTGCTGTTGTTCTAGACTTTAAAGGCCCGAGCCTTCAGTTCACCTCTTTCTTAAGCTTTTGCTGTCACGCTCCTGCACATCTCATGCAGTTTGCTCACACCTGGCTGCACAAGCACCAGGAAGTTGGCAGGTCAGAAAACAAGATTTCTCTTTATACTATTTCATTTTGTATCAACGTTGACCATCACATTAGTGGCAATGTAGAAGAAAAGTAGTAGCAAAGGGATCTTTGCTACCTCCTGTTTTTTTTCTTTTCTTTCCTGTCCTTTTTGTGGCCATTTTTCTATTCCATGCTTGTTAATGGTATCTGTGGTCTCTGTTTTCTGAATGTCTTCCTCTCAGAGGCAGGCAGGGTGTAGCCTTGCTGTGGCATTGTAGCTGGGTTGAGTGTTTTTGCCTTTCTACTTCATTCACAGAGGTAAATGGAAGAAAGCCACTACCACAGAACCAGTGGCGCAGGTCATCCTCTCATTAAACACAGAGTAATTTATGCTGACAGTGTTACTCTGATACACTGCCAAGAACCAGTACCTTTAAAGACAAAGCTGCCATGTCCTCATAGGTACTTTGTATTTAGGTCTGTCAGCAAAATCTGGAATTGTGCAGTGAATGGTTGCTAGTTGTGCTATTTGTATGTATTTTTAAGTGCTTAAATATAACTGCTTTATTAAAACAGGTGATCTGTCACAGCTTGTCCACTATACCTTCCCAAAGTCAGTGCTTTGACATTCTCCAGACCGGCATCTGTAAATACCTGGTAAGTCATATTTTGTTTTCCATCTTGGCTTGCTTGTGATAAATCTTGTAATTGTCTCTGTAACCCTCAAATTCAGCTGGGCTGGTGGGGGGCACCCCTGCCCACAGCAGGGGCTTGGGGATGGGTGGACTTTGAGGTCTCTTCCAGCCCAGGTCATCCTGTGATTCTGTAATGCTCTCATCCCTGTCGAGCACATTGCGTTTCAGAGACCAGTCCTGAGGAGTACTCGGTGCTTTTTCTTTCTGGAGAGTTAAGTCTGAGTTTCCTTCTACCTCAGTGGTGGCTTACTGGTGTTTCAAGACATAGAAGGAATGCTCTGTCCCATGATATGTGTTCAAAAGGAAAGACCTGTTTTGTCTGACAGCTGCTTTTTGTGTCTGTATGGTCCTTCAGAGGAAGACTTAAAGCTTTGTTTTCTTTTAAATAGATTGGGGATGAATGTTGTCTTTATTTAGAGGGAGTGGGATTAAGACTCTTGTCTCCTTTACTGTTTATAGCTGCTGTTAGCTGCCTGCTTGTATTTTTATCTGAAAGGCAGTGGTTTAAGAGCCGGAGAAATTCCTTAGAACTTTTGCACTAATGGTGGTCTGTTTCAGTACTGATGCTCAGAGGATAACATACATCTAGTCTTGCAAATTTGCTTCTAGATTTTGTCCTCTTTTCCCAACTTGCAACATCGAATGCACAAAAAGCAGGTTCTGTTCTGAAAGCCCCGTGCGGCACAGGGACTTTGAGAAATGATGGATGCTTCCACACCCATGTTTTGTAGGCTAGAGGACTATCAATGTGAGGCCTTTTCACTTTGCACTTCTCTGAAAAATATACTGGAAGTGGTAATGCCTTCTTTAGCAGGCAGGGAATGCTTAGGCTGAAATACTTGTTAACCTTCTGTTGCTGTGCCAGTCAATTTCTAAGGAAGATAGGATTTGTTGTTGTTAAATGCAGTAGTATCTATTCTTGAACAGAAAGAAAGTAATGTTTGTTGTCATATGAAAGGACACATTTGGCGTTGGAATTGTTTGTGTAACAGCAAAAACTTGTGTATGGAGCAATGAAGTTGAGGGTTTTTGTTTTAATCCAGGTTGGATTGGTTGTAATACCTGATAGCACAGCTGGATCTGTTCTGTGTGCCATAAATAAGCTCTTGGATCAAGCTTGCATCTTGAGTGAAAATCTGCACAAGTTCTTAGCCTCCTGTTGTTACAGCCTCCTGTACTTCCTGCTAACTCTGGACAAAGAGGATGCAGAACACGTACAGAAAAGGTAATGCTGCCTTTCATACTATATGAATTCTCTGTAAGCACAGATATCTAGAGATGTAAGACAGAGGGCAAACCCCTCCGACTGCAGTTTATTTTGTCCTTTTGTTTATACACATCTGCAGTGTTAGCTGTAATAATTTAAAACAACAGCTACAGAAGGTTTCATCTTAAAGCTTTTACTTACTGCAGCTGTGGGATTTCGGAACCCCCCTGACCCCAGAAATGCAGATACTTGCACCTTAATGTGTAGCCTTACCCTCATTAGATAAGCTGAAAAGCAGCACACAAAGGATTTGGCTCTGTAAGCGTGTACCTAAGTTGGTGTTTCAGCTTTAACAACACTTTCTGGGAATCAAACAGCCACAGCCACCTGGGATCAGTTTATTTACCAGTAAAGCAGAAATGCAGTTGAAACTTTGATTTTTTTTTTTCTTAAACTGTTCCACATACAGGAAGGTTGATCAGAGTTTGCTTAGGAAGACTCCTCCTTCTCTTACTATGTACATGTTACATGTTACAAAGCACTGATTGTGTTTTTCTGTATTTGTTTTGAGCCTTAAAGATTCAAGAGGTTCAGATGTATTTGAATTACAGCTGAAAGAAGAACCCTTCTTCCCCACTGCTTCGAGCAAAAGTCACACCATGTGAGGGCTTCAGCAACATTTGAAGCTCCAGGGCAGGACCTTGAATTTTTTCCATCAGCTTAGAATGTTGTTGAGTGTAACATTTGCCACTACAAATTTTCTGCTTCAGCACTAATTGCAAATGCAGTCGTGCCAACTGGCATCAACACAGGGGTGCGTTTCCTGGTACAAATACAAGACATCGGCCACAGAAGCGTGTCTGAAATGAGCTGCCCTGATCACTTCAGTTTTCGTTCTCTTTTCTTCCCAGGGATATGCTGTGGGGATCGTGCATTTCTGCATTAGCACTCCTGCCACGGCTGCTGAGACTGATGCTGCAAAGTCTGCAAGTGAGCAGGATCTGCCGCGAGGAGCTGCCCGTTGTTGCTCAGCTGCTTCGCTTACTGATGCAACACGGTCAGCTCAGGAGCCATATGATGACCAATGAATTCCTGGTGCAGCAGATTATCAAGGACATCATGGTAGGAAACCTGTTCTTGTCTGCCAGAGACCACAAGAATATACTTTGTGTTTATGTTGAACAGTGACTGCAAACCCTACGCTCGGTGAAATGTGAGTTGTGTTTTGCATAAATGAGACTGTCACAGAGCCAAATGCTGTCCAGGACCCCTGGGCTGAATTTCAAAGCTAAGTTTTGAAACAAAGTGCCCAGGAAGGGGATGAGGTGCAGCATGCCACAGCTGGGTGGGGAGCTGTCCCAGTATATGTGCTGGTGGGAAATATCTTCTCTCTCTCAAGTGTGCAGGTCTCTGGAGAGACAAACGGTAGAAGTCTTAAAATGTGCAGCTATTGCAGAATCCAGCATTATAGTCACACATGCACTTGTCAGAGCTTTTGAGATTATTACATCTGCTTCTCGGGAAACAGATCAGAAGCTGTCGTCTTGCACACATCTATGACTAGTTCTGGGTGCAGGGAGTTTGTATGGTCCCCAGACTTGAATAAGTACAATGCCGTAATCATTTTATAATGTCATTCCAAACTTAACCTCGGGGGGGTGGAGAACAAGATGTAAGTCTATCAAGCAAGTTCTCCAGTGGAAAATATGTCGCTGGCTTCCTACAGTGCTGGAAAGGCTTCAGCCTGCTTTGGGGATGTGTGGCTGTGGCTGGGTTGTGGTTTTGTTTCTGTTTTTAACCACTGAGAAATGCTGAGGAGGATGAGTTAGTGCCCGTGGGCTGTGGACAGTGGCACTCCTTGGGTGAGTATTACAGTGGAACTGCACACACTTGCGTTGTAATTGACTGTCGGTGGCAGAATTGTGAAGTGAGCAACCCGCTGTAATTAAGAGTAAGAAGTTGCATCTGATAGAATTCACACACTCCATAATGTAACACAATCTTAACATACCAAATAATGACACTTTATTATTTCAGCACTAACAGACGTACCGTGTTTAAACATACAGACTAAGAGAGAATTGTCACTGCATGCCAGTGAATGAGGCCATTGGGTGTCTTTAGCAGAGCACCTGCTTCACTAAGAACAAAGCAAAGCTTCACAAATGCTGTTGCTGAATTCCCCCCTCCCCCCCTTATTTTTTAGACCCTGAAGAGCGGCGAAGTCCAAGAGCAGTGGCTGACGGACCTCCATTACTGCTTCAACATCTACCTGGCCTCTCACCCCCAGGGACCCAGCCCTATGAACGCAGTGTATTAAAGAGGTGGAACTGCATTTATTGTAAAGCATTTACTTCTATTTAGTTTTGAACGGGAGATGTTGGAACAAAGCTTGTCCATTTTTTTGTAAGTGAAACAGAATAAAAATTTTACAAAGAGCTGCATCCCTCCTGTAGCTTTCTTTTCAAGCACGAAACTGCAGCTTCACTGGAAGTTGGGCTTCCTAGAAGGACCACGGGGAAGGGTCAGATAAGGGACCTCTGTGAGGCTTAAGTGCTCGCAGGGAAGCAGAGACTCGTGTGGACTCCATCCAACTAAAGAACTGGAATTATGTAACAGCAACTAGAATAAAATTATCTGTCCACCACTTTAAAAATAAATCGTGATTTTAGTTTCAGAAATTTGTGTTTTTAAAGACATGGTGCAAAGTAAATACCGTACAGCAGCAGCTCCAACTGCTCTAAAGACAAGCTTCCTACTAGCACAGGCCCTGCCCTATATTGCTTCCTGGAGAAATTCATTCTGTGTGTGTATAAAAATACAATTCTTAATGAATAAATAACAGGATTATTTCAAAGGGTAGAAAACACCGCTAACTTTCCATGTGCTGTGGAAAGAAATTTACTTACGGAGTGATTTCTTTGTCAACATTTTTCCCTTCCCTTCCAAATCCCCAAAACAGGTTGAGAAATTACCTGTTCTTTAGTACAGAAATGGAACATAAAGGTTATGCCTCCTTTCTTGTTTAGATTTTGAGATACATTTAGTAAATTCTGAGGTGAAACCAAACAGCAGTTACTGTTACAGCCCCAGTACTCTCCTTTGCAATTGCATTTAATGAGCACATACTCAAAATTCCTGATTCCACAATGTAAATGTTTGTGAACCACTGCAGCACAGCGCTGGGCTTAGCACTTAATTGTCTGCTTCCAAATGCAGTTCAGATTTCATGTATCAGTAAATAAATTAGAATTTAAAGACAAATTTGTACACAAAACAAACAAGTCCGACTCCCTAGCAGCCTGCTTGGCATGTAATAAAAAACTGGAAATGTGTTCAAGTTTAAAATGTTGTAGATGGCTTGCAGGTGATGAAAAGTTACATTTGTACCAGAATGCTCCTTAAATCCCAAATGTCCGCTTAGTTTTCGAGTCTTGGAGTTTTGGATTTTGCAGCAGTGCTTGGCCTCATGTTATATGAAAACTGCTTTGACTTTCCCACATTCTCCAGCAGATGAACATACTGCAGGTTGTTCACTGTAAAAGAACACAGCAGTTTTGAGGAATTATTCCAAATGAGAAAAGTTTAATCCACACTGATTCTGCATTTCATAAACAAAGAACCTACCAGCAATACAGCACCTTGTTCCTGACATCTCATCCTTACCTGTAAGTAGTTCTGTTTCCGTGGCACTCAGCACAACTTTAACATGGCTGTGTGTTCAGCACAACCCATAATAATGGAGCTGAAGTTTCACTCTCATAAACGAAGGAGCGCTTTCAGGCTGATGGCTCAGTCACTTACTAAAGCTGTTGGCTGAGGTGGCTGAAGAGCAGCAAGGGCTTGTGTTTCCTTCTTTTCTCCCTGTCATCCTTTCGTGGCTCCCCTGCCCCTTAACTCCCTGTATTTCCTTTTGCTACCTCCTATGTACGTGTCCCCACTCTGCAGCACTGAGGTTGCTTTTGCTGAGAAGTTCAGTGAGTTTGGTGTCAGTCTCCTGTTGGACATTTGTCACAGCCTGCTTTTTCCAGCAGCTAGACAAAAGTGAAAACTAGGGCTGATAGTCAGTTTTCACCTTCCCAGCTGCACCTTCCACTGAGGAGAAGAATCAAACTGAGCAGTCCATGCTGACCTGCTCCAGGCACCTACGTCAGCAGCGGAGTATCTGGCATTAGCCACTGACAGCTCTGAACTTTTCCAATGAACGTAACGTTGTCATGCATGAAGGCAGGCAGATGAAAAACGTGTTATTGTCTTTAAGGAAGGGCTAAAGTTCCCCCAGCTCCTATTAGGTGAATCAAAGTAGGTAGTGTTCTGAAGGAACTGGGCAAAGTTCCTATCACTGTCCTATTCGTCACCACGTTATGAAAGTAAAGGATGGGCAAACCTCACAAGACAGCCTTTCATTTCAGAAGACAGGGAGACCCGTTGTGCTAGAAAGTTCAATGAAGAGCTGCTTTATTTGCTAAAACTCTTTTAAAATTTAGATTGGTGTCTGTATGAAGAGGTGGCAATCAAACACGTCTGGTCATGCCTCTTAATTAAAACAGTTGTTTCAAATACTGGAAGAAAGAAGTCTCTGTCTTTCACCAAGGCAGAAATTCACCTACAATTCTAACAAATTCAAGGCTAGGGCTGCTGCTGAATTTCCTTTTGACTTCAGAATTTAGTAAACCAGTGGGAAAACTGATTTTACTTTCCAATGCACCTTATCTGAACTATTGTCTCTTTGAAGGATTTCTTTTTTTCCTCTCAGCCTGTGAGCTCTGAACTACGTGGGATGCAGCCAAGACTAAAGAAAGAGGCTGTTCACGTGATGAAGGACTGACGTTACACAGCTCCCAGCCCTAAGTGCGTACACTTGAAATAGTCTCAAAAAAAGTTATTTACTGAAGGAGTACTAGGAGAATTGTGTATTCTAACCTCATTTTTAAGTTATCTGTCGAACTACTGCCCCATGCATTAAACTTCTGGACTTTACTGACCTTGATGACACTCCTACATCTCTGTTTCTGGCTGCTGTTCTGTACAATGCACTGTAGCACCATCTCTGGCTGCATGTCGTGACAGTCCCCATCACAGCAACTCTCAGCGCCTTGTCTGAAAACTGCTGCCCTGGTACCATTTCCACACACAAAATTTCACTTATTTACAAAGAGGACAGAGGATTTCCCAGGAAAAACCTGGCAATAATACACGGCCTCACTGCTAAGCAGTGGAGTAATGCAGGCTTGCTTCAGAGCCCTAAAACTTAGTGCACATAATGTTCTATGAACTGATTGGAGCTCTGCACACAGGACAGGAGCACCATTGCACTGTCTTAGAAGAAAGGGCAGAGATCAGATTACTTTGGATTTTCCCATTTTATCCGTGCACTAGGGCAGCCTGGTCTAGTAATTGGCAACGCTGGCACACAGCAGGGGGGTTGAAACAAGATGATCATTATGGTCCTTTTCAACCCAGGCCATCCTATGAGTCTGTGACTAAAGCACAAACAGGTCTAAATACTTGGTACGTGTAGAAATCCACTACTTCTACAGGTAAATATTCACACTAATGAATCACAGTACGAGCATCCGTAAGGGATTTTAACCACAGGTGAGTAGCTTATCTCTGTAGAAATCCATGATTTTAAGATCTTTCCAAGTAATAGTCCAATCAAAATAAGCTTTCATATAGATGATTCAGGGTTAGGATAAAAGCACATTGCTCAGTCGGTCCAAAAGTAGCAAAAGAACATACAACAGGTTGGTAATAGTTACATCTCTTGATCTTCAATCCCAGCTCTTGATGAGTTGGGTTTTTTTTCCTCTTTTTCTAAGAGAAACCCAATGACATGCACATATATATAAAACATTAAAGGCATTTGCTCTATTCCCAGTATTGTTAGAATGTGTCTTACCTGAAACCAGCTGCACATCAGAATATTTCAGCTTAGAGGGAGGTCTGGCTGGCTGGTACACTCTGCCTTCCTGAGAACGCCCTTTAATAAACAACACCAACAGCTCGGTGTTTATTCATGTAGAAATATGGCTATGGACAGCTATAAATTATTTAAAGAGGCTACAGCATTATTTTATCCTCAAATATTCTCCTTTATGATGAGGAAACTCGTAAGACATTTTGCATGACAGAAAACTGTTACAACTTTAACAGAGCTTTAAGCAAACTTTGATGATGTCTTGCAGTTGCTGTGTAAAAAAAGGAACATTAAGTGCTTGCCAAAAAAGATAGCTGTAATGAAATAAAGCTATCTAAACTAGAGAGCCATGATAAGCATGAGTTGCCACCTGTTAAGGTACACAGAGTGGTGATCACAGCGTAAGGAACTTGTGCTTTAAAAACAATGCCTTTCCTCTGTTGTTTCCTCAGGATGCACTGGAGGCTGAGTGCGTATTCAGACTTAGTGCAGTGTGCTGCAGTGCTACAGATTACCTTGATGTCCCAATGAAGATCAGCTGTCTTCAAGCACGGAAGTTAATGATATCAAACATGATCATATTCTTCAGATGGGAATATTTAAAATACACACATATAAATATACATATGTATGTATAATAAAAGTTGAAAGCAATGCTTATAAAGTTCAGCTGCGTTCCAGACAGCCACTGTGCATCGATGCAGCCGTCTGTCCCCAGTTTGACAGCTCTGTTCTCTTTCCACATTTATACATTTGAGCAACTCTGGCAAGGGAATGATTTGGTGGCTGAAGAACTGTGCTGGAATAACGATATGGTGATTCAAACAGCTTTAGAAGAAACTGTTTTAAATCGCCAAAGTATTTCTTTCCATCTAAAATGGTTATAGAATTATCCAGAACGCTTGAGATTTCAGACTAAATGTTATAAATTGTTTTAATCCATAACAACTGAGTAGAAAATGTACCCAAGAATTCAAAATATAAGGAACACTTTGTTATCAAATTAATCCAGTGCTTTTTAGAACCAAAGTATAGTGAAAACAAAATTACCATAGATCTGCTTGAGGATGGACTGCTTGCTGGTTTTTATGGCTGAGCTGGTTTTGTTTACAGATTTCAGGCTTTTACATGGAGGAACTGATTTCTGAGGGCTATGGTTCAGCTGTTTCTTCCAAGCAACTTGAATGAGGAAGGCAGCTGTCTCTTGTCTCCATTTGTCTTCATCTTCTTTGCGCTGCCGCTTAGTACTAAGAAGCTGAGACAACTCCTGTCTGAGATGGTAACTGGAGAGCACAAAAGAGAAGAGCACTTGTTTTAGGTGACCTGTTTTAACTTCAGTGCTTTCCATGCGTCAGTTCACATGGAGGATTACATGAGTAGCTGGGAAAACAGAACTCCCACTGATGTGCTAAGTCACTTGGATGAGATGTTTGCTCAGAAGTAAAAAAGCAGGAACTGGATTCAATTCTACGTGCATCCGTTATTTCACACAGCTAATAAAGATCTGGTATTACAGGTATCAAAATTACAGCTCTGTAACATCAGCCTATCACCTGCTTAACTGTACACAGAATATCTGGAGGATGCAATCTATAAATATTAATAAGAATACAATCACAACTGTGTTTTCATTTTTCCTTAGACTCAGAAAATAACAGCAATATTTCTGCTGCACTTTACCACTTTCTATTTGTGAACTGCTACAGGAGAGAAGCCAAACATAGCTTTTACAGGTTCAGCTGCACATTTCCTCTACAGAAATCTGCTGGTTTCCATGCATTCTCTAAAGGTGTTCCCCTCCCACCTTGTTTGCAGCAATCTCCCTTTTCCTTTTCTCCCCTTCCCTTAAGTATCTCCCCATTTCCTAACCCAACTTTGCCATTGCTGCTTAGGTGCAACATGAAAGCAGTGGCACGCTTGGTCACAGTTCTGCTGTGAGACACAGCTGCAGGTTACCTGTCTTTCCTCCTTGAGTGCCAGCAATGGCATCAGCAAATGGAGTTCCTTTTTTGGTCTTTGGTCTTCATACTCACAAGTGGCCTAACAACTAATGCTGAATCTCTCCAATACAAACCTGTCATAAATGAATATTGAGTAACGCCTGTAAAATATTCATTACAAGTGTTTGGTAATGGACAAAAACATATTGAGTGCCATCCCCCACTGGTAAAGGGAAGGAGAAAAGAAGTGAATCTCTTCTGCTGCTCCAACTGCAACAAGTTCTGAACTAAAATAACAGGCAACACAGCCAGACACAACTGTTTAAACATGTTATAAGCCAGTGAGGTACGGAATTCCAACAACACAGCAGCCGTGTATGGGAAATCACTGCACAGAAGTACAACAGAGCCAGAGGGATGTGATGAGATGCTCAGTTACAGCTCCACCCGTTTCAGACTTTCAGTCAGCTTGGTAAATTACCTCTCTGAAATTTGCTGTGTGAGAAAAATGTATTTAATCTTAATGTAGTGGAGCTTAGGATTCAGACATGCTGTTCCACAGCTCACTGAAGTACGTAACAAACATGGGGAGCAACCGCATCAAGCAGTAACATCTGCAGCGCCTACAAGAAGTAAAGCACTGCATGGCTTCAGAACAGGAGCACCATTAAAAGACAGAAGAAAAAGGATTCTGTTTGGGTAGATAACACGTCTCTTTGAACTCTTCAGTGGAGTAAAAGCAAGTGAGGGGAGCATGACAATGTCTGCGCCTTGCCAGCATAACTTCTGCTAAGGATGGGCCTGGTGAACCCCCCTGCAGGAAAAACAAGTGGGGACTGTTTTAGACGTGAGCAGAAAAGAACAGTAAGCTGTTCTGGTGGAATTCCGTAATTAACTGCCAGAAACATTCACTGATGCATAAAATGAAGCACACACAGGCCTCCACCTTTGCACCCAGCTGGGATTTGTTGTTTGTAGTTTTCTGGTAGTTCTGAGCAACAAGAAAACAAATCTGAGGCTCTGAAATACAGATGTAGGCAGATATCTTCAGTGTGTGTGCATTTTTATTATTATTATTATTTTTTAATTAAGCTCCTCCTATAATAAACTGTTCTGATTCTACTAAGAAAAGACAGAAGAGCACCAAGTTTAATGCTCTATCAATTAATCCTTCTGGTGCCCTAACAAAATAGACAACACTTCTTCAGCAAAACTACTGCACATAAATGTGGAATGCACATGCAGAAAGGTAAGTGCTATTCAGGTACGCTGTTACAGGGGCTCAAGCTTTGAAATGCTGCTGGTAAGGTACACATGCAGCAATAATGGATTGGAAACACTCATCTCCAGCAGGAGACCAACAGTACCAGCTTATTGCCAGTTTCTGTCAATTCACTGTGGACCACGAAGGACAGCAGTGGCCCCAGTGCCCCAGATGAGAGCGAGGCAGACACAGGATCTGCAAGCCTCAGTGAGCAGGATGAGCAATTAACCTTTGGCAAGGCATACACCTTGGAACACACTTCTGAGGGCTACACTTACAAAGTTTGTGGACTGTGGGAATTGAAACGTCTTCCCAAGAAAGGAAAGTTAAGTATGCTTTAGTAGACCAGGGCCATTGTGTTGCAGCTCACAACAGCTTTCAATAACATTCTCAGTAAGAAAATTATCACTGTAAAACTTGCAGAGACAAAGCAATTTAATCCGAAGTAGAGAAATGCTAGACCTCAAGCACATACTACAACATCAACATATTTCTGTACTGATGCGCAGTTCTCTTGCTGTCTACACGTGTGTGCTTTTTACCAGTGCAAGCCTCGACTCAAATGACACGCAGGACTTAGTGGGACCCACAGCCATACACTGGGTACCTACTTAGTAACTGTGATGAGCTACATGGTGTGTGGGGAACTCTCCAACTGAAAGCTGTACCATGCACCATGCTTTAGAAGGATTGCAATTTGCTGTCAACTGAGAACAGCGTAATCACCAGAAGCAACAGTATCATGAATGGATGTGCTCCCCTCATCTACTCCTGACTTAATTCAGCTTCTGGGATCTCAATGGATCTGAAAACAAGACAAGAATTCAGGCTCCCAATTAGAAAAGAAGTCAAAAAACAATGGATGGAAAATTTGAGGGTGATGGCAGGAGTACTGGATTACTGGGGAAGAAAAAGGGATTGCTTTGCAGTTGAGTGTAGGTATAAGGAGTGTGTCATAAATAGCAACTGGAGACCAAAGATTGCAGGAGAACAGAAGTGCTATGTACAGTGCTATTGTACAAAAAAGTCATAATTTTCACACACAAGGCTCAAAAATGAATTAAAAATAGCATTCTCCAAAATGTCAGCTTTCCACTGGAATAGGAATATACTTAGAAAAGTCAACTGCACTTTTACATATCAACAACAATGAAGAGATAAGCTGGAATATGACTGTACTGTAATGAGCAATACTTAGATCGATGAGTCAGAAAGCTGGAGCAAACAAACTTGCTTGAGCCATTAGGTTAGAATACAATACAACACAATTTCAGGTGTTCCAGTAAATGACGGTGGAGGATCCAGTAACAAAAAACTGCTGGAAGAAAATTACATTCCTACATGTTTGCTACTGAGCATGAGTGCAGTAACTCTGGCCTCAGGTGAGTGTTGATCAGCACTCTATAAAGAATGCTTGGAACAGAAGTTTAATAACTTCACCAATTACTGAAAGTCATCACTGTGTTCTTTTTATGAACTCACTGATGTCAGTCTAGGCAACTGGAGCATACTTCCATCTGGTGGGTGAAAGATTATTACATTCCTGATTTATCACAGTTACTGCTATAAGCAAAGGGACCAAATAAAGCACGCTGCTGATGTACACCGCAGTCCACATCTAAGTGTATCTCATCTCTAGCTACTGAAATAGTAGCCTTACCTTCTCCATGTCCTCTGTATAACTGTAGCAGCGTAGTTTTTTTTCCGAAATAGCTCTTTTCTTGTTCTTTCTTTTTCTATGATTTGCATCCGAATCTCTAAAGGGATCAGTTCAATATTTGTACTTTGCCACGCAACAGAACATAGTTGGTCATCTGCGTTCCTGGATCCGACTTCACCTGTTTTTTCCAAGTTCAAACTGTCATCAGGAGCAGAACACACTGCTGGATTTCTTGGCCCAGTTCCTGTAGATTCGGTCTCAGTAGACAATAATGGGGAGGTCTTTTTTACTAATTCGTTATTTCCCACATTGTCAGCATCTCCTATGGCACTAACAGCGGCATTTCTGGTGTTTACAAATACTGCTTTGGCACTCCCTGGTCTACTTGAGCCAGCCGGTGAACATCTCTCATCATTCACCTCTTTATGTCTGGATTTCTGCTGATGCCTTTTGCCTTTTGGAACGGCTTCACACCGCTTTGAATTTCTTGCAATTCCACCAGCACAACTGACATTGCACATGACCACTGAAGTTCCTTCACAGTGGCCCCTGTTACCAGATGAAGACTGACTTTGATCTCTTGTTTTTTCCCCAGCACCAGCAGTCCCACAAGCAGAAGCATGCCTTCTGTTACCACGAGCACCATTTGCCTCCAAAGCGTGCTCTTTGTGCTTTTCTCCATTCAGTTCTGTAGCAGCTGCAACCTGATGTTTTGCTTCAATTTTCATTACCTCTTTTGCTTTGCCGCAATGGAAATGGACACAACTTGGCTTGCTTTTGATGTGCTTTCTCAATAATTCTTTAAACAGAGAAATGGAAACAAACATTCAGTCTCTGATCCAGCAAAACAGTTTATTATTCTAATATTCTTTTGCTCATGCACCTTTGAGGCACACTTGAAAAAAAAAAGTAGTAGCAGGAAGAATCAGGAAAGGTAATAGAATCATAGGATGGCCTGGGTTGAAAAGGGCCACAGTGATCATTGAGTTTCAACCCCCTGCTATGTGCAGGGTTGCCAACCAGCAGACCAGGCTGCCCAGAGCCACATCCAGCCTGGTTTTGAATGCCTCCAGGGATGGGGCATCCACAACCTCCTTGGGCAACCTGTTCCGGTGCGTCACCACCCTCTGAGTGAAAAACTTCCTCCTAATATCTAACCCAAACCTCCCCTGTCTCAGTTTAAAGCCATTTCCCCTTGTCCTATCATGATCTACCCTCATAAACAGCAATTCCTCCTCCTGTTTGTAGGCTCCCTTTAAGTACCGGAGCCTTCAAACAGGAGCCTTCTCTTCTCCAAGCTAAACAAGCCCAGTTCCCTCACCCTTTCCTCATAGGAGAGGTGCTCCAGCCCTCTGATGATCTTAGTGGCCCTCCTCTGGACCCGCTCCAAGAGCTCCGTGTCCCTTCTGTACTGGGAGCCCCAGGGCTGGACGCAGTGCTGCAGATGGGGCCTCACAAGAGCTGAGCAGAGGGGGACAATCACCTGCTGGCCATCCCTTTTTTAAGGCAGCCCAGAACACAGTTGGCCTTCCGGGCTGCAAGTAATCATTACCTGATTAACATCTCAAACTTCTTGCGTACCGTTCTACATGTCTCTCTCTCTTGCACCAAATTTGAATTAGATACCTAACAAAGTTCAAAGAGGAATTTACCTTCCTGAATAAAGTGGTCTTTTCCACAGATATAAGCTCACCACATGGCAAAAGAATGCAGCTGCAGTAACACACCTGCTAGTTCCAGTGACAACACCCTAACAGACTGTCATTGTTTCCAGCTTATTTGCTGACCTTCTGCTCTATCCACCTTGTATCCCAGCACACCATGACAATGTAACTGACTCAGGAAATCCTGAGGGCTTGGCTGTCATTACTTCCCTTGATTTCCTAAATGAAACTTTGAAGTCCTTCCCATTTTTCCCTTATTGCAAGACGACTTTTCCCAGTTTCCAAGGCCACAATAGGAAAGTTAATCAGGTATGATTATTGCTTCCAAACACTCTTGTGAGAATGATGTGGCAGCCAGACTAGAGTGTAAATGCCTGGATTAAACAAAACCTGGTAAAACCATGCTATACTTATCCTCACTTTAACACCTTTTCAGTACACTCTCTTGTCTGGGTAGCTGAATGTGGCAGAATAACAGTTTATACAGAAGGAATTCACGATTATTATAATTGATGCCTCTGACAGGGAAGATTTATCATGGTGACAGGACTGTATGGCCAGAGAGGCTATTCTAACTTATATAAAGATTGTCATATAGCCCTGTATATGTTGTAAGACAGGGAGAAAAACACTACTGTATGATCTGTTTTAATCTATTATTTGTTCAAGCAATTATTACCTCATTTAATCCTGTTTTTTCCTCAACTTCCAGAGTGCAGAAGTAAATTCCCCCTCTCTCACTACAACAGTGGATGAGATGATTTAAAAAATGTGCTGCTACAATTTGAAAAAAGTGCCTTTTAACAACAAAATTTCTTAGGGCATAATTCCACTCCCAATGAAGCCAAGTACAAAATTACCAGTACCATCAATACTGTCAGTACAATACATCAATACAACAATCAATACATCAGTAAAGGGCTGACATTCAGTTCACGTGTATGAAATTTCCAGCACTGTCACAGAACTGTTTTGATCTTTCAAAAAGTCAGTCTTTACAGTTGTGAGGAAAAAAGAACGCAGCCTTTGTCATTCTTAACTCACCCAAAATTGCTACCTGATTTGTAAATGTGGGATGTAGAATTCTCACTTTTATTTCATCCCTAGAACATGTAAGTCATTAAAGAAGTGTGTGCAAAACTTCCCAGTCTGAACAACTGGCTCACTGTAGAAGTGAGATGAGAAGATCATTTAAGAATTCTAGATCACCTTCTGAGGTTGAAATAAACTTTCATAGATGCAAAGAAACAGTGTTGAGCACAGAGCTAGAAAAATTACTTACAATTAAGGAAACTGCAGCTGCAAATGAGATAACGCACATAGGAAAGATTTCAGAATGGAGAGGAGAATGGATCAGAACAGAGCCACCAGCTAAACTACAGCTTTCACATTCTGTGAGTAAGCGTAAAACATTTAGCTTCAGCTGTTGAAGAGCTTTCCAAAGTGCCAGCCCACGGGATCTAAGTTTATATTTAATTCCACTAAAATTTCCAGTGAAGTCCATTGAAGTTTTTTTTACCACATGAGGATTGACTGTGACACCTCATGAAAAGCGGGTAAAAAACTTCATGAGTCGATTCGTACCGCATCAACTTCACTGGCATCAATGAGTAACCAGATTCGAGTAAACACAGCACAGCACTCCATTTCAAACACAGACATTTTTGACTGGACTCTGAAGGAGCTTTCTTTATAACCTGAACCTGTTCTCACTGCATAAGTAGACACGTTACCATGCGTTTTCAGAAGAACCTTGTGTCAAGATTTCTGTTCTCATTGTGCTCCACATTGTCACAGGGAAGACAATGTAAAATGGTGAAGAAAATCGTAACTCTACCTCTGGAGAAATTATATTCTTCTTTTATATATATATATAAGAATAAATAAATAAATGAATAAAACCAGAAAATCTCCAGACAATGGCCCATGTTAGTTAAAAATTTACTTATAAATCATCAACATGGAAAAATTATTCTGGCATAGCTGCTTCAGGAAATCTCCAACCTCAGGGAAGCCTTTAAGGCAAAAGTTCAAGCTATGAGCTACTGGCATTTACTGCTGGTTTGAACTCCCCAGGTATATGGGAAAAGTCATGTATACAGCTGAACACAAATGTGCTTTTTTCAAACGTAAGTAACACTGTAAGAATCCTATGCAGGAGATTTGGCAAGTTCTATCCTGATCTCTGAAGTCTCTTTGACCTTATACTCCATGTATCCTACATACTTCTTCTACCTTCAGGCCATCACTTCACTCCAGCACTGTATTTGTTCCAATAAATGCTGGGAGTCTGACTGATGAAACGTAGTTTCCATTGGTAAAAGCAATGGAAAATTTCAGCAAAGAATGGATATTGGAGTCAATAAAAGAAAAAGCTGTTCGTTCTTCCTTTATAATTTCTCCATCTTTCTTTTTCTCTTTTCCCCTCACTCTAACCCTCCAGAACCCTTTCCTTCTCCTGTTTCATCTCCTCAGCTATCAGTTTCTCCTCATTATATGTCCATTATAACTATTCATTTTTCTTTGGTAACCACCATTTCCGATTACTCCTAATTTCAAGTGTTTTCCTTTGCAAATCTGGTTTTACTACGTTGTTGTTTCATATGTACACGGATAAAGCTTGCTAGCATTTTTAACATCTCTATCATGTTTATCATAATAATGACATTTAAAGTTCTTAAAGAATATATTAGGATAAGATAGATGTCTGCCTTTATTACAACACAGACAAGTGTTCTGTTCATCAAGACATTTCCATGTAAAAGGAAAATAAATCCAAGAAAAGCTCTTTGACTTTCTTTTCCTTTGGATTACAGTGAAATTCCAAGTAGCAGTAATTTTATGCCTGAAAAGGAGTTCCTGCAGCTTAGCTTAAACAAACAACTTATCCAACTTTTACTTCTAATGACAGCAGAGATGCTTTAACATGGCCAATTTTGCTATAACTGGTTGCAGTCAGAACTGATTGAAATATTGCTAAAGTGTGTATCTTGTGAAACTAATACAGATATGGTCAAGAAATTATCATAAAGTGAGGATGTATTTATAGAAATAGTAAAAGAGTGTACTGTACCAGGGCAAATAAAGTAACATAAGGAAGTCAGACACACTTCAATGAACAGCTTCATTTCTCAAAAAATATCCTAGTACGCTCTCAAAAAGACAACTCTGGAGGCAAATCATAGGAGAAATCTGCCATGGAGAACGAAGCTGCCTTCTGTACACTAGAGATCTGCCTTTGAAGAAATTCTACCCTCATCTGTTTTTAAATGAGTTACAATTCTCTATTAAGAATCCTTCAAGAATCCTACAGATACATCAAATATCTTTGCTCTCTTTTTTCCTAAACAATGTGGCTAATAGCCAGAACATCTCCTGACATCCCATTCTCATGTATTTTAGGTACTGTTACAGTCACTGTGCATACCGATGTCTCTGACTACCCAACATGACTGAACACATGCAAAAAAAAGAATCCATGCCTAGCTTCATCCTATATAAATTGTTTAAATAATGAAAGAACAATTAATACAAAAGAGTAAAACATGTTCTACACACAAAACCTCCCCAGACACATTCAAAAAAGACACACAACTATCACACCAACTATCAATGATTACAAACCTTGCCTGATGTTATGACCTTCACTCTGTGGCTCTGAAGACAGGCAGCTCTCCTTTGGTGACCCTTTGCTGCGACAAGCCTTAGGGGAACCTCTACTGTTTCTCCCTAGTTGAATTTGAGAAGCCTTGACAGAGAGAGGTCTCTTATTCTGTAGATCAATTTGTTTATTAGATAACTGCAATGTGCTGGAAGTCTCTCGATCTGCTGCGCTCGGTTGTACTCGAAACTTATTTTGCTCTACATTCTGCATTCCTTTCTGTAGGCTGGCTTCTTTTCTTTTACTTTCTTCTTCACGTTTCCTGTAATTATAGTAAAGACCATAAGAATTTCAAAGACAAAATCTTGGGAGCACATACCTAACTTGTAGACAATCATCTCCAGAAACCTGACACAGCCACAATGAAATGCTGTGTCTTTTTTGTGAGAAATGGTTATTGGTTACACGGAAGTGTCTTAGCTTGATCCAAAATAGCAACTGACTTTTAGCTTGAGTTTAATGAAGGTTAAGTCCTTAGTAGGCAGTTTCTTGTTCGTTTTGCAGCAGTTGAAATTTAAAACACTCCCTAGTTTAAAATGACGTAAATTTGGTTTTTGTTAGAAAAAAAGAGATCCTTTTGATTTTTTTAAAGAGAAAAGCAGATCCTCTTTTATTTTAAACCACAGAAAAGAATACCAACAAAAATACTTGAAAAAGCCATCCAAAGACAAGAAACATGATGCTAATAAGGATGGTTTGAATTAGTAATGAACCACGCTCTAACACAGGTAGAAATGCAATGAACTGTATTTATCTGAAAGTCAGAACATTTCATAGAGGACTTGTCATCCGTATTGATTCTATGTTGTACTCAATACAATTACAAACCAACTCAAACTAGGTATGTTATTAACTTGCTGTTGTATGTTTATCATTGATACATAATTAAAGAGCTTATTTTACACAAATGGATTGTATGCTACACAAATGATAAATACGGAAAATATGAGAAGCGAATTAAAAAATTTTGTGCAGATATTTTACCCTCACAACTGTGGTGTTTGGTTCCCAAAAATGAAAGTAGTCACGTATCTCTTAAATAGTGTAGATATAAAAAAGGATTTTGGACAAGGATGGGAAAGGCACATCTGTTCAATAATGTTTTGCAGCCTATTTTGAAATGCAATGGAACGTCATTACACTTTAGCTTTTTCAATCTTTTTCCTGCAAAGCAGAATAAACCCAATAACAGGCAGCAAGCACTACATATCTACCTACCACTGAACTTGTTTTTATAAATTAAGCACTGGTTATAAGATGAAGTGACACTTTTCCTGTTGGAACAGACAGCTGGTAAATGTCGTATCATGTAGCTGCCTGATATTTTAACTTGCTTCCAATGCTACAACACAGTTTGCAGACTATTGACACATTAGCTCACAGCACAGCATATGACAGGTTAGTTATGCAGCATGCCATCCTCAGTTCCTGTGAGTCGTATCAATGCCAGTGTATGTCATTTCAGTGTGATATGCCAGGGAGAAGCCTTAACTTTATCTGTCAGTACTATCTTATCAAGTTCTCGCTGCAGAAGAAACTGATTGAACTTTGTACCTGAAAAGCTGTTAATTGATCTGAAAAATACACTCCTGGCAGTCTGAGGTTCAGTATTCCCCACGGCACAGAAAAAAGCGGTTAGTTTCAAATAATATCGGCATTCCGCAAATAGGCCATGTGGGGATGTCTGCCTTGTGTACAGTATGGATCTCATTGCCATTAGATCTGATAAATCAGATCTTAGTATTCACAAAACAGCCATTTTTGTTTTCCTCACAACAACCAAGCCATCTATTACCAGTACCCTCCATTTAGGGTGACAGAAAATGTGAGCCAAGGCTGCGATACAGAAGGAAGCCAGAGTGGCCCGCACTCTGGGAATAGCAGATTAACTCAAAACAGCATCAGCAACAAACCAGTCGTAAAGTTATTGGAATGCCACAGAACAGAAATCGAGAAGTAAAAGGTTGTTTGTTGTTTTTTTTTAAGGGGTGCTAATTTTTCAGATGAAACTGATGAAATAATAAAAGGAAGGGATTTCAAACCTCCCAACTCATAGACCACCATGCTCATCAACATTGAGCTTAGCTGATTAATAGTTATCTGAATACTTACAAACCTCCCCACAGGGTGTGCTTTAGTTAATGAAAAATTCAGTTTGTTTTACAGTAAAATATATTATTAAAAAAAAAAATAAAAAAATCAGGTTTTATTATTGCCTAAGTTAAGAGACTAGGTTTCATTAGCAGGTAAGGGAAGCACACAAGTTTCTAACTTCACAGATCTCATTTATTCTCAGGAAGGTCCAGTAACTCATCAGGATCCAAACTTGGACTCTAAAGTTAGACAACTACAGCTACAGTGATAATATACTAAAATTGTCCACATTAATTGCAACAGAATTCTGTCCTTAGGAGTCATAAATTTGTATTGCATTGCAAAAAGTGATAGAGCAGAAATTAAGGTTTTGGCATCTGCAAAGGAACAGTTTCAGCCTTAAGCATTTGTGAAGACACAGAGATGCTTTGATTTTTTAATTCTGCTAAAATGAATTCAATCATTTCCATTCTGTTAACAATGCTTTGATCTATCTACTCTGTGGAGGACATTTTAAGTTTAGAGCATGTCAATATGCCCAGAGAACATACGGATAGAGTTATCCTTGCACAAGTTGTTACTTTAAAAAACACAACTGCAGATATACATCATCAGCTGTGATTCTACCACAGTTGAGGCTTTATCTTGACCAAGGAGTTATATTTCCTGTTGTATAAATAGCTGTCTCTTGTTAACATGGTCTCGTGTGTTTTAAAAACAATGTGTAGAGCTGTGCATTTGTCCTTACCTGACCTCCTATTGTTCACTCAGTTATTTCTCATCTACATTAACACATTCTAAATTAGAATTCAGCATATTTGCAGTCTTCTGCATCTTGGTACTACTTACAAATCTAGCATTTTAATTCCTAAGTTAAAATACTGCACTGTATGAGATTCTAATCAATATATACTTCCAGTTTAAGGTTGAACCATTATGAACTACACTGCATATGTTCTTCTAAGCAGTTTTTCACCACATAGACAAGGTTTAATTCAAGTTACATTGCCCTGATTTACTAACGAAATGTATGAAAACTTCAGGCAAATTTTAACGGCAGCTACTATTTCTCCATGGCCACAAAATTTGTTATTATTGGTACAAAAGGAAATCTCATTGAATCGATACAATTTGTTTTAGCAAAGTCAAGACTGCTATTAATTTTTGTTTTGTGATGTTTCTGACACACAGAAATAACACAATTACTTAATTCCCGTATAAGAAAGGTATGGAGTTACTGAAATGAGTCCTGGAAAAGAACGCAGAGACGCTCAAGGGACTGAAACATCTTTCATGAGAAGAAGCTGAGAGAGTAGGGAGTGCTCAGCCTGGAGAAGACAAGATTCAGGGAACAGATTGCCCAGAGAGACTGTGGAGCCTTTGTTTGCAGAGGTATTAAAAACCAGACAGGACAGGTCCTGGGGCAACCTGGGCTAGCTGACTCTGTTTGAACAGGGGAGGGGATAGAATATATGATCTGAAGAGTTCCATTCCAATCTTGATAATCCTGCGATTCTTTCGCTCTTTGACAAAGCAGGCATTCTGCTAATCTCACAGATACTGTAGCCCAGCAAGTCCCACACAGATTTTAAAGGCAACAATTTTAAGATTATTTCAGCTTCAGTTTCCTAAATAGCACAGGATGAACTTTATCAGGCTAAAATGATCTGAAATCATCTAATTCATCCACTTACCCTCTAAACTGTTCTTTTAGTATTTTAGCCTGCTTCTCTGCCTTCTGTTTCTAGTGTGAATTTCATCTGCTATTGAACATCATTTGACATCTAATGAAGACCGAAACAAGCAAAACAAACACTTCAGTCTTTTGAGTATCACCTATGGATCAATACTTTCTTTTTTCCTCCTTTTACTGTGCTTACAATCATTTCTTGTGATATACCACATCTCTTACTAGTTGCTCTTCTTTTGTGTTTCACTTTAATTGTATCACTGTATGTTATCTCCATCCCTCTTCTTCAGCAATGGCATTAACTTTCCAGTATGTGCTTTCCCTTCTCAGGTTGCTGAAAAGCTCATTATTTTCTCTCTTTGCCCAGCATGCAGCCTTGCCTCCAGTTTTCTGATGAATCGCAATCTGCTTGCACACTCTTGCCCCTTGGAAAATTCTTCTCATTTTACTGAAAGCTACTGAATTGACTGTTTCATTTTCTTGATGCTCTTCTCTTCTTATATATGACTTATTTACTCTTTTTCACTTTCATCCAAGTTCCTATTCATATTCTTAGTCTCAAGCAGTTGCTACCAAGTGGCCGGAATCAAATCCAGAAGTCTTTGTTAAAATAGAGAAGTAAAAGTTCAGGAACTTATTCTGAGAAATTCAGAAGGAAGATGAACAAGTGATGAATGAATTCTGAAGTTCTTTCAGACCTCAATATGCTGGAAATGGTTTCTTCTGAATATGATTTAAACTCTTTATGACTAAACTGTATGACTTCATACGACTAAACTCTTCTCTAATTAAAGACAAACTCTAAGACTGTTTTCTAAAACAAAAGCCTCTTTCTGAAAAAGGTTAAAAAGTCCAACATCTTACCCCTATGTAGACTGAAATTTGTGGTTTTGAAATATGTCCTTCCTAGATCACTTCTGTGCTACTCTGCCGAAGCAATGTTTCACTCCTGGCAAGTTCTCCATACAGTATGGAATACATGTTGGAAGGGATCTCAAGAAACATGAAGACCAACATTCTGCTCAAATAAAGGCCAGCTGGGAGGTAAGATGAGGATCTTCAGAGATGTATGCAGTCAGATCTTGAAAATCTTTAAGAATGGAAACTGCATCCTCTCTTCGAGCAACCTGTTCCAGTGCTTGACTGTTGATGAAATGCTTGACTTATGATGAAAAACTTAGTCCATATTTTGTCAAAATCTCATCATCTCAGCTTCTGTCTATTACTTATTTCCTAGGGACTAAAGTGAGGCCAAGTAGTTCCCCAGATTGTTCTTCTGGCTCTTGTAGAAATTCCATACGTTTACTTTCTTCCCATCACTGCGGAAATTTTCCTGATTTCTGTGACCTTTCCAAGATGCTTGATAGTGGTCTTTTAAGAACACCAGTCAGCTCTCTCAGCACACTTAAATGTAGCTCATCTGGTCTCATGGACTTGTCTAGGTTGAGTTCTCTTAAGCAATCCCTGACTTAGTCCCTATTCATTTCTGGCAGCTCTCCTCCTTCTTGAACCATTCTCTAAGCACAGGGGTCTTGGGAGACCTTGGGGAAGACTGCAGACAAGAAGGCACTGAGCATCTCCACCTCCTCTGTGCCTGCTCTCACCAAATCACACATGCCATTCAGCAATGGGCCCACATTCTCCTTGCTAAGCCTCTTACTATCACTGTAAAGGCAGAAGCTCAGCTCTTTGTCTGGGCTATTCCTTTTAATCTCAACTTTGAGTTTCATCTTTCCTGATGCCATACCTATGTACTCAAGTGATGCTAAGCTCCTCCTTTGTAGATTGTCCTTGGCTGCACCTCTGGCATACTGCCTTTTTACATCTAAATTCTGTCATAGCTTCTCTGCTTAGCCATGCAGTACGTCTCTGAAGCAGGCTATTTTTTGTTGGTTTTGTTTTGTGGGTTGTTGTGTTGTTTTTTTTTCAATCTAGGCATTCACCATCATTCTGGATTTGCACATAATGTCTACTTTTATCTGGAGAGCAGATTTTTAAACATGAATAGGGATATTATTTGTTTGTATGTAACAACGCCCTGGCCAAGTTTAACTGTGGAATGCACAGATGGGTATGCAGAATGATGACAACATAATATCCCCTCCAGTTTATTACAGATCATAAAATTGCAATTAAATAAGATTTGTTATGTGACAACTTGATTTGCTTGTACACTCCAATTATATTTTAATTCTGTTTTTATGGTATTTGGTACACAAACTTTATTTCTATTCTTTTCAAACAAATCAACAACAGCTTAGTAAGCTTCAGAAAGTACATTAGAAACTCACGAAGGGAAACAATGACAAAAAATTCCCAAATTTCCATCAGGCAAACCCTTCTTGTTTAATGTGTCGGATGGGGTATCACAGATACTTCTAAAAATGACTGTCATCGCAGAGAGTAAAACTACTCCAACTTGGTAAAGTCAGCTGTGATCACACAGCAAGAAGCAGAGTTCTCAAAATTGAAGAAATACATAAGATATTAAGGATATTTTCAAAGACAGATTCTCCAAACTTCTGACTTATACTGACTTCAGAAAATGCAATAGTAGGAGGGCTGCAAGTTACAACTTCAGGATCTAAAGATGTGAGCAAGAGATTAGTTAACTAGTAGTTCTAGCTTGGATTCTTAATGGGCATTAATCAGCTGTAACCAATATTGTAGCAGCACTCAAACCCAAAGAAGGTCAGATTGGCCATATATACAGAGCACCAAGCTAATTAATTTGAAACATAGCACTCTGCAGCTGATTTTGTCTAAGATACACAGAAGTAAGAAAAAATCCTGTGTTCAATGATTAGTGTCTATCCATTAATATGAACTCTCTTTATAAAATACTATGAATATTTTGTAGAAATATTACACCAAAATTACTACAAATATTTTCTGATTCATACTTTTATTCCAGAATCAAATCTCTTTAAGAGAACCTGTGTGCTAATTTGTTCTTTTTATATGGTGAATTTTAAGGATAAAGATTAACCTATCAGAATATTTTGATGGTCATTTACGTTTTTCTGCATTTTAGAATTTTGTCCTTTTGCTACTCCAGTTCAATAAGAACTGACACATCTTAAAAGCAACTATCTGAATTGCATATGGTAGTTATTTATAATCTAATATAATGATTTCACGATAACAGTCTAATTCAAGTGCAGAAAATCTCACTGGAGTGTATTATACTGCCAAGACAGAAGTTGCAAATAAAATCTGGAAGGAGTTCAGTTTTCTAGAAAAGCTCAGCCTCCCACATGAAACAGTTAAGCCTTATTTAATCAGGCTTTCCAAGTATCTAATTTATCTTCTTCATCTACTTATTAATTTATTTTCAAAACTTTTATCAAAGACTCGTGAAGCCAATGATTATTTTCATTACTCCAGAGTGATAAATGTTTTCCAAAACTTATTATCATTTAAAGATTAATGATGCTAATATGCTGGTTTTCCACTCTTTAGTATTTTTGCCTTGTTCATGCACATTATATAAGGATTGCTATTTAATGTGGGATTATCTGGAAAACGGTTTTCATATGTAGCATTATGAAAAAAAAAATTCCATTAGATGCTTGCAAGTTTCATGAATCTTACAATAAGAACAATAAGTGATGATCAGTAACAGATAAAATCACGCACATGCATATAGAAACTTATGGCAAATGTCTATTTGCTAGAATAGATTTTGAGTTTCAGACTTACTTGGCAGCAGCATCTTTTCTCAGTTGTTCATGTTTCATTAAAAGATTCTTCCTCTCTTGAAAAGCCTTTCTAACTTTATATCCTTTATAAACAGCCTGAATTTTGAAAGCAGCAATGTCCTGTATGGCAGCTATAGAGAGAGCTCCATGTTCTAACATGAACTGAATCACTTCATGGTGTTCACCAAGCAAGGCATAATCAAGTGGAGTGTATCTTAAAAAAAAGAAAACAAACAAACAAAAAAAACAGACAATAATTAACAATGAATTGGATTCCTAATCATAATGTGCATTGGCGTTATGAGATTCGTGTTGATTTTGTAATAAGGCAACTTCTAGACTGAAAATTGCTGAAGTACTGTTTTCAGAAGACCACTGCTCTTATTTTAAATATTATTCTCCTGTCTTGCTCATGGTACCCACCCTGATCATGTTCAAAGCTTATTTTAATTGCCTAACATAGAGGGGGTCAAACAACACTAAGTGCAGTAGTCCGAAGTCTCACCCAGGTTATTATTATTAACTGTTTTAAGCAAACAAAGAAGTTAGTAAAGTTCATATGTTGAGATACTATCTAAGTAAAAGGCAAAACAAAACATACTTTGCGTTATTTACGTATCCATTTAAGTTCTGAGAATTTACTGTCACGTCTAGCTTAGCTTCTACAACGACTGAGGCTGAGGACAGTGTAGCTGACCAAGGAACACTATTCAACCTACTTTAATGGATAACATTTTTTTAAAAGTACTCGTTAGACAAGCCTGCCTTCAAATCAACATGTGTGATAAAAATATTAAATGCCTTTGCTTTGAAATAGCGTCAAACCTGCCTAAGTATTTCTGGATAAAAATTCCCCAAATTTCCATTGACTGGATAAGTGCAAAAGGTGCCTGCCCCCCTCTCCAACACTGAAGCATTAGGCAAAGACATTCTGTGGTGGAGAATTATCAGTCACAAACCATAATCAAGACCATATAATGCAAGGCTTTCAAACAGTAAGTGTCAATGCATGTGATTGAGAAAATTAGGGCTCTTCTTGATGGTAACTTGCAAGGACACAATGCTGGTAAGCAAAGAAAAACAGACAGAAAGAGCACAATTGGACTTGCCACACAGCAATGATTTGATGGAAGGATTAACAGTATCTGAACTGAAGTGTCTGCTGGAATAAAGACAATGACATAACATGAAAATTTGTATGTCAAGGTGTGTTGGTAGCATTTAAATAGCTACGGATTTTTGATAACCCAAGAATGGATACTTCAGAAAGAACCTCATTTCAGAAAGTGTCATTTTTAAAGTAGAGCTACCTTTGAATATTTTAGTTAACATGTACAAGAGATACTGAAGTAAACCTAATGCTGTGAATATGCATGTACCAAAACGATGCATTGTATTATGGATTGCAGTCATATTCTTAAATGTGGATTATCTGACCGCACTCAAGCTACCTTCAGAAATACAAAAAAAAAAAAACAAAACACTTAAATCCAAATAGGGGTGTGTATAATCAGACACTCCCATGCTACTTATGTATATTACTACCACAACCACCCACTGCTTGTGTCAATCCAAAGCCTATTAACGATTTTCTTTTCCATTGGTTATTTAAACCAGTTAGCTTTTGAATCAAGCTGGCTTCATAGCAAAACACACACGGAAGACACCACCCAACAGCTGTTACATGTAATCTAGCATGAAGGTGGTCAAGCAGCAGCTAACTTAGCATTACTTGATGCACTCATGACATACAGCTGGATTATCAAATCCTGCAAAAAACAGCAAACCTACTACCCCTCACACCAACAATTAGTCACTCATCTGCAAGCAACTGGGCAACTTAAAATCTTAGATGCAATTCTAGCTCCATCTTTTGACAAGTTTTAAGTGCTGGGCTTGAATTTTGAACTAGTATCTCATATTGCACTCTACATGAGCAAGAACAGCACCCTTGTATAGATATATCAGGAAAAAAAAATACCACTTTGTGAAACTGTAATTCAGTAAAAAAGCATTTACATCCAATTACAGATGAACCATATCCACAAGGTCATTTTACTCTCTTCTGAGAATATTCACTTGACACTTTTTTCTATTTTCCAAACTTCTACTGTCCTAATAATAACACAAGGTTTTATCAACAAAATACAGTTTTGTAGATGTCTAAGAGGCAATTGCACAAGTTTTCCATATAACACGTATATTTTAGGAAAATTATATTTACAGACTGATTCATCCAGAAATATTGAAGATCTGTTCTTTTCTGCACATGGACTGGTGCTTAACAGTGTCCATTCAGAATGCTGCTTGTTATATCCAGAGTAACCAAGGCATATATATACGAACACACATTAATGTCAAAAGGTAAACAAAATAGATAGTAACTGAATGACTACAGTAACATCACAGCTAAGGTATTTTCCTAACAGTTGAGTATCATTAGTCCATTTCTACAACGTAAGAATGGCATTTTTCCAGCAAAATATTGTCTTTTCATTTCACTTCTTAGGAGTAATTTAACTACAGCTGTTCGCTTAATTTTCTACAAAAAATTTCTAGAGAGTATTGACATTACTTAGGAACAACTTAACACCTTCATTTGTTTCTCGCTCAAAATGAGAATAAACACAAAAGCATGAGCGATCTGAGTAGCTGGTGTAGAGAATGAAAGAGAAATGATGGGGAAAGAAAACAATTAACTGGGGTAAGGAAAGGACTCTCCAGTTTAGGTCTAAAATGTGGGCCTTAAATGCATTTAAATTATTTAAAATTGAGAAATACTCAAAATCTGCATGACATACTGATCATAATTTTATTTATGATTATAATGAGGTTATCTATTCTGAAAAGACATCATAAATTTCTGCTAACACTCATTATCTTCATGGTCAGGTGATTAATTTGAACTCTGTAACTCAAATCACTTTAAAAAAAAAATTATTTATGTGTCAATAAAACACAAAGAAAAGAGGTGTAAATTTACTGTCTCTTCATGATTACAAGACAAAAAAAAAAAAGCCCCCAAACCCAGGCTTTTAGAATACAGTTAATCACCAGTAATTTGTAATCACTATTTTAAAACGTAACAATGCATTTCTTCCATTTGCTTTCTTCTCACTGTATTCCTACCAATAAGAGAAGCTCCAGACTACTCTAACATTTTCATCTTTTCATCATACATATCCATTGCCAACTTCATCAAAATAAAAAAGATGCTTAATATTTCAAATCAGAGTAGAATGAGTAAATACTTGCAGAAATGTCCAGAAGCTCAGTGTTCAAAAGTACAAAAAGCTGAAGTTTAAACTTGCAGTGTCATATGTAAACAAGAGATTTTTCACATTATAAAAGCTCCTCACACTGAAGCCTGAAGCTATAGCATTCCTTTTACATACGAGGACAATCATGACACTGTGAAAATATCTGAACAACAAACATTTGAATCAACAGGTAGCATTTTTGCTAAATTAGAAAATGACTCATTCAGACCATAATACCTTTCCTCACTGTTCTCCATATGATTAGGGAAAGCATCAAAACCAAGCAGCAACTTTATAGCATCAAGGTAGCCATTATTACAGAGCCAGTGCAAAGCAGTTCTTCCCTGTAGACAATAGACGGAAAAAAAGAAATGATCACACTATTCCCAATCTCTATCATGCCACAATAACAGTTGGAAATCATAGTGTAACTTGATGCTTTTCTGGACACAAAGGACAAATTGATTCTTCTAAAACAACTCCCTTGTTAAAATAAAAGAGTACATCACTTAAAAATGAAATCAGATATCTTTTTCTTTTTAAACTACATTACAACATTAGAGCTCTTCCATCTAAAGCAGCTGAAAAATAGCATTAGGAAACTAGCTCTAGAGTGTATTTCTGTGGAGTTATGCTGCCCTTGCTCTGAAGAAGCTCTCAACAACTTTTGTCATTCAGACTGTTTTCTAGGCTGGTCCAAAATACTGCAGTAAGACAGAGAATTATTAAGGAGATCAAACTCTGATGAAGTCTGAGGAAAGCTTATCAGCTCAGACAAACGCAGAATGACTCCAGCCCACAATACTCACTACAGCAGCTGAACCCTATACAGCCAGCTCCTGGCTGGTAGCTGCACTGTGAATACTTAAAGGTCTGTTAATATCAACAACACACAGGCATTCCACTTCATTTCAATGAAGTGAACTTCCTATATCTGCATCTTGCTTTTTTCAACTCCCTATTTAACAAACAGTTAGAAAACTGGATACCGCATAACAACACAAAGAAGTTCTGAGTTCAGTGCTAACAAGCTGCATCATCTTGAACTCCAAGTGCTGAAGATTATGATGCAATAACTGTGAAATAAGGAGGTCTGAAGCTGACATCACCTATGTTCAAGTTGATGCCACGTGAAGCTGGTAGCAGATTTAGAAAATGTTTGCAGTGTACTCAGGAGAACCCATAATAAATAACACTTCTCAATTACCTAGAATTATTCATGCCCTACAATGAATACCTTGAGAAAAATTTATCAATTTGTGTGAAACTATTTTGACTCTTTGAGTTCTATTGACTTCAGAGAAATCATGTCAAGTAACAAAGAAATCTGTTATATGTTGCACAATTATCCTGGCTCCTAATTTCACTTACTGTTTGAAAAATGACACAAAAGAACATTTAAACAAACCGGTGTTCTTTTTTTTTTTCCCATCAAGAAGAGCTGTATACAGATAAATAATTGAAGAAGTTCTTCTGCAATTTCACTTGCAATATCTTTCTTGTTCTATCTTGCTAACACATGCTGAAGAAACACACTGTAAACTATAAAATCACATTCCCATATCAATTGTTAATAAGGAACCATACAAGTTAAAAAATAAGATGCTTAAAATGACTCCTCGTAAGATCGCACTTTGATAAGGCAAAGACAAAAATGATAAAGGAAAAAGATGTGTCTCCATTTCATGCTGAATATTACACCATTATTTTTTCATTCAAGAGTTTAGAAGTGAAGACAGGGAAAATTATGCCAGGATACATCTCCTTTCATGATAATCGGCAGAGAAGATGTTTCAGTGACCCAGAAAACAGGATGACCTTTACGTTTATAGTTATTTTAAACTTACTTAACGAATTGCCCAGTGAAGGACAACATACCTCTTTATCCTGAATATTTGGATCTGCATTATTTTCCAGTAACACTACCATGCAGTTGATGTAACCTCCATATGCAGCACACTGCAGAGGTGTTCTACCTGCGTAATCCTGCACATTAGGGTTGATTTTATTTTCTATCAGGATTTGGCACACATCAGCATTTCCTCCCAGGGCTGCCCAGTGAAGGGGTGAATGGCCATCTTGATCAACCAAATCTACTCTTGCTCCTCCTATAACAACAAACACATTTTTGAATTAAGAGAAAGCAAAGAATAAGTTTATGTTCAAATATAACTTCTTTGGCAAATTGACAATTCAGAGAAGTACTTCAGAATGCAAAATCCATGTTATTACTTAAATCAAGTTGAAATGGCAATGAGATGATTTCAGTCAGGGTCAGCAACTTTAGAAAATCTTAAACATCCTCTCAGATACTTTGGAAACTTCACATCCGTCAAATAGCCTTGAAAAATCGAGATGTTACTTGTTTCAGGCCTATTAATTTTAAGTGAAAATTTCTTAATGACAAAATCACTACTGAAAATCAGACTTAGACATAACCTCTTTTTAAACCTCTAAAACAGAGGAGATCAAATACTCACAAGGTAAGAATTATTTTTGAAAAAAGTTTTTTCTATTTTTTTTATTCCAAGCATGCTGAACATCTTCTATGCAGATAATTTCTTTGTGATATGATGCAAAAACTCATCACAAAAAGAAACCTCCACAATTGCTTAAATTCTAATTAACCATCAAGAATAGCTGTTTATATCATAAAAAGTTTAATCAATTGTAAGTCAGATTCTGGTCACACAAACTTACTGTATTCATAAAAACTAAACCCCACAGGGGGTTAGGGTAAGAGCTTAGCAAGGCATTAAAATTTGTCCAGCGAAGAACAGAGGGAAGTAATCTTCACTAATAAAGGTTATTTTACAGAAAATGTGTAATTTGTGAGTCTACATACTTCAGACAACAATTGGGTAAATATCTCAAGTAGAGAGACTGCTTCCAGTCTGTGCAGAACTTTTCTGTGTGATTAAAACGAAAGAATTTTGCAGCTAAGTTACCACCACTATTTCGCTGTGTATCTTGCAGTTTAGAGCTTCTATCATTATTTAGAACTATGCACATTGTCTTATTTCTATTTACAAATAAAATACTGTTTCTAAAAACCAACTATGGGAAAATATTAATGATTTTGGGTTTTGATAAGTACCTTAAAGATGAACATGAATTTAAATAGTCAAAAAATTTCCAAAGATGACTACAAATTCTTTGTCTCAGGAGAAAGCTTAATTTGAACTTATTCATTGAAAGCAGGAAAAAAAAAAAGAAAAGAAAAGAAAAGAAAAAGAAAAACCCCCCAAAACAATGGCTTGCTGGGGGAAGTGGCAGTTGGAGAGACTAGAACATACTTGAACAAGCTTGGACAGAAATGAGCTGTGCAAGGAACTATCCCTGCTTTGAAAGTTTAGATTTAACTCTGCCAGTCTTTTTGCTCAGTGCTCTGAAAAACCCCTAGTTATTTTCTAATACTGTTCCTCACAGGGTACTTACAGACAATATTTTTTTTAGAGGAGTAATTTTCTACTCCCATTCTTGCTCAGCAATGCTATTAATTTCACAGCCCTACATAAAGGAACATGAGAAATCCAAAGAGTTTTGTAAATTTTTTAACAGCTGACCTTTAATGAGTGTTTGTATCACTTCTTTGTGTCCCATCTCACAGGCTCGGAAAAGTGGAGTGTGTTTCATGACATCCAAAGCATCCACCTGTGCATTGCGTTCCAACAGCAATTTCACTGTGCTGACATGGCCAGAAAGTGCAGCAGCATGTAATGCTGAAAGAAAAATGCAATAGGAAAATGAGTGCACAATATTGTGAGCTCTGCAGGTTCATAGAACAATCAAATTAAAAAATAATTCTGATTATTTTGTTAGAAAAAGCTGCTTTTGAAAAACAAGCAGCTGAAGAACCATAGCGAGTGATAGGCAATCTTGAACCACATTTCCTTAAGCACAAGCATTACAGCACAGGAAGCAGAAAATAATGTTAGCTCTGAGACATGTTTTTTACTTGCAGAAATGTGAATTTCAACCTTATCAGTAGCAGGACTGGCTTATGTCTATGATTTGTGTAAGGTTACCAGCTTTTGCTTAAAAAATTGAGAGATCACAGTAAGAACTACTTCTGTCTCTGTTCCATGGCACTTACTGTATTACTCCAATGGACATGAAGCTGCCCACTTCAGAGAAAGAAAGCTTCCATTATATCTTGAACGTTTTTTTTGAAAATGCCATTTTTTCTTTCAAACAAGCAAAGCTGTCTCAATTAAAACTAACTCCAGATAACCACCCAGCTGTTTTTCTCCACTCCTCTTTTTCATTTTCCAGAATTGCTGGGAGAAAATTTTACATAAACCTATGTAGGAAGGCCATTATATCTCCGCATAGTACCTGCAACTCCTTGCTCATTCAGGAAAAAAAATGATGTACAAACCACAGAATCACAGAATGGCTTGGGTTTGGGACCTCAAAGACCATCTAGATCCACCTCCCCGTCACAGGCAGAATTGCCAACCACTATATAAGGCACTGGATGAGGCTGCCCAGGGCTCCATCCAATCTGGCCTTGACCACCACCAGGAATGGGCAATGACAGCCTCTCTGGGCACCCTGTACCAGTGCCTCACCACTCCCTCACTTAAAAAAAATCTCCTCTGAACATCTAACCTACATCTCCTGTCTTTCTGTTTAAAACCATTTCCCTAGTGATAGTCCTATCACTATCTACTCATGTGAAAACTTGATTACCATCCTGCTTATGTCCCTTTAAGTACCAGAGGAACTTAAACATACCACATTTCCTTCCACCCCTACAGCATATAAGATTCCATTGAATATAAACTGTGCAAGTTGTCTTTGCAGAATCCCACTCTTCTTATTGTCTTCTCACCTCTAAATGCATGCAGACTTCACTAAAATTAAATCAACAAATAACACAGAGACCACAGAGGTAAAGAAATAGTGTCTTAGGACTGAAGTTACTAACTGATAGTAACTGCTGGCACTGCAGCCTGTGGTTGAGGAGAATGCAGAAATGCCTCTATAACCAACTCAGGTACTTCCTGAAGGAAAGACAAACTACACACAACAATGAGATTTCAGACAAATTGAGGACACTTACTTTGGTTACAAATTGATTTCAAAATGCTTTGGATTATTTCCAATAGTTAGCAATTGAATAAAATGATCTATGTTCTCAGAGGTGCTCCTCTTAACATTTAAACTACTTCAGAGATGACAATGTACAAAGTATGCAGAAAAAAACACAAAAATGTGCAATTCATAGAAGCATTTCATAGCAGAGGGGTTGGAACTAGATGATCTTAAAGGTCTCTTCCAACCCAAACCATTCCATGATTCCACGAGTTTGTGCTTTCTCATTTTTCCATGAAATTTCACAAACACTCCAATTTGGTCATTATTCAGTCTGGTCAGACAAGCAAGATGTGGGGCTGTACACAGTACCTGCATCCCTCTTCTTGCTTCAAGTTATGACAGGCACAGTCAGGATCCAGCAGAGGCACAGCACAGAAAGGCACAGGACAGAAAGACCACTAGAAAGGATTTACTAGAAGACGCTAGAAGGAATTACTTCTTGAACCATGTTTAGAATGTCAAACTACCATGCTTTCTGTAATTGCCTGACACCGCTTACCGCTGACACCACTTCATACAGCTTATAAAACAGTGGCCAAGCATAATCTGCCACACAGATGCTACTAAAAAGTGCAGGTTGTTCATACTGGCTTATAGTTTTGATTCCCAACAATAGTGACTGGAGTTGTAATACAAATGAGGAACTTCCTACAAGCAACGGGGTTGTGGCCTGAGAAAATATGACTAGTGCTGCCTTAAGAATTGAAATCCTGCTTTTACAATGATCCTAATGTTCATCTGTTGCAGATATCATGGGAAAAAAACCTCTCATATGAACATTTACCACACTTGTGAAAAATATCTGTAAGCAGCAAGATCTGCACTAGCTATGTGAGTGGGAGGCTATAAGTAGAAATTCGACAAGAACGAGGTCCCTGCAGCTTTATGTATTTGGACGGGCCTAGTCTTCATGTTCTGACCTCACCGTAAACTTTAGGTTCTGGTTTTTGTACTGCATTTCTTATGAAAGCAAAGGCAGTAAACCACTCAATCTGATGACACATGGGGTGTGTATAACAATGCAAGAGAAAAAGAGCTGCTGTGTCAGCTTGGCCGCTTCTTCCCCTCTATCACTCATTCTGACGCAGGCATCTCGTTTCGCACTTTGTGCTCAGTATTTTCTTGTAAGCCAAATTTTCTGTGATGGAGTCACAGTGACTGAAGAGATTCCCTGGCCAGCTGCTCACAATGGGACCTTTGTTGGTCGGACAGACAGAGCCCTCACCATTGTATGCAGTGACGGCAGAGCTATAAAGCTGCCCCTGTAATGCTCCTGCAGCGCTGATCTCTGCGAACAGGGAAATTCCTTTCCCTTGGTGTCATTCTCCTACACAATAAGCAGAGTCTTGAGCTGAATGAAGAACTTGCTCTTTTTAAGTAAATGCAAAAAGCTACGTTAATGCAACAATATGACTGAGCTTAACTGAGTTCAGCACAAAAGTCAGCAAAACACAAACTTGAACTCTCCTCAGCAACTGCAGCCTGGGCACAGCCATGTACACTATTTTCTATTACTCCATGGTTTCCTGTTAGATTACAATGCTACTCTTCCCCCACCAAAACCTAGGAAGGATTACAAATCTTCAGAAAAAAAATCAGGTCTGCAATTAGAAAGTGATTTACTGGTGGGCTTCCTTTGAAGTTTACAGCTCGCTGTGATAAAGCTCTCCCTGCTGCACACATTTGCATAGTGGTAAAATTCAGACTGTTTGATAGCAAGTGAAGAACAGCATAGCTCTGAACTTTAAGACAGTGTGCTCTATACAGTGGCAGCTTCAAGTACAAATGGAACATCCATTAACTGCCTTCAAGTCCTACAACAAGATCAGGATTGGAAAGTGATCAGGCATTACTGCTAGGTGTAACCCTGGTAGATAAAAGCCACCTGAGTTATTCAACCATGAAAACCACACCTGAATAATTTCAGAAAGTCTCCAAGTACTGTTAGCAAAGAACAACTCCCTTATAAGGAGGTCTGTACACTGTCTGCAACATTACTGCACTTAAGATCTGAAATACTGAAAGGCATTTATAAGGGACCTATCACAAAGCAGCAAACACAAGTGGCACTAATAAAAGATGAAACAACGCTAAAATGGTTGAGTGTGTAGTCCACAGAACCATCAGACAGAAAGACAGAGATCTTAGACTTTTTTTTATTGTCACAGTATTTTTTTTTCTTTTAACTCACAACTTAGAAAACTGTCATAATGTGAAAAGACTAATTTGAGGTGTGTTCATTTGTAAGGAAACAACTCAGATTTATAAACAGAATTTTACAGGAAATGAAATTGATGATGTAAAATACCCTTATAATTAAAGGAAGTGAAAACTGTAAATTGCAAGTGATAGTCATACTTGCTATTTTTCAAATGCTGAACCAGAAAACTCTGACATTGCACTTATTTCCCATTTCCTTTAATTCAAATTATAATGGAAGCCATATGTGAGAAAAGTGAAAAACTCTTAAACATTTTATTTTCTTGTTTGGAATATACCATCACTGCAACATCCCTAGGAAAAGATTAATACAGAAGCTACCAGAATGTTTTATTTGGTGAAAATCACACTAACTGGAATCATTCAATGGCTTTTCATTGAAAAGTATCTTACCTGTCCCAGCATATTTGTCTGTCATATTGATATCGATATCCAGTTTCAAATCCAGCATAGTCCTAATGACGTTATCACTGCCTTTCCCAGCTGCCCACATGAAGGACGTTCTTCCCTCAAGATCTGAGTCATCTTTTACAGAAGGATGTTTCAAAAATACTTCAACTGTTTCCTGAAAAGACATACTGTTGGAATTAATACTGTAAGAAATCTGTGACAACAAGAAACAATATTGTCTCATCCGGCTGTCTATGAAACAAATAAAAGCTTTCATTTTTCCTTTTTATGTTTACATAAAAGTATCTGCTCAACAGGAGGACTGTATTTTCTGCTGCTATGCCCTTTTCCTCTTCAGTATTCATAGCCACATCCCTAACTGCTATCATATATCTATTTTCTTTTTAGTGTCAAATATCATGTGTTCATCGTAAGGAAGTGAAAGACACTGCAGTTGCTGTGAAGAAAGTAATGGGAAATGGGAAAAATATTATTGGCTTATCAAGATATTACTGTAATAATACCATGATTCTAAAATACTTTTTCTTCAAAATACTTTTTCTGCTACAATTTTTTTTATTTAAATCTGAATATGACTGCAGAAGTAAATATTTTAGTTTGCCACTCTTAACCATTCAAAAAAGCCCAACAAATCAAAACAGAACTTTAAAAGAAACAAATACATTTCCTAATATTTAAAGATATCATCAGGTCAACAATTACTGAAACGCTGTAAGTAAAATAAATAAATTCTTTACACTTGAGTCTATGCTTTCTACTATAATTATCACAACTGAAGTCTTTAAAGAGCTTGATTTGAAGAATTATTTCTTCAAATGTCATGTTTGTGTTAAGCTCTCAGCAAACAAGTTCACTCACTTCACCTTCTGATAAATTCTTAAGAAGCCACACTGCACAAGAAAGGGAAGGAGGAAATCACTGCTGTAAGAAAAACCAGGGAAAAGTTTTTCTTATCTAATGGCTCACAAGTGTTGTGTATGTAACAGCTGGCACACATCTATTAATAGTCACAGATAAGCTAACTAATAAAAACTGAAAAGTGAGTTTTACTATTTTATTTCATTTTTTGTATTTTAGCATTAGTGCTACTTCAACCTTTCCCTCATGTGATCTCAAAAGAGCTCTGGTTGGATAAGAGTCTTTGTCTACAATAAAGTCTTGGCTGAAACATTTACTCAAGAATCATTTATGCCCAACTGGCCAGTCCTTCCCTTCCCTTCATTTCCCTTCCCTTTGCTTCCCTTCCCTTTCTTTTCTTTTCCTTTCTTTTTCAATTACTATTTATGATTTCATCCCCATAAATAAATAAATAAATAATTTCTCCTTCATTTTATGTTAAAGTGATCTAAGATCCTAACAGCTTTGCGAATTTGGGTTCATACCTGAACTCTCAGTTTACAATCAAAGGGCTCAGGCAGAAATAATGAGGAAAGTAAGCATTAAACCTTTCACACAAAAAAAACCAGCACAGGTTTATAGCTTTTTTAACTGACCACCATCACACCTCAAACACAAATGGTTACTCATGAGACCAACAGCTCAGCACACTACCAGAACCCTGCACAGCTTGAAACCCTGCAAAATGAAAAGGCTGGACCTTTTCAATACCAAGGCGCACATCTTACAAATAGAAATAAGTAATTTTATTTTTATATTTCAGCAAATCTACGTTTCTTTTAGCTACACTTTTTTTTTTTCTTTTCCTATAATTTCTAAAGGGGAAAAAAAAAAGTGGAAGAAATCCCATGCTGCTGTAAGAGCTCTTTTCCAAACTGAATTTAACACAGCTTGAAAACTAAAATGGAATGAAATAAGAAACAGGTCATTAAGGAATTAGAAAATATAAGTATCCAATCACTTTGATTTTACATGCATTTTGACATGAAAAAAAATCACATGTATTTTGAAAATGTGAAGAAAGCAAAATAAAAATCAGCAAAGCTGAAAAACAAGAGCAAAGAAGATAAGTAAACCTGGATCCTTCCATCCTCTGCTACCAACAATATGTTCAAAAAATAAGACAAAGGTATCCATATTCACTTACCAGGTCAATCTACACAAGTATGTGAAAACAAAATACATATCACTGTGGACATCTCCATAAAAATTCAAAACAAAGAAGAAAATTTAGTTCTGCATTCTGCACACAAGATCAATACAATTAAAGCACCTGCCTTCATACATGGATTTCAGAAATTTAAAAAACAATGTTTGGACCTTCTGTGGGATTTACACAGACCACCTAACCTTTGGGCAACCTGTTTGGGTATTACACTAAGAAACCCTTCTTCTAGAGCTATTCCTTATACAATAAGTGAGAATAAGTCAGTCTTGAAAATGCTTCACCTAGATGAACTGGCAGCTAAGTTTCTCTGGTCTCTGAAAAAACAAAGAGGTCATATTAGAGTGCGTACATAACCTGAGGAAAAAGAGGACACAGATCAAGATATTGAAGTCAGTAAAAGACAGTTACCAAAAAATTTACAATAAGCAAAAAAGATCAAATCTTCTTTTGGACAAAGAAACATTTCATTTTAACTGAGAAACAAACCATGCCTCTATAAACTTGGGCAGTCTGAACAGAACACTAATGTGGCTCTGAAGCCATAAACATATGGATGCTATCACCAAAACAAACGTGGATGAGTCTCTTTTCAATTGTTTGACTTTGTATATGGAAAGCAGTGGTGGGAGCTAGTCTAGAATTTTTATCTAGTAGAAAAAATACAGCAAATATTGATGCTCAGAAAAAAACATAGTGGTTTAAAAAAAAAAAAAAAAGAGAAGCTCCAGGCATAATTTAGGCATGCATAAGCAACAGTTCTGGGATCACATCATCAGCTCAAAGAGGCCTGTAGACTTGGAGTGAGACTCCCCTGTTTTGTTCTTCATCTAAGATGCAAAACAGTAAATTCATTGTAAGCACACAAGATTACAAAAGAATATCTGATTCCAGCACCTCCTTTGCTTCCCCCTAAAACCTAAAGATGTCATAGTTTGGCTGGTTGATGGGATCAAAAGGGACCAACATAATGAAAATGTTTCATACAACTAAATCAAACGCAGAAAAAGAAAGCCAGTAGGAAACATTATTTCATAAAGAATGTACCAATACAGAAAAAAAAAAAAAAAAAGATAAAAGCAGAAGAGGATAATCACTGGATTATCGTTATGTTTCCCACACATCATTCCCAGTTTGAGAGTCTGACTCAGACTTGAAAGAAAGGCTTTCACAAGATAAATATTTCAGGCATGTGAGTCTGACACAAATTCTACATACCACATTTTAATAATGGACAGTAATCAGCATCAATAAAACATTCTGTAAAAATGCACACAACAGATGTGCTTCAATAAGGTCTGAATTTTAAACAAACAAAAAGCTCTGCAGGTTTCTACTAAGACCATCTTCAAACAAAAATAAACAACAAAAAAAAACCTCCCCTAGTTTCACAGGGAAGGCCCGTTTGCACAGAGAGCTGTGCTATCAGTACACACCAATCAGTTGTCTTTTGAAGTAGTACCCAGTAGTACCCATAAGGGGAATGATTCTCCAAGATGCTAAAATTTTCTGAAAATTAACAGGCCAGAAGGCAAGAAAGATCCAAATCAGTACCCCTGTTAAGGAAATGGTACAATATAAGCTGCATTACTACATAAGTACATTAATTGGACACCAGATAATCCTTTTTGTAACAAGAGAATGTGAATAATACAAGTGAAGAAAACTTATATTAGAGCTCTAACTGTGCACGGCATAATTGCACTACGAGAAACAGAGCAGCACAAAAGAAGTCTTCTTAAGTTCCAGCGGCTGAGAACTACTCTACAGTACCTACAGCTAGAAAATGCTAAAACTCCTAGCTTCTTTGACTTTACCACATCATAGAAAGGCTTAGGCTCTGGACAAAAACTACATTTTCTACCAAAAATATGAGAATTTGGCTGTTTGGATTTTGCTAAGAACAATCTCAAAAAGCAAAAGTACTGCAAAATATTGGATGTCATTCCCATTCCATTAAAATATATAGATGATTATTGGGTACTCTGATGCAAAAATATGCAAAAAGCCTTTGTAAAGCAATTTACTTTTTAAATTTATATATAATAATTTGAAATTAACAACATTTATATCACATTACTAGGAAAAGTCCAAGTTAAACCTGTGCTGACACTGTTTATACGACTTGTCAAAAACCAACTCACGTTACTACATTGTAGATATTTCATCAAAATACATTTTCTTTCCATTTTGGGTGTGTGATACTTACAGCAAAGTTGCTCTGTGCAGCATAATGCAGAGGTGTTGCACCTTGGCTATCAGAAGGGATAGTTCCAACCTTATTTCTTTCTAACAAGAGATGGACAATCTGAGCATGACCTGAGAAAATGCAAAAATAACATGAATTTATTAAGCCCTAAACACTTCTCTATTAAAAAATAGAAAATGAATAGGCTTTAATAAACAGTGTTCGTATTGTAGCCACAATGGTCTAAAATTAAGAGAGAATCATATGTCTAGATATTTGAACTATTAAGCATGGCGTGCACCTTCTTCCTGACAATGTTCCAGTTCCACATTTTGCATCCTCATTTCTGAGAAGCACCTGTAAATCAGAATGACAAACAGATAGGAACATGTGACAAATATTTTGTTCTTTTAAAGGAAAGCATTAGAGCACTTTCTTTAACAAAGGAACCAGCAGCAGCTGGTCAGAAATCTGCGATATTAAGTTTATACTGAATTAGGTAAATAAATGCAGAGAAAGTTCAGATAACTCAGCTAAGATGCTGTGTCTGAATGACAGGCAATCAGAAGTACAACAGTCAGTAAAGACTGATACTATTTGACCATAATCCAAGTGTGTATTCCCAATTCAGGTTTTATTCCAACAAAATTTCAAGTGAAGGTCTATAGCAGAATCTGGAGCATAGACTGCTGCTAGCTGCCATATCTGCAATAAACAACAGACTGATACACATAATTCCTTCCGTTAAGACAAATTTGAATGCCCACAGTTTAAAACTGAAAAAATCTGGGGAGCATGGTTGAATTTCATATCCACTTCACAGACAGAAAAAAATGCAAGACAATGGAGTACATAAACATTAACATCAAGTGATCCTTTCTTACATGTTCTTTCAGTCATATAATCCATTCAGAGAATAAATTAATAATTTAATATTTTAAATACGATACTGTAAGGCATAAATCACATAAAAATATTCCAACTCTCAGTCTTGTGTGAGAGCAAAATAGTCTATTTTGCAGGTTGTTACTTTTCCACAGTTGACATAAATTTGAATAAAGGAAAAAGGTAAAGCTTTCTACTAGCAGTAGGCTATGTAATGAGAACACTGACTGTAAGAGAATGTAGCTATGTAACAAATGTAGTATGTAGCATTTAAAAATCTAATATGTAAAATCTTTTGTGGAATGCCATTTTCAGATTACATACGTACAGAAGTAGAAGAAATGAGAGAAAATGGTCAACTCAGTGAAAAAGGATGAAAAGCTATTCAAGAACTTGTATTTTTCTAAGAGATGTGGAACCAATAGCGTTAGGGCGTACAGAAAAGTTCTTCCCCTGAGTAATTAAGACGAGTGAAAACACTGTCCCTTCCTACCAGAAAAACACTAAAAAGAAATATACTGTGATGTTCTCCCCATCTCAGTACTCTAAGAATTGAACTGAAACGGGAGCACTGAAAGAAGTTGGTTCTGAATGCATTCTCAACAGTAAAACCACAACAGTACTACTGAATGAAGAAAAAAAGTTGTCTGAACTTTTAGGACACAAATAGAAAAAGGGCAACTGAAATCAGTATCTGCACAGGAGGTCTACCTAAACTACCTGTAAGAAGACAGACTTGAGGGAATTGAAAAAAAACATTGTGCTTGGTGCAATAGTAAACAAACTCATACAATATGGATAAACATCATAACTCAATTCTTGAAGTCGAGAACTATCATTTCTGTAATATTTTTTATTTAGAAGAGCTGTAACTTGGCTGACACTTGTATGTACCCTGACAAAAGTAACCGGAGCAGCAGTGCCATGTAAACCAGTCATGAGCATCCCACCACCTTTTACAGAGTAGTTGTTGCAGCTGTGACCCTGCACTATCTAAAAAATCCTATTATTAAGATCAGTTAATAACATCCTAGACTCTTTGAGATCTATATTAGTAATTCTGTATCCATCTTAAAAAGAATGCTAAAAATTAATCAAGATTTATCAGTGAGAAATTCCCCACGGACATATGCCACCTAGAGACCTCATGAAGTTCACAAAGTACCCTGGTGGTCTTGGCACATCCTACCCCTTTATCCCACATTGATTAAACAATCCGTTTTTCCAACAGACAAAACCTCTCAAATGCAATCAATTTCAAAACACAATAAATTTCGCTTCTTGGACAGAAACAAGTAATAATGATTGTTTCTTTGGGAGACCAACCCAAGGACACTTACAGTGTTTCACAATTTCCCTGAGAAAATTCAATATATCAACTTGAATCCAAATGCAAATTTGAGAACATCCTTAGAAAAAAAAAAAAGAAAAAAGCAATAAAAACAATAAACCAAAAAGCAAAACCCATAATCAAACTATGTATATATTGTCACGGAAGCTGCAAAGTAACTTGCTCCAGTGAGCAATTTGATTCTTTTATTGACATTCTTTGTCTGTTGCATCCCAAAGGGTCATAGGGAGAAGTTTGTTAAAATGAGTGAGAGTGCTTGGATTATTTCTTTTTATCTAGCAGACAATCTATTTTTTCCTCTTCTACTGAGAAGAATGGAAACTAGGAAGTCAGTTTTTCAACTGATATTATTTTTGTGCCTATCTTTTTATGCATTTTGCTTTCATTAGTTCATCTATTCATATCTATATCATTTCTTTTATTTATGTCTATTTTTAGCTGTTTTGCAAACGTATGGTTTTGTAAACTGTAAACTGTAAAACCAAACAGCACAGAATTCACATATGCAATGTCGTAATTTACAGAGTATCTGAGTGTCAGGCTGGTAATCTAAACAGGAAAAAAAAAACTTTATGTGAGAGCCAGCAATAGCACAAAACAGGGAAAAAAAACAAACTGGATTTTTTGGGGAAGAGCTAGAGGTAATATTTGCAATTACTTTTTGCCTCTGCAGTAATGCTTCCTTTACTGTCTCAAGGAAGTGATTTTGCATCCAGTTAAAGAATTGAGCAAGATTTCCCACAAAGTCAAACCTGATCTTTTCATCTGTCTTTCATTACAACAGCACGTTGAATGTTGTTGAATGTTGTTCTAATGTTGAAGAAATATAATAATGCAGCCAGTGATACAAGTCTGGGAAGCAACTAAGATAAAAAGGACCTTGGCAGAAATGGATTTGGGGGTCCTGGTGGACAAGCTGAACAGCAGTCAGCCCCAGTGAATGGTTAGGACAATCACAACTGGGCTGTTAATGAGAACACAGCCAGCATGTTGAGAGTTGATTGCTGCCCTCTACTGAGTACTTGTATCTGGAAGTTTTGGCCTGCTGACCCAGGAAAGACATTGACAAATTAGCCTGAATCCAGCAAGAGAATCACAAAGATATTCATAATACTATGCCTATTTTTGAGCTTCCCAGTACAAGAAATGAGCTTTTAAACTGGAGTGCGTTCATCAGAGGGCCATCAAGATGGGAAAAGGGCTGGAACAGCACCATGTGCAGAAAGGCTGAGAGATCTTTTACACCTGATGACAGTCAAGCAATGGAACAGCTTGTCCAAGGAGACTCTTGCAATCTCTATCATCAAAGGTTTTCAGTACTTGCCCTACGTATATCCTCAGCAATCTGGTCTGACTTCATAGTTGACAGTTCCTACAGCAGATGGTTGGATTTGATGCTCTGAGACCTCTTCCAACTTGATTTTTTCTACGATAACATGAAACACCAATATTTCTCCCTTTACTATGCCTGTTTAAAGACAAGCTATTTAACTTTTTCTCCTGAGGTCTTCATCTGCACTCTTCCAATTTCATAGTATATTGTGTAAAAAAAATTGTCTTTGAACAATTGAATTGTAATGCAAAGAAAGAAAACACAATCTCTAGAATCGAGGAGTTAGTAACGGGAATGAGCATGCAGTCTCAGCAAGAATCAGCAGATCTTGTAATTTTAACCCCAGAATTTTTGCAAAGGCCGATGAGATTATCCACTGATTTATTTATTTATTTATTTTACCACTCAAGATTTTTAATATCTCATTGAAGGAGAAAAGGCTGATATGATAAGTCAGAATTCTAAGTCATTAGGCACAATAAATGGGTTATTCGTATTGGCAAATCATAGTTCAACAAGCCTCTTATGCACTCTGTGAGGAGAAAACCAAAATAACTTCAAGGCCACTTCCCACCTCATCAGAAAGAATTTTAGAGCATTCTTACCATTTGGAGGTCTTGTTTTTATAAAACTAAATGCATGGATGAGTTACTCTGCAGTACTTTGTGCATTTCAGATTTCTAATTCTTTGCCACTACAGCACGTATACAAATGATACAGTGAATGAATTTCATGTGTGATACTAGCTGTGCAACTATACCCTGAAATCAATTTTTATTCCAGTCAAAAAAGCCCCACTATAAGTAATTACAGAGTTCTTCCATAAGCACTGCTTTTATCAAATCATTTACTGTTGAAAATACATCTTTTCCAGTACATCTTCCCTCTAGTGGCTCACAAAAACATTAGCTCTCTGTCAATTTCATTACTGAAACAGAATCTAGCAAATACCATAAGCTGAGACAGAAACATCTGTAATTTCATTCAACTGTACTGCAAGCCTCCCACACTGTGTACCTTACTCTAATATCAGTTTCTTCAAAACTTCAGCAACGTTTTCTACAGCATTTGTTGACAAAGAAATGCACTCCAGTTTGATGCCATACTGTTTTCCAAGCATTATTTCAGCCATTTTTACCATAGGCAGGAAGAATGAGTGCTTCCCTAATTCTTTGCATTTTTCTTGTAAAGTTTAGTGAAATTTTGTAAAACACTATGTATGTGGATTATCATATGACTTGAAACACCGTTGAAAAAACTGTAGAGGTTTATTTTCATGTTCTTGTTACTTAGCTTTTGAATGTCTTGTTAATCACCATAGCTTCCTATGACTATTAGCTAATTTCTTTTTTGCATTCAGGGCAAGATCATTGTTAACAATAATGTCAATCCATACTTCAAATAGTCTTAATTATTATTTCTAAGTTTTGGAGCCAACTTTTAGTCACATATGATTATTTTTGTTTTTCCTCATAACGTGGCTAATAAAGAGTACTAGCAGTAGGAGATGCACAAGCTCTGCCATGTTCTTGTTTTTTGCTTGTATTGACACTATCACCATTATCTTTGATCTGCAGTTACTTTTCAGGAATCTTCTTAAATCGCTTGTCTGATTGTGAGGGGTTATTTGGTAAAAACTAGATAATACAACCTGTAAACCAACTTCACTGTGTACACAGAAACCACAATACATTGCAACGTGCTGAAAGCAAATGAATGAGTAATTGTATGACAATCAGCCTCTCAGCATTGTGGAACAGCAACACTACCCTCAGGGCATCTTTTGAACTGTACATGACTGTCCTGACATGAAGACAGTGTAAAGTCTAATTCCTATCTTTTTTAAGATAAAAAAGAAATGTAAGTTTGGCAGTTTTCTTCATGCATTTCAACACATTGTCTTGGGCACACATTCCTCTTCAGAGACTACTGCTCTAGAGCAGCAGGTTTTTTTCAGTACTATTTTCCAGAGAAATTTCTTTTCTAAACCTATGAACAAACCTACAGGCAAGAACATTTCACATACTCTAGCTTCTCTTATATCATGAGTATACACAGCTTGCTGAAATAATGTATTTTACAGTGCTTTGGAGAATCTAAGGCTGAAATAACGCTCTATACACAAAATTCTAGTACTGGTCTAGCAGAAGCTGAGTATTATTGTTCTGAGAGATTATAATAAAATGCCGGAATTAAATAAAAAACAGATACAGAGATTAAATACTGCAGTCAATGAATTATTAAATGACTTTGGCATTGTCCAGTTTACCAAGTAAGGCAGCCCAGTGAAGAGGAGTTCGAAACAAGTTGTCATATGATGTCACATTGCAGCCTGCGTAGGAGGTCAGGACATCAACAACTGCCACATTCCCATCAGCAACAGCAAAATGAAGTGGAGTTCGCCCTTCATAGTCTTGCCAGTTAAGCAGAGATTCTGTAGGTGCAGCTTCCTTTAAGAAAAAATAAAAATACAAAATTCAAAAAGTACTCGAGGCAAAGAGAAAAACTGTACGCTCTTCACAGATATTTCTGGAGTCTCACAGAAATAAACTGTCCTTGTTCAGTAGAATATAACTTTACAAGCTATGGTTTTGTCAATCTGTAATGCAAGTGACTTTTTACATAGATCCTCAAAAGATTATCTCAGACTCCTGTGAAAATAACTACATCTTCTTAACTTAATTTTCTAAATCGAACACAACATACCTGTCAACATACTCTTCTCCTATGATACTCTCCTTTTAGCACAAATTAGTCTTATAGCTTTCATTATATTACTTTTCCTAGCATTTTAAAACCATGTGACTATCAGAGTATTTCCTCCAGAAATGTGAAGCTGACAGGATAAGAGAGAACTTCAAACAAACATATCTACTTGTAACGAGTTTAATTTCAAACATAAAATCTTTAAAAGTACTATGATTATTTATTGGAGTATGTAACATAGCAATTAATAGATATACTGACAATTTTCATCACATTTTATTAAAAAATATGCTACATTTCTTTCACATAAGCCCCCATGGTATATAGATTTATAGTACGATGATTCCTTTCCATCAGCTTTTTTTCTACACAGATCGCTCTTCATGAATTTCTTTCTCAGACAAAAGAGCAGATTCAAATTATCATTATTTCAGTGCTGCAGAGATCTCCAAATGGTGAAAGAGATCTCCAAATGATAAAGCCCCACAAAAAAATAACTCCAAACTTCATCTTCCAGAAAAGAAAGCAGTAGCTCAAGAGAAAGCAGTAAGCCAATCAGCAGAAATTCAAGATGCAGGGCACCAAACATCTAGAAGAAAGATGTCAAAATAAGAGCTTAAATAAACTACAGGGTCTATATCTGTTGTTCTATTTCCAATGATTCAAAACAATGCACTGAAGTCATGTGCAAATCTTGTGCAAAAAAGAAAGAGAGTCTTGAGATTTTTACACTATAATGACTTCTAACAGTAGAATGGGTTTTGAACCATGACAACCAAGAAAAATGATCATCCTGAAAATAATGTGCCACACTATATTCCACAATATATGGAAAAGGAGGGAGAGATTGTGAACAGCAGCTTGTTAACAAAACAAAGTTCCTGATCCTTTTCTCTTTAAAATAATTGAAATTTTTCCTATAGACTTTATGAGGTACACAGCTACATCGTAAAATTACTTGTATTTGCATTATTTGAAATGCAGTAAGCATTACACAAAACTAACACCAAACACTGAGAACATTAAATCAAGCAGCAGAAAGTCAGGATATGATTTCTACCACAATATTAATCTACAAGGCTGTACATTCTATATTTTCTATTTAATAGATAAAAATAAATTTAATCATATTTCTTAAGTGCCATCTGGCTACATTAATACTGCAGAAGGAATTTCATCTGCAGTGCCCTGGTTCTTTGCATCTTAGTTTTTTGAAAACGTCAATTTAGACTTCTTAATATTTAATTTTTCTGAAGTGAAACATCATATATTTTCTATATTATATTTAACTGATATGTGTGCTCTCCATCTTACACACCTACAATACCGGATGCCATTTTTATATCAGTAGTATTAGCCACGGTTTACTAGACCAAAAAAATTATGCTACTTGAAACATATTGTCATTCATTACTATATCTAGCTGCTAGCACAATAACAGATGATCTAATAAAAACACAGAAGTTGATAAATATGAATCTCTAATTAAAAATAAACTCGAAGTTGTTACATGGAAAAAACACAGTAATCAAAGCATGAATATCACTTATTCTAATAAGCATTCAACTGCATTTTTCTGAGTCATTACAGTGGAATGCTCTTCCCTAGCTTTAGTAGTGCTCAGAAGCAAGCTGTCACTAGGCTTCATTTCTGTCTACTTAAACTGCTCAGCAGAGGGAGTGTAGAACCCACTGCTGGAAAATCAGAAATGATATTTGAGAATCACTTTTAAGAATCACTAAAATCAAATGATATGCCCAAGACCTAACCTGCACCAGAAGAAAATCTGTCTGAACAAAACAGGCAAGAGGTAAGAATTATTCTTCTCTTTACCTGTTATTTATTGACATAAACTAGAAAGCTTAATTTTGAACCTTCCAAAGCAAAAGGCCAAATAAATGAATCCTCTTGGCTGAAAGTGACCGATATTTTACAAACATATCCAATGGTCCATAGCATCACTTTTTCAAATGAAAATAGAATCTCTTAATGATAAAGTCACTGTTTACATTCTAGTTTAGAAGTACTCATGTTTTCAAATTTTTGGCTACTTGGCTAAAACTTTGTAGGGAACCTCTTGCCCACGCTGAAGAGCATAATTTCTTTGTACTGTAAGTGCTTCTGCTGTAGAACCAGCTATAACTGAACTGTCATACATCATTAATATTTTAAACACAGTACACAGAAGAAACAGAAGCTACACATTTTTTTCCCGTAGCAATTAGAACAATGGAATTGCAGGCAACAGTGGAAAGTGTTGTATAAATAAATGTCATGTCTCTTACCATGAAGAATAAATAAAGAGAAGAGATACAAAACAGAGACAGAGAACTAAGCAGTTGCTTCCATCATATTAATGGAACTATATCCTGTTCTTTTCTCCTTAAATCTTCCCAAGGTTTTTCATGTAACCAAGCACTGCTGAATCTGGAAAGGTGGAAAAGGAAGTTGACCATGAAAGGACCTCCAGATGAGAATTTCTCTCTACTTCACACGTTTAATTTCTGTAAAACGTAAGTGGTTCCATTTTCACTGTATTTCATGGATTCTGATACTAGATGCAATCAATTGTGCTTCTTTGCCACCACTGTAAACAAACTTTCTTATTTAGCATTGACTTGAGCTCTTTTCATTATTATTCTTACAATCCCAATGGGTAAGTACTGTGTGAACATGAGGTAGAATGACCATTCTTTTATGGATTTAAAAACAGGAGACAACAAATGGACACATTCAGATGGCAGAGCACAGAAAACCAAGACAGTATTTTTCAGTATCACGCACTGTGGTCTGAATAAAAGCAGCAGCTTAACTTTTGACAAGGTTTTGTGCAGCAGCATAGAACAATTCTAAGTAGGATGATAAAGAAAAATCATTTTTGTGGAATTCTTCCACAGTATTTAAGATAACATGACAGAAACAACAGCAGTGTTATTTTTCATAACTTGTTCAACAGCAACAAGTGCTTCCAATGCACATTAAGTGGTACTACACATCAATATTTGACCGCTATCTGAGCAAGAGCACATAGCTTATAGCACTCTATCAAGAAAGCACAAAGTCTGTGCTGGATATGACCAAAAATAAAAAGGCCAGCGCAACTGAAGGGCAACAGTGACTTCGTCAGACTCACAGATCTTTTGCACTATCGTCACTACAAAACTCTTCTGGTGAATTTAGAAACGCCATTATGTAAGTTCAAACACAAAATAATAAAAACTTTATCTGCATGGATGCATGTGTTAGAAACAACATGCAGAAAGAATTAGAATGTCTACAGAGTTAACCTGGATGTTTGGGATGGGGAAGTAAGAGAAACAAAGGTAATGCTTGGGCAATAGATTTGGAACTGGGTAATAAGATAAAAAGCAACTAAGAAAGGAGGGCAAGATAATCTCTGCTTTAGTTTTGTTGCCTTAACACTGCCAAGCAGGTATCTAAAAAGATAGGTAAGAAAAACAAGTTCTAAGACATGACAAAATTTTACTATTGGGTTAAATTCAGAAGTACACACACACAAAAAGAAAAGGTATTTATACTAAAAAACAAATCTGATCATCAGATTATCCAGTAATAACGTTTCCTTAGCATCAACTTTCACAGCATATTCTGGGAGCTAAACTGCTTTTTCATTTAACTTGTAATATCTTATGCTCACCAATAAGCACACATAGTTATAACAGCGCAATATGAACAATTTGGTTCATACAGAAATGCATAGGAAAAGACTAGAGGGACACAAAAATGCGCCATCTTGGCTGTCAGAGGAGAAAACAAACAAATAAAAAAAAAAAAACAATCATGATACTGTTAGAACACTGGATTACTTAAACAGAGACTTTGAAAGCACCTTTAGGAAATGACATATTTTTGAATTTTCCTAGTACACCTTCCTCCTATTTCCTCCCTGCCATATTGGAGAGAAGCAAGTGAGTGTTTATGTGTGGGCCTGGGTCCTCACAATAACTGGCTGGGGTCAATGTGTTATGTGAATCATAGAATCATTAAGGCTGGAAAAGACCTCAATGATTAACTAGTCCAACTGCCCACCTACCACCAATGTTGTCCACTACGCCATGTTCTTGATCATGTAAAGTTTGAAAGTCTAAATTTTAATCCAGCAATCCATACCAACTTTTCAACAAACTCATTTTCCTAGTGTAGCAGAATAATAAGATGGGATATATAAATTAAAATTGGTTTAATCTTGTTTGTAACAATTTAGAGTGAAATTACAAATATTTTGAATAAACACAAGTAATACAGAAATCACATTAATAAAACACTGGGAATTTTTCAAAAACTATTTTTATTGTAAAGCATATCAGCAAAGATTATCAGTGTGATTTAGGTAAGAATCCGCATGCCAGGGGGAATTTTCACATGCCAGGGGTAACTTCTCAGCTTGCAATGTAATCAAACAGAAGTCATAGTTAGCCTACAACCAATGTGCCTTGTTCTGGAAAACCTCTGAAAGGCAGAGGTGTAGAGAGATTGTTATATTGAGTGAAAATTAAACTGAGACTTCTGCATCTTTTCAGGTTAGTGAAGTTTAGAGATTTACATGGAACAAAAAATCAAGGTTGAAATCAAGCTAAGGGCATGATTTCAATGTACTCATTACAGCTGTCAACTAAGGAAGTGAAATTAGAAAGAAAATATGGTATCAAAGAAGAATTATTAAATATGAACAGAAAAAATATTTGGAAAGTCTCTCAAATGAACTGACCAACAGCTGACTGATCACTGATCAATTATTTCCCAGAATTCTAACTCAAAAGACAAAATTTGGTATTACAGTAGTTAGCAAAAAATAAACTTCCAAATGATGATAAGACACACAACAGAATTCACCATGCAATTGAGATGAGTAATGTGTTATGTTCATTTTAAGTAGGAGAAGTTAAAAACTCTCAAAATGAATAGTTACACATGAAACTGATCAGAAGAATATAGGTAACACACGATTTAGAGCAAAGATATTAATTTATACAACATGGAAGAAACATCCTTCAATGTGGCAAAAATATCTGAGATGGTTTCTTACTAACTTCTAGGTATCAGAAAATTATATAACTTTTCAGTGGACTCATAAGAAACATCTCAAGAAAACAATAAATATTTATATCACAGAAAAGTAATAAATACCAAAAGGGTATACAATAGATTTTCTTACCAGAATACATTTCACTGTGTGAATTGCACTAGGATCCTTATTGTTTGCTGCCCAGTGAAGTGGAATTTTTCCTTCAATATCTGGGATTCCTATATTTGAATCATGTTTTATGAGAAGTTTCACGTGCTCAGGGTTATTGTAGTAGGCACTCCAATGCAATGCAGTTTGCTGGAACACAATAATCACGTTTTACAAACATGGTAAAGAATACATAAAAGATGAAAATCAAAGTCTGTTAGAACTTGAAATATGATTTAGTTATATTTGCACAGAGTTGAAAAATATCTGAGGTTGGAAGGGATCTCTAGAGACAACCTAGCCCAGCTCTCCTGCTCAAAGTAGGGCCAGCTAGAACAGGTTCATCAGAATACAGTCCTGTCAGATTCTGAATGTCTTCACAACCTCTCTGGACAACCTGCTCCACCTTTAACCTCCCTCATGATGGAAAAACAAAACAAAACATGTCTTTTCCCACTTTTAAATATCAACTTTGGTATTTCTTGAATATCAAAATGTGTGCATTGCCTCTTTCAATTTGACAGTTGACACTTAGCATGGTCTCATTCCATTTTCTTTATTTCCTCCCACCAGCTATTTATGTACATCTGTAAGAGCTCTCCTGAACCTTGCATTGTTCAGTCTAAACAGTCCCACCTCATTCAGCCTCTCCTTTCTGTCAGATGCTCTAAACTGTTAGTCACTTCTGCAGCTCTCCACTGGATTTGCGCCAGTAAGCTCGTGGCCTTCTTGTACTCTTGTGCCATATGTGGTATCTCTAGTGCCGAGAAGGGAAGAATCACCTCCTCTACTGAATGCAACCAAGGACGATGCCTGCCCTTCTCTGCTGCAAGGTAGCACTATTGGCTTGTGGTCAACTTGATGTCTAGCAGAACTCCTCAGCCATGCATACCCAACCCACCACCCGCATGTGGCCCAGCCTAACAAGTAATGCGACGCAGGCCCTGTCCCACGCCATCTACCCCCAGCTGAGGTTCTGCCGCACCAAGTAGCCTAGTTGGGTCCCAGGAACACACCCATTGCTCAGCAACAGTCAAATGTCAGCAAGCTATTAACGCTGAGCTGCAACCAGGGCACAGGGAGGGTGCCATACAGTGCCTGCTCAAGTTACAGCAAATAAAAAAGTGTACATTTTGACCCACTGGCTAAACACAGTTCTGTGAACAGCAAAAAATGCACAGTCTTCCTTTCCATTTTGATAAAAGAATTTGAGAACAGGTTTCAGGATTGCTGAAAAAAAATTGTTGGTTTTTTTTTTTTTTTTTTTTTTTTTGTATATTTGCCACTGCATTTTCAGTTGACATAAATATATTACCTGAAAATCACAGAATTGCAGGGGTTGAAAGGGTACTTGAAAGATCATCAAGTCCAACCCCCTGGTAAAAGCAGGTACCCTACAATAGGTTGCAAAGGTAGGCATCCAGACAGGTCTTCTCCATAGGAGATTCCACAACCTCTCTGGCCACCCTGCTTCAGTGCTCTGCCACTCTTACCACAAAGAAGTTCTTCCATGTTTGTACAGAACTTCCTACAATCGAGTTTTAGGCCATTATTCCTTGTCCTTTTGCTACACACCACTGAGAAGAGCCTGGCCTCATCCACTTGCTTCCCATCTCCCTTCAGACATTTGTAAACATTAACCACACCCTCCCTCAGTCTTCTTTTCCCCAGGAAAAGGTTGCAGTTTTTTGTGTTCCTGCGCATGATGTGAATAAACCACAAGCCCATCCCAGTTACCTTGGAATTCTGAGCTGAGCTGAATTCCAAGATGTCTGGAAACTACAGAGGGAAGGTTATTAAATGATTTGCACAAGTATCGCTAAATTGAAGAAATACTTAATGTAGGATAAAGATAAGAGTCCTGTGTTTTTCAAGTATGCAACAGCCTCTCAATATTGGTGTCTGGTAGAGAATATTCTATGCAGATAATAGGCATTAATCCCAGATAAAATCAGCTTGAAACAACAGTAAACAAGCCATCTTTTGTTATACTTCGGTAAAAAGGATTGACAGTAAATGGAACATCAGTACCTAGGGTGAATGACAACTCAAAATCACAGGCTTTTAAAAAGATCGAGTTCTATTTAAGTGAAGAATAGCTAGCTACTCAAAGATCTTTGCTAAAGCTTGACCTGAGTCTAAGCCACACCATCTTACATGATAACCACTTTGAGAAGTTCTTATGCTTGAGATGTAAGTATTTCTGGTAGAAAATTAATTGCTTTGTATGAGGATGCTTTGGCTATGGCAAGAGGATACTATACATGGCACTTAGCCAGCCAATAGGGTAATGTCATCAGGTGCAGCAATTTCTGGCCTAGAGAAAATACTGGACCTTGGTATTAAGCAATCATGTCCAGGTTAGAATAATCTTGAAGCAGGTCTCAATAACAGAGCTGCACTACACAGAACCGCAGTGATTAGTTAGGTTTTCTTCGATTCAGATATTTCTCAGAATGACAGAGATTAATGGAAAAGCATATGAAAAGATTATTTTCTGCTAGAACAAGATGGCGCAGAATACTGACACTAGACACTGATTTGTTTTGAACAGAGGTTTTGACATTGTCCTTTATCACTCAGAATTCCACAGGTTGAGTACAACTGAATCTAATCTATATGGACCATCAGCAGTCCAATAAAACACCAAGTAAATTCATGCTCATATTGCTAATACCTGACACTCAGTGTTTTTCACATGTGCTATCAACATTCATCATTACAAAAGCAAATGTTAGTATATTAATACGTAATCTACTGAGCAGACACAGACCTCCCAACTGCCAAATACATTAGGGTTATAAGAAGCAGAAAGATTTCATTTCCCCCTCTTTTCCTTACCCTCACACGTCAGCAAAATATTACATAGCGCTTTGATTTGAAATTGGAGAGATTAACTGCTGCAAGACATTTGTGTCTAAATTAGCATCCTTGAATAGTAAGATATAATGTGTGAATTTATTACCCTAGCCTTTACACCTCTGTAAAGGAAGAAGGCAAAAGGAGCCTATTCTTTGTGTTTGTTGCTTTAGGCTGTTATTTTCGTACCATGGTAACATAGTATGATATTGAAAATTTTTGTTTACTCAGTTGCTCACTCAAAAAGAGCTCACCCTAAGACATAACTAGAGGGGCTGAAAGAAGTAGTTTGAAAACTTACACCACATACAGTGACATATAGCCTAGCACCATAGCATGTTCAATCCATTGCAGTCTGTCAGATTTTGAAATTAAAAACTTCTAGCAGTAGAAGTTTGAAAGAAGTTAACACACGCTATTTCTTAAGCAAAGCTAAAGCTGACAAATGCACATGGGACTAAAAAGGTTTCACTACTAACAAACCAAAGCAGCTTTCCCTTACTGGCTTCTCTCACAATCTACTTCTCAACCAGTTGCCTACCCAGAAATAAATGTAAAATACAGTTATTCTCTGACATTTTCATGAATTAAATTTGAGAATCTTGATGCATACAGTTGCAGTAAGGGAAACGAATAAGCTACGTGCCAACCAGGGTTGAACCTGTTGGTCTCTGTTCCCAAGAGAGCCTGAATTCCATCCTTGCTACTTTGACTACTCATGACAGGAACTGGAATAAAAGTGCTCTACGTTTTGTGGAAAATCTGGCAATGCTTTAATACTGCTTTGGAAATCTGTAGAACAAAAGGCAAGGTCCCTAAGAGGTTTTGGCTGGTTTCCAGATGCTTTTGTTAATTAATTAACATGGTCAGGAATCAGCATGACCTCTCCAGACTGAATGCTGTAATTACAGCCAGGGTTTCCATGATACATGTTAGAACACCCTGGAAGGCAAACAGCTGATTGCTAGGGCACAGGCTGCTTCAACTCTATTGTCTGGAGAAGACAGGAGATTCATTTGTTGGAAAGGGAGCCTGCAGATGCCTTATTCTGCTTCCCTGATGATAGAATTAGATAAGGATTTCAGAGTTTACATAATGAAACTGCTAGAAAGCCCAGTCTTCTTTTCATACAATAAAAACAAACCACATGAGATACAACTGATGGTATGACGATGCTTTCTAAAGCCAGTCTTGCCAAATTGGTATGTTAATCATGAAGTGATACAAGTACTTGATTGGAGCACTGACATTTGAATCAAATGGTAGATCAGTGCCTGATGGGAACATTTTTTGCATGAGTTCCAAGATCACTTACAAATTGTAGAAAGAAAGCTTTTTTTCTGAATGCTTACAAAGTCTCCATTCCTCTACTAGTCTCAGTACTCTGAACACAAGTGTCAGTGAACTAGCTACAATTACATATTACATTATTATCATTGGGAAAATCTTAATATTGTTAATGGTGATCACTATAATATCCCCGATTGTTGCTAATTCAAAGAATCAGAAAAATTTTCTTAAAGTACTGAAATACTTTTTTCCACACAACTGTTCTTTGCAACTTCAATTTCTAAACCCGCTACAAACACTGTCTTAAAATAAGTAATATTTTTTACCTTGTTTCTGTCCTGGGTATCCACTTCTCCAGGTGCCATGTGCTTTAGCAGCAAAGCTAAACATTTGGGGCTTTTGTGACGTGTAGTTAAATGTAACGGTGTCATACCCTCTAAATCCTTCTGCATCCAGTTCCCCCTACGAGCCAGTAAAACTTTCATGAAGCGATAGTTTCCCTGGGAAAGGAAAATGAGGAGAAATTTCAGTTTATAAAGCAAAATGACAGTACTGTTTTGATATTTTACTCTTGACTCACAACAACAGTACACTTCTATCACAATAAACAACACCTCTAAGATTTTTAGGAAACCAAAACATTTAAGTTCATATTTTCTTGTAGTAGAGTGTAAGACTTGGCTCACCATGTAACAACTGAAATAAAACCATTAGATATGGCTTCAGCAGACAGACAGATATCAGATAAGGAATAAAACTAAATACAAGAAAGACTACAATTTTCAAAATGAGAATAAGAAAAATAACATGACATGATTTAGAAAGAGAAAATGAGCTCATCTGAATGAGTAAAAAAAAAAAAAAAAGACTATTTCTTATAATTTTAAACAGAGATCTGTATGCGAGTTTTGATCTACTGTGTGCATGATGAATGGATGGTACAAGAAGCCTTGTAACATTCGTTTCAAATACTTAACACTCTGGACTTACTATGTTTTCAGAAGAAATAATATAGAAATGCTCCTGCACCTAATAACAGGGTGCATTCCTCCTCCAAAAAAACAATTTGTATCTGTTTCTCAAGTTATCAAGGAAACCTTTCAAAAATTAAAAATATAATCATGCAATCATTAAGAAGTTGTTGCAAACTGAGCCTTGATTTGCTTCTGTCCCTTACTTGAAGATTATCTCCCACAAAGCTGAAATGCTACATAAGATATTTTGATGCTTTCACTTCAGTACCAAGCACATTGGGTTTTTTCTGAAATTACTCTCAGCAGTTAAGTTTCAATGGAGAATCAGCAATAGAGAGCTGGAGTAATAACTCATTAAAGCAAAATATTTGAAGTTAGAAAAACTTGTGTGTTTTAAACATCTCCATTCTTTCCACAGCTTACCTAAAGAGAAAGGAGTGAACTGTTTCTCCGTGTTCCCCAAAACATTAGGCTATGTCAGTTTCATATACAATTAAAATATTAATTAACCAAAAATACAACAAAAAGAGAATGTTCAGGAAGGGAGAGAAATAGTACTAATAGTATTAATAGTACTAATTCCATCCACTCAGGAATAAGCTGCAGTATTTGATCAAGCTTTAATAGACAACGTACACAGGAAAGGTGACATACAGAGCAACAGAAGTCATATCTTTGGATTCTTCTGCTTATGGAACAACCTGCAAATTAACATGTTCCAGTCTGTTATAATACTTTCACAAATCCTGTATGCTAACTTAGTCCCTTTACGTTTCCCTTGGGAAAAAAAAAAAAACAACAATGGAAATAACAACAGAAACAAAATGTAGCCATGTGGACAAGTGGAAGCAATTATAAGGAATGGAAGTACTTCTGTATATTCTAAGACTCAGAATTGTGAATTGATTTGTCACCATAATGGTAGGGTAGAGATGGGCCAAAGAATCCCAGAGATCCCCACGGTATCCAGTGCCAGGGTATACAAATATTTCTGTTTCTTTCTTCAAAATGTGGTACAGCAGCCTTAAAGAGTGGAAGGGCAGATTTCACTCATTACCGTTCTGGTCTTTGTCCAGTAGAGTTGAGCTCTATTTGAGCAGAGTGGATTTGATCAAGTATGCCTAAAACAAGTATATGTGACTATTTTATTCCTGTTATGCTATTTTATTTCAAAATAAAAAACAGGTAAGACATATCATGAATATGCTCAGCCAAAATAACCTTTTTCTGCTTCTACAGTTTGTCGTCATTGACCCCTGCTTTTCAGTGAAAGCCCTAAAAGCCCTACATCTGCCAAGAATTCTACTACAAACCTGTGTGCAAATGCAAACTTCTGTTGCCAGAGACAGTCAACAGCATTCACAGCAAGTTCAGCAAGTAGTGAGTGACTAATTCTCTTTTTCCTGCTCGATATCACAGGAAGCATAACATTAGCATTCTATCATTTTAACACACAGCCATGTGCCAAGGCATGCACTGACATACAACTGCAGAACAGGAAAATGTTTGCACAGCCTACTAATCCATGCAGAACACATACAATATGAATTAGTAATAAATTTGAGGATGAGTTAGGGACAAGAAAACTTTCCATTATTACCATCATATTTTACAGGTAAATATATGAAGAATTTGTAAAACTCATTAAAAAAGAAAAAAAAAAAACTAGCAAAAAAATGCAATGTATCATGCTGTGGTTGGCAATTATACTGTGGAAAGACAACATTAAATAACTTGAGAGAATATTAGACTTGGAAGAAGTATAGCTGCTATTCTCTATCACAGAAGATAATACATTTGTTTTGTTTTCATTATTTCCTAATCAATGTCCATGCACACACGTGAAAGAAAAATAAAACACAATTTTCTTTTGTTGATGGATACTTATTGAAAGATTTACAAATATACTGTGCCTTCAGAATGAATTGAGTGGCTAAGAAGACTGAAAGTTAAAAAGACACATAAAACTAAGGGAACGTATTTTTATTATTAGAGTTATAACTAAGGAAACATGCATTTTCATTACTAGTTTCTCTCCCTGTACTCTATTTTATCTTTGCTGTTACCATTTTTCTACCAGTTACTACTACATTATTCTGTTGCATGCTTAGCCAGCAACAAATACCCCTCCTTAGGAAATGAATCTGCAGTAAATCCCCTCATTCTGAAACACAAAACATTCTGTTTCTTCCAAACAATTTATGATTAAAAACAGAAACAAACAAAACCAAAAGAAAACCACAAAAAACATCACCAGAGATGACAACAATGTAACAACAATACAGTTTTTACAATACTTTTTTAGAATACTCCTCTTCTCTGGAGAAGTACTGGATTGATGGAATACCTGATACACAGCTGAACCCAACATGGGCACACAGGTTTAGGTAAAGAAAAGAATCCCAGTAACATGAAGCCACACTAATATCTGAGGCCCTTCTGGTCCAGGTTTCAGCCCCCAAAACACACAAGCAAACACAGGTTCCTTCTGGCCCTTAGTTCAAAGCAGCTCAGTAGCATGGCAACACTTAGAACAATCATTATTTTGGTATTATTATTGAGAAGATTTAAATAGCATTATCCATCTCTAGTACCTGGCATTCCAATGGCACAATAGGCCAACCAATCTAACATACAGAACACTACCATAAAAATATAGCTGTGAAAATATTTCAATACTCAAAATTAAAAAGAATGTAGCAGATATTTTTGTTTCCTACATTATGATATCAAACAGTAGTGGAAAGATATAGAGTTCTGAATGGATACATTTCAATACAATCCTAGATATTTAATTGGAATTAACATGTTGCTTTATCCACATTTTTCTCAGTCTCATCTTCATTAAGAGTTCTTCTCCCCTTCCGCTTCAATCTTTCTACCTATGAAAGTATAGCATAGGTTTTAAAACCTAAACACAAGCATTAGCCTTTTCATCTCAGTAATAAAGGCTAAGCCCTATGTTTCCCTCAAACCATTGCTAGTTCTCTGCATTCATTCTAGTTTGAACTCTTTTTTTTGAGCACAAGTAAGAAAAGATTACATAGGTCTCACTGCGTAGCCTACTGAATGGCAAAAATACTTCTCTATTGCTAGTGCAAGTATCTTGTTAGACAAACCTAAAAGTACATTCACCTTGCCAATCAATCCATTAGCACACTGACATCCTTTTGCAGTCATTTCAAAATTAAATGTTCCCAACGTACAGAATAAATTGTTCTGTTTCCGTGCACGTGAAACTGCATTATGGACCATCACATCTTCAGCCTATTTTGGTATTCTCCTATTTCTTCTATTTTAGTATTCTCTCCTACTTCTAGTATTCTGAACACGCAAATCCTGTCTTCAACTGATAATAATGCCTTATCTTGTCCTTCAAAAAAGTACTACTTGTAATGCCAAGTTTCTTAATTAAAAATATTGACTAATACTAGATTCAAGCGCATCTGTTGAGGAATTCTAATATATTCCTTCCTATCTCATAGAGCATATTTCAACAGTACTTGCTTTCAGCTTATTATCCAATTATTTACCATACTTTTAGTGTCCTAATTTTCCATTTAACTGCAATTTTCCACCTCACACAACACTTAATGCTTTTCTACAGGCCTAACAAAGGCTATCTGTTGAATTTACCTCTAGAAAATCAGTTAGCAAAATGTCAGGTTAGTCTCGAAGAATGTTCAATAAAGTAGTGTACATCTTACACTGTTTCTATTTACATTTACATATCTATCTGTCTTGCTCCAATTTATAGGAGGGAGATGAAGTTCTTTTAGTATCTGTATACCCGGCGTGAGATTAAGAAACAACGGTTCATATGTTGGTCCAACCAGTTTATTACAAATCCTAATCAGGGAGATGGGGAAGGGAAGGAGGGCGATAGAAAAGATAGGAAAGAAGCAAGAATTGCATAAAGCGGGGATAGTCAGCACCAGGATCCAGCAGCGGTCCTGTTTCACAATGTTTGAAGGTCCGAGGCACAAGCAGCAGGGAGGAAGCAGCAGCATGGCAGCCTTGGGCAGCAAGCAGGTAGCAGGATGCAGTTGCAGAGCCAGTCCGGGAGGCAGCAGCAGTGCTCAGGCAACAGGCCCAGGAGAGTCCGTCAGCATGCAGGAATTCCGTAGTGTGTGGAATCTGATGTCAGACACCTCTTCTTCTACTTCAGCATGCAGGCATCACTTTGTGAGGAATCTGTTGTACGAAATCCTCTGTTCTTCTTCATGAGGAGTCTGTTGCCAGAAAACCCGTTCTCATGGTTTTCGGTTCCTCTTTTATCCTTCTTGTTCTCCTGCCGATGTGACAAGGATGGGTCTTGACCAAGAGTCATTGAGTACCCCCTGAGATGGCCATCATCCTGAGGTAAGCCCCCACAAAAGAACACTTCACAGCAATTTAGCTGCAGCTCATCTCTCTCTCGTCGTCCCTGGCCTTGTCCATCTGTGTCCCCCACACAAAGGATTTCACAACCCTTGCCCAGGACTTGCCTGGACTTGAACAAGTCCATCTGTGTCCCCAGCAAGCTTTGAGACACTGATGTTAACAGAATAATATCGTAGACTATCCCTTAGAAACTTACTTCAAATCCTTGCATGTTACCGAGGTGAAATAAACTACTTTTCTCTGTTACTTTTCTCTCTATATAAGACATTACTTGCCAGTATTCCAAACAAAGGACTCCAAAACCCAAACTTCCATGATTCCTGAAGAATGTTTAGATGATTAACAGTATTTTTCATTTTGTCCCTTGCTGTTTCTGTGCTGTTAAAATGAGACTTACTAACATCAGACATTAACTACTGATAAGAGCTCCTGACACAACAAATGGCCATAACTAAGCCCACACAGTGAGCGCACAGAACATTGCAGACAAGTGGAAAAACAAGTCACCACAAAGCAGGGAAAGCAAAGGTCTGGTTGTTTGAAAGGAGTGCATTCCAAGAGAACAGAGAGGGAATAATGATACAGCAAACTGACCATCTGTGACAGAAGGGATCTAAGATATCTGATAATTATACGTAGTTTAATAATGTGTTAGCTTACTAAATTTGATTTTAGAAATATATTATTAAGTAGCACTTATGAAAAATGTTTTATTACTATTTTCTCTATATTCTTTCATAAAAAGAAAAACTATTTAATAATCAATAACTCCTCTTCTGAGGAATATAATTCACTTATTTTTACTCTTTCTGGAAACAAACAACCACAAAGCTGCTAAGTTATTATTGTTAATTGCAAACTTATAACAAATCTGCTTTTCTAATACTGCACCAGTCACGGCTTGGCTAGTGATTATACTTTTACAGCATATTATTAGCATTTTAATTTTCCTTTTTAAACTAGTACATCATAATTAAGACAATATAACTGTACGTCATAATTAAGACAATATAACTAAGTATAAAACAACAGCCTGAGAGTAGGAAAACAATTGCATCACAGCTTATTGCCTACATGTTCACTTACATACACAATTTGTTTGATTTAGATCCAGCCTGGGACAGAACCATAGTTGGAACCACACATGGAAATTCAGCATGCCTGGCCACTTACCTGCTTTTTCAAAGAAAAGCCTCAAACCCATTATTTCTGCCCCAAATACATTTTTTGATATTTAAAGATGATAAAAAGTCAGATTAGATATTAAGCTTTTTAAGCCCAGGACTCCTTAAAAGTAATCGGGATTTATAATGGAGTTAAGATATAATCTTTGTTATGTCAAACACAAAGCTATAATTTCAGTAGTGACATGCAAGTCTCTAAAATCAGTATATATCTACATGGTGACAAATAGTGAACTGTGTTACGCATTCAGATACTTAATGGGGCAAAACACAAAAACCTTCCAGATTTTAGCTTAAGAATCTAAACAGAATATAGCAGCCAATTTGCACTACTTTTGCATGCTTTGCCAACAGACCAGTACAGATCCTATAGCTGAAGTTGAGAAATGCTCTTCACTATCAGATGCTTTCAAGAAGCAGTGAGTGTCAAAGAACTTGAACTCTAAATTGCTGGCTAAGTCATAAAAGGATGAAGATATACATGAGCTCCTTCTTTTAAAACAAAAACTGCAATTGGAGTTCTTTTACTCATGTTCATAGACAGGGTAGAAACTGCTGTCTTCGACCTACTTGGTCTTACAGAAGATAATCTTACTACGTAAACAAACATGCATACTTAAACTTGCTTTTTCTTCCCAGCAAGTAAGTGCAGAAGAGAGGATGCTTCACTCCACATAACAACTTCATCACAGATTTTCAAAACCCAAGAGTCCTAATGTCTTCGGAAAGAAAAGAGGCTATACAGATTCTAGCTAACACTTTCTTTTGAGATTGTTTCATCTATCAGCATCCTTTTGAGAAGTATGTTCCCAGAATGACTTAGAATGACATAGAGCATATGATGGACTTTTTGTCATCAACACCTGTCAGTTTTAGTATCTTTTCAGGGAACAAACCAAGCACTTAGCTGTGACTATATTTCTAATTATATATACACGTATATATATAAACAGCATATTGTTCCAGAAGAACATGAAATTAAAATATCAAAAGATGTCTTTTGATATGCTTATATTATCAGCTAACTGCCAGAAATCTGACAAGAATTCTTCAGAAAAGTTATTAAAATATAGGCTGGCAAGTAAAAATGTTAATTAAATTTCAAATAATTATTTAGAGTTAAAAATTAAGAAAATGTGTGTTTTGAATTAAAAAATAAAAAATAAAAAAAGTGTATGAAATAGTGAAACTTCTTCATTTCTAGTACTCTGAAGCTGAATTAAGAATGTCTGCTTACAATAACTGTTAGCACTGTATAAATGACTGCACCATTCTGACACTCGAATACTACTGCTCATTTTAATTTTTGAACAGGTCAGGGGGAAGAGTGCAATCAATATAGCTACTTAGAATCTCAATTTCTAGTTAAGTGAGTAAAGTCACCATCGAAGTGGCAGGCTGTCTCTCCAGTGATGACACACTATGCTGCCATGTAAGTTTAACACATATAATATTGTTAATAGAGCAAAAAGCTTATGACACTTTATACATTCTTAGTACGTCAAAATGTGAATACATTTTGGTATAAATTTTAATTGCTATGTATCAAGAACCCACAAAATTAGAATTACAGACAAGCTCCTAATGATTTTTTTTTTCTTCATGTCTTCAACAATAAATATAACTTCAATATATAAGCTATGAATAAGGAAAGAATTGGGAACATAGAATCATAGACTGGTTTGAGTTGGAAGGGACTTTTAAATGACATCTAATTAAAGCCCCTCCCCTACCATAAGCTGGAACACCTCCTTTTAGTCCAGGTTGCCCAAAGCCCCATCCAACCCAGCCGTGAACGTCTTCAAGGATGGAGAATCCACTTCTCTTTCAGTTTAAAACCATTACCCATTGTCCTATCACTACACATGTGATGAAGAGTCTCTCCTCAACTTGTAGGTTCCTTTAGGTACTGGAAGACCACAATGAGGTCTCCAAAGAGCCTTCCCCAGGCTGAGCAAGGCCAGCTCTCTCAGCATTTCTTCACAGAAGTGTTCCAGCTCTGTGCACCATTGTGGCCTTATGCTATTTTATCTATTTTAGCAATAGTTCTTAATATCTGGACTAATCATTCTTCATTAAAACATGGAAGGTACAAAATTATATCCCTATTGAAAATGCACCGAGAGGTTGAATAATTTAAAGGATTTTTTAAATTTAAAGTATGGATATCTGAAAAGGCAAGGATGCTGTGATGTCTTCCGTGCAGCAAACCACCAGCAATGTGGTTGTGAAATAATGTGAAATAATTCTTTCAAGTAAACTACGGCAAAAACACTACCAATTTTGACACTAGGCTTAATCTCACAAAGTATCTTTTAGTAACTTTGTTAGCAACATCCTAGTTTCACAAGTAAAAACATTCCAAATAGCTGAAAACCTTATTTACCACTTTCCAAGTTGATCATGTCCATCCATCTGGCAAAGCATCTCAGGCAACACATCTGCCAACAGCACCAGTAGGACTTGAGACCAGTTGTATCAGATGTTTTGACTGAAAGCAAGGCGGTGTCTGAACTTTGAGTACTTCTTCCTAAAGCCTCTTGCAAGATTGGCTTCAGTATCTTGGTTTCCATAGGAATGGACAGAACTATCAACTGGCATACAGTCAAAGAATACAATAGAGACAAAAACTGAGCAGTGTTGTAAAAACTAAGATAAAACTGTTTCTCAGAATAAGTTAAAAGAAAATAGATGCTTACATCTTATAGTCCTTGAACTCATTTCTCCATGGCCTGTACTTGCTTTATCTGTGTAATGTTTTCAGCTCTTCAGCTCTTGAATTTTATAGTCTGCCTATAGAAATCAGTCATTTTCATTTAAAAAATACGTCAAGTATGAAAATGCAAGAAGCATTCTAATTTCCAGTTGGTCACAGTTCTACTGTTACTGACTTGTTTTCCCACAGCAATCTTTTGAAGACACTCAGCACAAATACCCAAAAGATAGTCTCTGGGGATTCATGAGAAAACCCAACACACATCATCCATATTTACAGCACCACTACCCACTTCTTTGAGAATATTCTACAACCAAGTTTAAAAAAAAAAAAAAAAAAAAGTACAGTGACTGAAAGATTTGTAAGCACTGATCTCCTTCTCCATAAAAGGAGTACTGGAAAATATTTGTTACATTCACTTTCTTCATCTTAATGGCTTTCAGTTAAACTGTATGGAAGTAGGAGTAGTTTTAAAAGGCTAATACATCCCTGCGATAAAGTAGTCTTCCCTTTCAAAACTTCTTTTTCCTACATTCACATTCTCTTCCAATCCCAGTAAAGTTTTGACTGATATCCTTATTTGTAACATTCTTGCCATTTCCAGTAATTACCTGTATATTCTGTATAACTACTGATGTGTTGCAAATGTCTGTTACTGATTATTTAGTTGTATATTACCGAATGTCCCCTAAACTGCCAGCTCTTCTCCTAGAGATACAAGACAAGTTAGGACGGTTCTTTGAAAGCATTTTCGCTAGACAATGGATGCCTATACAAAAAAAACTGTATAAGCACATACTTTAAGAGGACAAAACTCTATCAAATATCTTTAAGTAAGTTCTTTAACAAGCTGTTATGTGAAATAATTAAAAAACTCCATACCAAATTCTCTTTATAAGAAATGGTCTCCATATGCAGTGAAATTTCCAGGATTATTACAGAAGTTGAAGATTCATACAGTAAATAACCTTCAACAGCATAAGCTTATCCCTTATTGAAATAATTATTGAGATTATAAATAAATACATCATGATATTTCACAGCGCCTAGATATACTACAGGGAAGTGTGAGAATTAAAAAAAAGTCCAAATCTCCTCACAGTACTGGGAAATAAACTAAAGCCTTAGTAAGCTATTCAGACCTCATCTTAACGTTCACAAAAGTACTGCATTTATTTCTCTCTGCTCAAAGTGCAGGCAGATAAAACAATAGGTCAAACTTAGTTTTATTTCAAATGTTCTTAAATCTGCACCATGGTTGTGGAACATGAAAAATGCTATGTCCTACGCATATCTAGATCTATATTTAAGTATTTCTATCAGAAGACTATATATACATACTATATATACATATACACATATATACTACGTATTTGTTAATAATAACATAAAACACTGTATATTTCAAATAGCAATAATTCCTCTAATAAAAATGGGTTACGTTCTTCATTAATAAAAATCTAAGTGTTTGAAGTAGATCTACAAAGAAACCAAAAAGACAATTTTAATAGATAAATTGAATTTATATTTTAAGAAATGCTATTGATTTTTGAGAAACTACAGAATTTTCTTATGTGGTTTACACATGCCATTTTGTCCTGAGAGTGATTCATCTAACTCTCTTTCATCAAAAATTTAACCTACTGTTTATAGACAAAAAAAATAAATAAATAAATAAAAAAGAGAAACAAGTGAAAAACAAGTGCTCCTGGAGTTTGTGGCTGGTCATAAGATCTGAATTTATATTTCAAATACCTTCTATTGCAACAGCCTTTCGTTCTGAAGCCAGCCTATCTAGCATACTATTGATTCAATTGACAAGTCCGAGCATCAGATTAAGGATGTGTCAGTCACCTGATAAAAGATTCCTGGAGAATTCAGCAGAAAGGTGTCATGCTTCAAAATGATCTGTTCCTGGTACTGTATATATTGAAGCGTATGTGCAAGTATTTCACGTAAAACAAATACATTTAAATTTAAAATGAAATTAATAATCAGTGGAAACAAATACCTTTACTTTTTACTCAGAAAGCCTGAAAAAAAGTCACCTCATTCAGAAAGAAATCACCAACCAGCTCACAAAACAAAACTAAGCCAAACTGATGAGCTAATATTAGAGATAGTCCAGCTTTGATTTGTCAGTGACAAATCTGGACACAAACAAGTAAGTGGTTTCTCAGTCCTAACAACAATATTTCTTCTTGTAACCATTAAAGATCAGTCGTGAGGTCAGCTGTGGAGGGATAATTAATGCGAGAATGATGTTTTAGAAAGGACACTCAAACAGGGAGATGCCTTTGCCTGTAAATCTATTTTGTAAGATAGAGACTTGGCAGCAGACATCAATGTCCTGGGAGAAGAGCTGGGCAGATCTCTTGTGCACTGAGGGATGCCAATGCTACACTTGCTAAAGGAACAACAGTAAGTGAAACAGAATGAAATCTATTCAGATAAACTCACAATACACCAAGTACAGTGCTATGCTTAGTAAGAAGCACATTTTTAAGATGCAATCATTATTTACAAGTTCAAATGCTAAATAAATTTTCACCTATTATTTGAAGAAAATAAAACGAGAGAGTTATTACTGATAAAAGCATGTAAAACTAATCCAGCACTTGAAAAACAAGATGACTAAGTCAACTTAAAACAGCCAAACAACCAGCAACATGGAACAACATTCTGTCAAAAACAACCTCTGCTCCTGCCTGAACAAAGTACTTGCTTGGATGGGTCCAACTGTCCTAAAACATGCCTATAAGCTGTTCAACGCTACTCTGCCTTCCAAACAAAATCACAAAATTTTTTTTTTCTTTTTTTTCTTTTTTTTTCTTTTTTTTTTTTTCAACAGAATCCCGTTGTTGTCCTATTTATTCACTGCTATTTCAGCCTGAAAAATTATTGCTATGGAAGTGGAGCTAGAAAAGATCAGACAATAACATGGAAGCTGTCAGCACAGATGCACTTCTAAATTTTACTCACAGAAGTACGAAAGTGAATTTAATAAATCAAAATAAAGTAATACTACCAGCTGGCTGTATAGATATTTAAGATATCATTCCATATGCTATACAGAATTAGTTTCTTTTTGCTGGGGCTTTAACACAAGGAGGACTTCTCTGTTTTCCACCATCATGATTCATACTTAATCCATGACTTCAAAATTTAGAAAATCATCCTAGTTGGAAAGTTTTTTCTTTCCTTATTATTTTTTAAATGAAATCTGAAATGCTTGAGATCAAGACTGCTCAACTGAAACACTAGTATGATAATACATGTTTGGGACCTGACAAAAAAACCTCTCAGGCAGACTGGATTGTGAAAGCTTACTTCAAGCACGGGAAAAGATGGTAAAAGTAGATATAAAAGCAAATCAAGACAGATTAGCAGTGCAAGAAACACAGCAGAGATGCAGAGTGGTGAAATTATATTGTGCTAGAAAATGAGGGAGATGAATTTGTACAATGAAAGTAAGTTAATCAGGTTAATGAAAATAGCAGTGACATCACTGAAGGAGAAGAGAAAGAAAGCAACACTGAAGGTGATGCTCTAGTTTGGTAAAGAAGGGGATAAAATGGGGAAGCAGCAAATCATTGTCATGGTAATACACTTGTCCATAAAAAAAATAAATACTCAGAAGGGCAAGGATTTTAGTAACAAATATCGGATAAAGCTCTAAAAAGTAAGATAAGTAAAATACTGAATTACAACACAGTTTTCACATAATGAATAAAACTTCACTATTTTAAGGTCATCAGTAGTTCAAGATGCTAGCTCCTTGAAAGAGATGGCTGCTATATAAAGAGTGGCTTTAGCCAAGTACTGCAGAAAAGCCAGTGAAGAAGTTACACAGAGAAAAAAAGATAGCAATGTTTCCAATTAAAACTTGATTTGAATAGAGCAACACAAGAATATTAGGAAGAAAGCAAGCATTATTTTAGTAATTTCATAAACAAAATCCTCTTCTAAAATCTAGCCCAATTATTTTTTTCTGGTAAAGTAAATACTAGTTCTGTAAACCTTCTGAGACATTAATACAAAAAAATCATGTTTTACTCGCGTAGTCGTACTTTTATTCGATTTATCTTCAGAAGAAGAACACAAAACTTTCTCCAAAAAAGGAAGCAGAGAGCAAGGGATAAAAGCAACAACAGATGAAATTCAATTGACAGCACACATCAGTACTTGATAATAGTCCTAATTCCACATACAGCAGCACTGAAACAACTGATTTTATCTTAAAAAAGAAAAAAAAAAAAAAAAAGAGGCCCTATTGGACTGCCGAATCTTTACAACAAAAAATTAATAGTTTGTTCTTAGCTTCTGTTAAGTGATTTCTCCCATTGGTGGTTATTTTCCTTCTCTATGTCATAATCTTTTGCGTTTCTATTTCCCACCTGAGCTTGCTTTTTTGCAAGATACAAAACCAGCCTGTCTTGGTACTAGGCTGCCAAATCTGTCTCACACGAATTCTACACATCTTCATGAAAAAGAGAAAATGCATATGCTATGCATCCTCATTAACTGGAGAGACATATAATTAAGCATGAGGGGGTTAAAGCGTACATTAGCCTATTCTACTTTTCTATCTATTACTTTTTAAAAAGCTTTCATATGTCTTCTTCCTTGTTTCTGAAAGCTAACCATCCCTTCTTCCTTTCAGCGAGGCTGACATTTGACAGCTTAACATAGCTGACAGGGTTACCCAACAGCCCACCCTCCCTATTCTCAATCCAATTAGACCTCTAATCCTCCAGATGAAAGGCCCAGCTACTCACGTTCCTCATGACAACGACAGCTATTGATTATTTGTCACTACAGCTAACACCTTCTCTGTCGAGGCCACTCTGACAGAAGCAAACCTACCAAATTAGACAGCACTTTATCTGCCCTGGAGGCCAAATGGCACAACAAGTAAAGGCTAATAAATGGTATAAAAATGAACAAATCATAACATTATGACAGGTTGATCGTTGCCAGCAGCTTCACAGCTCAAGCTTGATGCTCTGTTAGACCTGTTCCTTCCCTTTTCTCTTCCACTGATGCTCCAACTTTGACTGAATTAAAGGCCAGAACAATTAAGGCATTTGACCAGCAAAGATAAGCTAGGATAGAAGTATCATCAAGGGACACAAATGTCAATAGCAGACTACCGTTTGTCAATAAAAACATTCCAGAGATGCAAATGCTCATGACTCTGCTCTCCACTAGGTTGTACTGATTCCCTTTGTATAGAACTCTTCACAAACTCACAGAGAAACTCTGCAAAAATTAACCCTGGAAACTCCAACTTGAGGTAGGAAACATACTTAGCAGACAGGGACTCACATCATTAAAAAAGGAATCCCAAACTACAGGACAGAGATGTTACAGTTACCATTTCAACTGATATGTACACAATTTTCCTTTACTTTTTCTTTTCCTCTCCAGCAGGGTGATACAAGCCAGAAATACATGTTTTAATTCATCATTACAAATCTTCTTGAATTGATTCTTAAGAAAAATCATTTATATTTCTAGGACAACACACACCTGCTTTCACAAACCACATTGCTCCGTGGCAAACTCCATAAGCAGTAACAGTGATCAGAGGCACAGTCCCTGAACTGACGCTGTTTAACGCAACAAATGACAGAAAAAGAACATGAAAAAAATATATATGGAAAATTCCAAGCCCCCATAACCCTGGGAATGTTGTTAAGATCATGCAAATACAGGATTAATGTGAGTAAAAATGCACAAGTTCTTGAAACTGTTAAAAACTAATTAGCACTGTCCCCCTATAATTAATCAGATTATTTATCAACTCTGGCAAAAAGAATGTGTTTTCCAGTAATGTACTTTTACACTTCTGAAGTTACTTACTAACATAAAATAACATTCAATAAAATGACATTAAGATTTAAATGAAATAATAGTTTCTTTGGTTTAAGCAGATAGAAGAAATGAGTATCTTCTATTCTAATTATGAAAAATCTACAGTTTAACTGAAAAAAATGTTGCTGTGCAACATCTACACTGCCTAGATGCCTAGAAAACTACGTACAAGGGCAGCATAACACTACTTTTTAAGATCTAAATACTATAAAGATGTATTCAATACTAATAAATAAATTAATGTATTATTTATCCTCAGACCATTGTAACTTCTCAGGTTTATAAAATATACTTGGTGGTGAACATGTATTTATTAATTGATGCAATTATATACGGATGATTAAACTCTTTGAAGATGTGCATTTCACATGTATCATTATTAGTGTAATAAGTAATACCATATAAGTAATATCACATAAGTAATATCATAAAATATAGATATTAAAATGAACAATTGGCAAACAGAACCCTTAACATTAACATTGCCCTAAAAAATGAACGTAAAGGACATTTAGGTAAATTGGGTCTCAAATGCACATAAACTGGTAAAAATACTGAAAATTTGAAACTGTACATACCATTTCTAGGAATAAAGCTAAGTTATTATTATACTTCTCAAATAAATCCCTGAAAAGATAACTATTTGGATTTTCTAACATCTTAGTTATAATCTAACATTGCTTAGATATATTTTTATTTTCAGTTTTTAAAACCCTTCAAGTTTATTTTTTCTTTTCTAAAGCTAGGTTAGTTCAGAATTTATAAAATTCAATTGCCACAAAACTATCTGGGCTGAAAGAGACCTCTAGTGGCAAATGCAGCTGAACTCTCCACACTAAGGACAACAGAATGAAACTCACACACTAGCAATGGGGAGGGAGTCCCCTGTATTCTCAGGAGCTATTTTGGATTTCCAAAACAAAAAATTCCCTTACTGTCTATGTTAGCAACCTCCTACTTATCACAGGTTACATGCACTGAACTACTTCACAAACTCCAATTCTTTTTAACACACAACTTGTTTACAGAGCAAAGGAATAAATACCATTCTTCCAATTTGATTCTGTCTACTTCACTAGAAATTTTGCTGACTTGGTCTTTTTATTTTAAGTCTCACATTTTTATTTTTAAATCTTTAGCTATGATGGCTAACAACCCTGGCGCCAAGCAATGAAGGAAAAATAATATTCTTGTTTTCTAATCATATCAGCAAAATCTGTAAATGCATATTGGATATATTTGCCCAGTGTGTTGTCTCTTCTTTGAGTATTTTGGAGCTCTCTCCTGTACGACTTATTTATGGTATTTTGTTAATCATTGTGGTTTTTTTTTGTTTTGTTTTGTTTTTTTTTTCTGTTTGTTTGTTTTTGTAAGCACAAATCTTTTCCATCATTATAGGTAAGAAACAGAAATCTTATATCATGATGACCTTCAAACTGTGTTCCACACCATTTGCTTCCCTGAGAATAGAATCATATCTGAACATCCTATACATCTCACAAGAGTTAATCTTTTCATCTTCACAAAAATCACAGATGCACTTATTTTTTGTTCTATTTTTAAATCAGGCTTGTAACCCTTACAACTAGAACAAAATCCTTCAAAATAAGAATGCTACAGTAAAGGCTAGCAGTCTGAAACCTCAGCTTTCAAAAATTCTAAGTGCCCCCAGGCAATGGAGATCAACACTTAATGTGCACGTCTACATTCAAATGAAAAGCATTACAATTTTCAAATATACTCTACCATGTAGTATTTAACTAAACCCTCCACAAGTGCCCCTACTGCACATCCTCTATTTAAACCTTTCCCATCCACCTTCAGGTCTTGCTTCTACTATTCTACATGAAGAAAACTAGTACACTGCTACTACAAATGGCAGCAGATAGACACATTCTTGTCTATAGCAGACTATTGAGCAAATCTACCAGATAGTTGAAGTGTAATACATTTTAGTGCCTCAGACAGCTTTATTTCTTCTCTATCACTATACAAACCTATCCAAAGTCAACGACAGACACCACTTTTTTGCTACTGTTATTCAGGCATGTGGTGATTCCTCTGATGCATAAAATGACTGTTGGAAAGCAGATACATTCAGGGAAGTAGTCACAAATTGTAAGCAGTATTTTCAAAAATAATTTATTAGAACCAGTAAGTTTAGCAACCAACAGTTACTAAAATAATTTTTAAGTCAGCTTTACTGCCACAGCCTATAGACAATGATGACATATTTATCAGTGCAGCCTACACAGAAACAGTGTCTGATCTTTAGCTATCCTGAAATTCTAATCTAGATCTTGAAGTTAAAAAGCCTAATCTAGGATGCAAATTTCACATAACCTTCTCCTAAACTGTGATTTTATACTAACATAAAGCCAGTAAGAAAGCAGACTCAGATGTCTTAGTATTTGCTGTGTGAGTGAAATCAGACTTGTGAAAACAGTATTTCTGAAGTTTTATGCTGTGCTGACAAGAGCACTGGCTGGATTTTAACCCACAGTTTGACAGTAGAGACAGTTAACTACTAGATACCAAATGACAAGAGGCTTAGCACTTAATGAGTAATCAACATGTATGCCCTTGTACTGTTACGAAAGCATGACAAAGTGCGTAAGCTGAAAACGTACTGTCTGAATGTATAAAAACTGTATATTAGTCTCTCAAAGTAATGGCCAAATAAAGGTCTCCACAACATCAAAACTGTTATTCAGCTTTTACAGAAAGCTGAAGAATCCACAAGAAACTGGGCATCATTTGGTTTCAATTAAGCTGCTCTCTAGTTTCAACCTCAAGTGACTCAGAAGGCCCTCCCTCTTCTTCACACCTTCGGTGCAATAATGAATCAAGATAAGTTTCTGAAGTTGAAAAATGCACAGGACAGTTTTGTGACCATTCTCTTCATATCTAGTGTTGCCTGACTTCCTAGAATCTTCTCAGACAAACGACTTTCTCTTTGGCTATATACAAAATAACTTTTCTGACTAACATATATGCAAGATGTTACCTTGCATGTTTCAATGGGGAAACAGTGAAATTAGGGATGCTAAATTGGAAAGCTGATCTTCCTTAGAAAAGGCCAATACTTCGATTTCAAGACCATAATCTCAGACTTCAATATTTTGCTCACTGATTCTTAAAACAGTATAGATTTATGCAGAGGTAAAATAAGTCAAAAGAAGACTTATGGAGACAGACAAGATACTGAAAGAAAGCCACAGATTCTTATTTATCTTTTTTTTTGAATTTATCAGATTCAAAAAACTCCAAAAGCCTTCCCTAGTCCTCCCTCAACTCAAATGGAAAGCTGCTAAATTCTTACCATAAGGATTTAAGATATATATTTTTTTTAATTTATGGTGTAAAGGGTCATTTAGTAAATTCCAACCTTGCAGACAGAGCAACTTCCTACGGGATCATATTGTAAATCAGACCTCTGTAACAAAGAGTGGTTAGTTTGTTTTTCCCAAACTTTTCCTGTAGTTATTTTTAATCATTTCAATTACCTGACTTACAGCACAAATTAATAGTAGTATCAGCACAGCTAATAGTGAAAGCATACAGAAGCATGGGATCTTCCCCCCAACAGGCAGAAAACGAATCATTATTTTGTAGAGCTCATTTTCTGACTCACTGAACAGACAGCAGTTCTGCAGTTGTGAAAAGTAGGTGGGAGGAAGGGGAGGGGCAGGACTAACCCTTTTGCTGATAAACAGTATCTAGATTAGCTTATCTGTAATGTGACACGTGCAAGAAATATTGCATTCTGTCACTAAGCATCTTCACCATGCATTCACAAAAACGAATCCTTTGTTTAGGAAAGTAAACACAGTTACTTTCTGTGGCTTACTTAAACACAAAGGAAACTATAGTCATGCAGGTGAAAAAAAATAAAATCACCTATTCTGGCTGGTTGGCCACATGCATGTTTCACACATGCATGTTATAACACTTAGTCAAATTGCACATTTGTATGAAAATATGGAAGAAAATATAATGAACTATATGCAGAGAATTAGTATGTACTCACTATGAGGCTTCTCTTAAGAGGGAATTTTAGAAAAAGTTACCTGTCTAGGATAAAAAGAACATGAACTGACCACAATAATCTCTGAAAGACACCATGATTATATATTTATATACATGATACAGATTGGGAAAAAATATTAGAAGTGCACACGTTCCTTTATTCAGTGCAAATAACCCCTTATAAATCATTTAAAAGGATCTATACTACATGTTACAGAGGAGCACATTACAGCTCCAAGGAACACAATCTGAAGAAGGTAGTGAGGAAAAAAGGTGTAAGCATGCTCCCAGCCAAGCTTTATTTGGGAGCTTTTAAAAAAACATCTTCCCCTTGGTGAAGAAAGGTGAAATAACATTATTTCTTTACCTGTATGGTTACTGATCAACTCACTTTCTCCAGTTTAAGAAAAATTAAAAATTCTTAAAATATACACAGCATATATATACAACATACACTTTACACATGAGTCCTAACTGCATCCTGGACAAAATTATTTCTCACATTAACTGTGTCAGCAAAGAACTTAATTAACTGATAGAATATTTAGTGCTTTTAGACAATAAAAGGCATATTTTCCCACCAGGACAATATGAATCCTCCCCAAACCAACCTCCTGATAGTTAAGCAACCTGATAGATTACTTTAAGCACATACCATTAGCATCCAACAACAAAACTATTGACTTTTTTTCTTTTATCCTTGTTAACACAAAATGCTGTGCTTAGGGAATTCATAGAGATAGTTACTTCCCCAGAGTAAATAGACTGGTAATAAGTGAGCTTCCTCTCTGAGAAAATCAGAAGGAGGCAGGCCTGTTGTTTGTTAGTTTTTCCTTTTTTTTTTTTTTTTTTTCTCATGAATAAATGATAAATTAAAAAAAAAAATCACATACAGGCAATTTGGATATGTAGAAACATTTCTGTTCAGAAATATCACATGTGGGTATTCATGTAAAATGTCATTTAAGACTAGAAGAAAACACAAGTGAAAACGAGTATCTCAGTAAACTGCAAATCTCAGTACTCATATCTTTCTCCACAGCAAGTTTATTTCATAAAAGAAAAATACTACACCTACACATTAATACAATTGCTCACTATTAAATTACTGGCAAATCATGTTAATGATTTTACTTCTGTTGCAATTAGTTGCTGTTTCAATTCTCATTAAATTACATACATATTTACGAAGTCACAGATGTCATCTGAAACTACTTCAGCAATCTCCACAGTGCACTGCTGCCATACTTTGTATATTTCCTTTTTTTGTTGCGTTTTAATCTTCTGAAGTTAGTGACTGGACCTTCCCACCTTTCTCTTTTTTTATTTTTACTTTTTAAAGAAAGTAGACCCTTAAAATTGTTTGGGACACCTGTCCATTTTAGTATGAGAGACGAAAACTTTTTCTTTGTAGAGTAGAATAGAAGAAAACTCACAGAAGACCAGCCAGGTAACTTCATTTACAAAGCCTTCTGCCTGTAAACATCGAAACATTCATCCAGCTCTATCTGAAGGTTGATGGACAAAATAAAGACAGTATGAAACATCATATAAATGAAGATTTGAAAATTACTTTCTAAAAATATATGCCTTACCATGAAATACATTTGTCACAATTTAGACAACTACAACACCAAGAGTTACATTAGTTAGTTGCCTAAAAGGATGACTAAGCTAATACATGTGTCCTACGGTGTACATCTTATACTCTAGGGTGAATGAATTACGCCAAGGAAGTGCCTGATTCTCTTCAGCAAGTTAGAAGTGATCTAGAGAACTATCTCCGGTCTGCAATATAAATCTCTACATTTATATGAGCTTATTCTCACCTCATCATCTTGCAGCTGCATTAATTTCCTCTCTTAAAGCTCTTTAACAAAGAGGAAATTCATAACAGATATGTAATGTAAAGTACAGAAGACTTACAATTAAGAACATAATTACTACCATTAAACAACAAATCAGCAAAGGTTATCATGTCAATGCATAACCATGGTTGTTCCAAAGTACTGACATTCCAAGTAGTATTAACAGTTGAATTTTCCAACCCTATCTTATTAACTTCAAGAACTTCAGGCAAAATAAAGTGTGAGTTAAATGCGCTACAGAAAAAGGCCAGTAAGGGAGTATTCTAACCCTTTCACTTCTTGTGAATAGTCCAGAATAATATCATTGAAGTTTGAGACAGAGAGATTCCACAAACCCTTTGTTGAGAATCCAGTATATCTTCCAAGGTAACTACAGCTTTGAAGATATGTTCTAGCTACGGAAGTTACTTGGACAAAGCACGTCAAGACAAGAATGTCAGTTCTGAAATCTCAGTTTCCTCATTAATTGGTAAAGACGACCTTCATAACAAAACCACCCTAGACAGAGTTGCTGAAGTTATCACATCAATTTCACTTTTTACTTCTGTCAAAACCTCTGGATCTAAAAGAACATGGAATAGCATAAGTAGGTCAGCCTAGCAGTAGATAGCTATGCTATCAGGAATATTTTTAATAGAAAGTAAGTCACAAAATCTTTGGTGCTATCTACTGATGTCCAAAGTCTTATCCAATGAGAATCCTATCTCAGAGAACAAAGGCAATTACTGTCCTAACTCATTTTACTTAATACTGACGGTTTATGACTGAACTCAGTATTTCTGACGCTTTATGCTATAACAGGACTAAAACAACGCAGACTATTTTATAAAGACTGAAAGACAAGAAATGGCAATCATTTTATTTATCATTCTCTAGAGAAACACAAATAGCTTCATCTTAAGTTAGGTATTTCTACCAGCACCTTTGCAAAACTCTTTGATACAGGAAAGAAAATAAAGGAAAGTAGCTTATATTGGTGCAGTTTTAAATGAGACTGAATGAAGTACTGCAAGATTCTCCAGTCACCGGGGACTTCACCAGACAGCCCATGCTTTTTCAAATATGATGGAGGGCGGCTCGGCAACCACATCAGCCATCTCTTTCAGAACCCATCCGGCCCCATGGACTTATACACATTCAATTTCATGAGGAGGTCTTGGACTTGTTTCACTGTTACAGTGAGACAAAAGCCACTCCCTACACTCTCACCTAGAGGCTCACAGTCCTCATGGTGAACTTTCTCTTCGGACAGCCACAAAGACAATTTTTACATATATATATATAAAATTGACCTCTATAACAACAAAGGTTTCTAAAGATAAAAAAACATATTCAATACAAGAAAATCTATTTTATACTTGCTGTGAATGCCAGAAGTTTCTATTATGGCAGAGCACTTATTTAATTACCTTCTGTGCAGCAAGATGGAGAGCAGTTCTTCGGCTACGATCAGCCCTGTTAACATCTGCTCCAGCTTTCAGCAATGCCTCTGCACAGTCTACCCTGTCAGCCAACACACAGTACATAAGTGGAGTTCTTCCAAATTGGTCCTCTTTGTCTTTCAGCTCAGAGTTTCCTAAAATAATAACAACAACAACAAATTATATAGAATAATTAATTCTGTGATTAAAAGCATTATGATTTTATTAATGGGTACTTTTAATATAAACAGAGTGATCAAAATAATGGAACATCACATAAAAATCAACATTACTACTTTTTACTCTGTTTTTACTGTCACTTAGAGGACATTTTTTTTCCATTCCAATGATCAGATCATTTTTGCGGCCCTCCTCTGGATGCACAACAAGTCCATGACTCTCCTGTACTGAGGACTCCACATCTGGATACAGCACTCCCAGAGAGGTCTCACCAGCGCAGAGCAGAGGAGCAGGATCATCTCCCTCCACCTGCTGGCCATGTTTCTTTTGATGCAGTCCAGGATATGGTTGGATTTCTGGGATGCAAGAACACGCACACTGCTGACTCACGTTCAGCTTACCATTTACCAGTACCCCCAAGCCCTTTTTGGCAGGGCTGTGCTAAATCCTTACATCCCCCAGCTTGTGTTGCTAGTGAAGGGTGTGGTAGCCAGGTGAAAGACCTTGCACTTGGCCTTGTTGAATCTCATGAGGTTCACCTGGGCCCACTGCTAAAGTCTGTCTAGATCTCTCTGGATGGCATCTTGTACCATCGTTGGCATCTCGTGCATATTGATTGCACCACATAGCTTGGTGTCATTTGTAAACTTGCTGAAGGCATACAATCCCACTGTGGGTGAAAGCCATCAATTAAGATATTAAACAGCACTGGTCCCAGAACTGACCCCGAGGGACACTATTTGTCACTGACCTTCATCCACACATTGAGCCACTGACCACTGCTCTCTGAGTACAATCTTGTAACCAATTCCCCATTCATCAAACAGTTCACTTGTAAAATCCATATGTTTCCAATTTGAAAAGAAGGATGTTATAGGAGATTTACTGATTCCATGAACCTTACCTGTATCCACCTGAATTCTTTTATCTGTATCCATCTTCCTCAGATAAAGCTATGTTTTTTGAAGTACACCTGCTTGCTTTCAGCAGCAACTTTCACACTGCTGATGAGCCATGTTTGCTTCCCATTGATCTTTCTACACTTATTCTTTTGATGAATGCTTTTGCACCTGCTTTCACACTGCAAACAAGGAGCTTACTTTTAAGACTCATCTTCAGATTCTCTTCCATAAGTGCTTTTATTCTAATAGCCTTCAGTTGTAGAGTTCACAACTGTGTAAGGCTGGTGATGCATAAGAGAGTTACAAAATCTCTCTTTGCAGCATTCTGATACAGACTGTACCAATGTACCCACTCAAGAGCTGATCCTCTCATGGATTTAACAAAATCTCACCTGTCAATCCCTTACTTACTTCTAACAATTACATTTCAGGATCTGATCCTCAATATGCCATTTACCCAAGACACAAGAGCAACCTTTAGTACTACTGTGATTGATTAGATGGACAACAACAGAATATTAAATGGATTTTTTCACGCTCCCTCTCACGCTCACGCTCCCGATCTCGTTCCCGCTCTGACGATCCCGACTGTTTGGTCAAGTGCGTGGGACCTCCTGGGGAGAGCGGAGAGCTGCTGTGCCGGCTGCTGAAGGTCTGGGGGGGGCCGGGAATGTAGGTGATGCGGTCCATGGAGGTGGCAGAGGTGCCAGGGGTGGGGGGCACGAGGACAGGCAGGTGTGGCACTTGGGACAGGTCAATGATTCCTGCTGCATAGTTGAGGGCGAGCGAGGGCTCACGGGGCGACAAGCCACGCAGCATGTCTGCCCGCTGCGCCATGGCCGTGGCTGCGGCGTTGTGGTGCATCTGCTGCGACGTGATGTAGTCGTTGATGATGGTCTGTCGGTTCTCCATGGCGGCCGTGTCCGTGTACCCCCGGATGAGATACGGGGGGTAGAGGTGGGGGTACGTGGGGCTCGGAGCCAGATGTCTCGGCAGGTAGTAAGCAGCGGCTGCTTCCAGTTGGATTCCCCTCGGGATGGCAGCAGGGTCAAAAGCCAGCGGGATGTGTCCTCGGTACAAATCAAGCCCGCTCACACCACGCAGCAGGTGCTCGCAGGGGGAGATGGGGTGGTGGTGGTCAGGCACAGGGGCATGTGGAGACTTGGAGTTGGTGAGCTCTTTCGATGTGGGGGTGATTTTTCTGTCCTGGGACACTGGCTTCCCAGCAGTGATGCTCCCTTCATGCTGCCATGGCGTGGATTCCCTTGTGGAGACCGGAGACCCTCTGTGCAAGTGGCTGCTGAATGCCGTGCTGTGCCCAGCCTGGTGGTCCTCGTAGGCGAGGGCACTCTGGTGGGGCTTTCCTGGCTCAGGTACAATCACAGGAGCTCCTCTGGCAATTGAGCCACCCAAGTTGGTCACTGGGCTCGGCCTGCTTTTCAGGCTTTCTTCGTAAGCTCTCTCCAGATTCCTTGGGTCTTGTATGACATCCATTGAGTGCACAGAGTGAAAAGTCCTCCCAGGGCTGCCTATGATGGACCGCACATCGTGCTTTTTGGTACTCGATGAGGAAGAGCCGCTGTCGTATTTCAGTGGGGTACCCTGTGTGATGGAGCCTTCCTTCAGAGGCCTCGTCAGAGAGATGTCTGGTGTCCACCTCAGCTCCTCTCGGGGGATCTCATGGATTGACCTCCCTGCTTCCTTCACTGTGGCCACCAGGCCTTCGTGGGCTGGCTTCATTTTCAGGGGAGTAAGGCCCTTGTGAGACCTGACCTTGTACGCATCGGATAAGTCCCGTGGTGGAGTGTTTTCCCTCTTGAGCTGTTTGGCTTCTCTTCTGAGGTAGTCCTCATGGGCCTCCACGTAGGACCGAGGTATTCCTTGTGTGATGGAGCCCCGGATGTGGTGCTGCTCCTTCAGGTTATGGGGACTGTGTCGGTCTGGAGGGATGGCTCGACCCATGAGACCTTCAATGCTGGCAGACAGCAGATCCCGGGACGACAAGCCACGGCTGATCCTCCCCTCCATCATATCGTAGGTCCGCTTGGTTCCCGTGGGCTCATGTGAAGCTCCTGAGCTCCTGCTGTCTTCTTTGGGACACTGAGAAGCAGCAACTCCACCATCGTAGGACAGCACGTGGCCTTTCTTCCCCTCGTAAATGACATGTCCTTTTGGCATGGCATCCTCTCTCACTTTCTCCACTCTGCTGGGGCTGTCTTCTCCGATTATCCTGGTAATGGTTCCTTTGTACAGCACTTCTGCTGGGGTGCCATGTGTGATGGAGCCTCGGTACGTGATGGGCGACTCTGGAGGGGGTCTGGATGTGGGTGTCCCCTTGGTGATGCTCCCTCCTGAGGCAGAGCTGAGGGATGTACCCCGCAGGACGGAGCCCTCTGGGGCCGGCTGCATCACCAGGCTTTCAGGCTGGCTGGCCTGGCTTCTGGGAGAGAGTTGTTCCTGCTTTACTCCAGGAAAAGGCACCAGTTTCTTGGGATCCATTGTCAGGGGCAGGCCCATGGTGATGGAGCCGACGGGAACTTTTGCGTGCTCGGAGCTGTAGGGTGTGTGGAGCTGGATGGGCATTCCCTGGGAGATGGAGCCGACAGGTCTCTCCAGCACAGAGGGATGCTTGGTGGAGGAGATGAGAGGAGGAGGGTTGGAGATGCCCGCCAGCCTCTGCAGCCCCCGAGCGGGAGCTCTCGTGCAGGTTGAGCGGGATAGGGTGACCTGGTGGGTTACACTGGAACAGGTGAGGCTCTGCTTGGGGAGAGGTTTTTATCACATCCCGGGAGTAGGACAGGACGGGGGGCCAGCACGAGGTGGGCGGCGGCTCCGTGCCCAGCTTCTGAGCCTCTGCGAGGGATGGGAAATGCACGGATTTTTCTTCCTTGTCCCCGGCAGTGGGGCTCCTGCTCTTCCCCCTCGGGCTGCTGCTTGGCTGCTGCTGCTCCTTCTCCTGCTGCTTGCTGGGGGGCACATCCTCACGGGAGGACTCGTGGGCCTTTGTGATCTGCTGCTGGTAGAGAGCCAAGGCGTGGGGAGGCACCGGGGGCTTCACGCTTCCGCTCTGCAGTATCCCCTCTGAGAATCCTTTGGAAATGATGGGAGGGATGGCAGCAGCGCGCTGCTTCAGCTGCTTCAGGTCCAGCGGTTTCTGTGGCGAGGAGTTCAGCCTGGCCTCGCTGGCGGCATTGAGCAGGCTGGGCCGGGGGGACAGCAACCTGCTCTTGTCCACGGCATCCTGCTCGTCCATCTCATCGGCGCTGCAGGTCGCGCTCGAGTCGCTGTCGGGGTTCACCCCTTGGCCTTTGCTGCCTTTATGGCCCTCCTTCTTCTCGGCCTTGGGCGTCCCCTCAGCCTCCGCCGTCCCCACACTGCCGACGCCACTTTCTGCCTTATTGTCATTCCCCTTGTCCTTCTCCTGGCTGTCCTCGCCCTCCTCCTTCACCTCGCTCTTGCAGGGCTCCTCGCTCGCCTTCTCCCCCGGCTCCTCCGTTTTCAGCACGTCTACCACCAGCTCCTCCTGCGCCTTCTCCTCGCTGCCGGGCGCTTTGGGGGCCTCCAGAGGAGGGCTGGCGGTGGGAGTGGGGTTGGTGGCGGGGGCAGTGGGGGCCGCAGTGGTGTCGGGGGGTGTGGGAGCCTCTTCCAACTTGAGCGCCGGTTCCGTGCCGGAGTCACCTCCCGGCCCGGGCGGTGCCTTGGCCCCGTTTTCGCCTCCCTCTTTGGCTTCAGGCCTTGGCGAGGGAATGCTCTCGGTGTCGGAGCTGTTATTTACTGCAGCTTCGGCCTCCTCGGCCATCTCCTCCTCGTTGCCACTCGTTCCCGACACCTCCATCTCCTCATCCTCAGCCACAGGAGGGAAGGCAGCTTCCTCGTTCTGAGTGGCGGTGCCTTTTTTCTTCTTTCTCTTAGCATTTCTTTCTTTCTCCATTTTCAGTTTGTGCTGCTGTAGGATCTCATCCAGGTTCTGCCTCTTCTTGTAGTTGAAGTAGAAGTTCTTGCACTGCTGTAGGAAACCTGCTTTGGCAGGGGGGTCGGACTCGATGATCTCTGGAGGTCCCTTCCAACCCCTACAATTCTGTGATTCTGTGATTAAATATGATAGATCCTTACTTGGACTTGAAGTTAGGAATCCCCAATGCAACATTTATTTTCTGCTTTGTTTTTTAAATGTGCATCACAACTTTTCTGCCTACATGGCTTCCACTGATATATCAGAACACAAAATATGCAGAAGAAACATTATCCACATCAATGCCTTCCTTTGCGTAAATTTTACATTGGGACTATATTATCAGTAGTCTCATTTAAAATATGACATCTAGCTCTCCCATCTAATTTTTTAGATGGCTACCATGTACGTAGAAAAACATATACATTTGTTTTGGATTTCTATGCAGCTTCAAACTATTTAAATACGATACTATCTCTTCCTACTGTATTATTATCTAAGTGAAGACACAGAATAGCTATGATTCCACTTTCTGTAGATAACCACTCAAAACTGCACATACTCTTGTCAGCTTTTCCTCTAGAAACTTACTCAGAATGAACATATCAGGTGAGTCTCAAATTTACAATAAACAAATGAGCAAAGTATGTTTTTCTCTGCAAGAAAAATCAAATAATAAACCAAACAATGGAATTTTACATTTTTTTCACCATGCATTTTTTTTCCACCATGGTCTTGTATAAAAGCTATGTAAGAATTTGGTCTGAACTTTGCGTAGAATGGGAGAAGTATTGCACATACCCCAATCAAAACAGAAGACATAAAATAAACCCCTAATTTTATGATAGCACTTTTTAAAGTAGCTTTAAGATTTTTACAATTAGAGTTTGCAATACGTTTCTAGATGTGAGTTAAAAGCTAAGTTTAAAGGTATTAGACTAACTATTTACGCCCTATCACACATTTAAAAAACAGGAAATACAATTTTACTAATACTATGCACGTGGTTGATGCTGTTTTAAAATTCCAATTTGTAACCGAAACTGTTGAGGAAAAAAGCTCTGGTATTTAAATATTCATTTAAGCGTTTTAATCTCAATTTTGTTTTGAAACCTGAAATTCTTTACTTCTACTCAAAATGACAAGTTGTATTATTTATAAAGTATACGTTCATTAGGAAATAATTCAACATGTAACATACAAGTTTAACAGTGGAATTACTTTTTGATTATTTTCCTTAACTTGCAAAATCTTTTGCTAGGCTTTTCATTCCAAAGCACTGATTTCATTGCAAACTGGCTGCAGCTTTAAAGTAATTCTTTCCCCTACTACTAAAAAAAATGTATTTCGAAATTTATATATTGTGAAGCTGTTGATGCCTTACAATCTCAATATTTTAACTAAAAAAAAAAAAATAAAAAAAAAAAAGCTTTTTCAAAGTTAGACTTCTGCCATTCTATAAAGCACAGTAGAGAAAAGAGAAACATCAAAGCCAGTTATGAACAACCATGCAGGCCTGTGCAGCAAGATACAGAAACTGGGCTCCAAAGCATAACCTAACATGGCTCTGATCCAAACAAATGTGCCAGTTTCTCCAAATTACGAACTATTCCACTTTCTGGTGTAAACAGTCTCAACAATGCCTCATATGAATTGAAGCTGATGGGACTCACACAATTACATGTATTTTTGAAAATAAATCCAAAAACATAATTTTTTTCCCCAATCAAACACATATATGTGGCTGCTCGCATGGTACTTTCTCTTAAATCAGCAGCTGAGTTAAATCTCAAATTCCAAGTTGTCTGTTATATAATGTTAGAGGATATGCGGAACGTAGAGACTAAAATAAATGGCTGGTGTTAAGAACAGCAAAAATGGCCTAAAGCTCACGTACAACCCTTCTGTTTGGATGAATTGGAGGAATGGAATCACAGAATCATAGAATGGCCTGGGTTAAAAAGGACCACAACAATCATCTAGTTTCAACCCCCCTGCTATGTGCAGGGTTGCCAACCAGCAGACCAGGCTGCCCAGAGCCACATCCAGCCTGGCCTTGAATGCCTCCAGGGATGGGGCATCCACAACATCCTTGGGCAACCTGCTCCCGTGCGTCACCACCCTCTATGTGAAAAATTTCCTCCTAATATCTAACCTAAACCTTCCCTGTCTCAGTTTAAAACCATTCCCCCTTGTCCCCACTATCCACCCTTTTAAACAGCTGTTCCCCCTGCTGTTTATATACTCCCTTCAAGTATTGGAAGGCCACAAAGAGGTCTCCCCAGAGCCTTCTCTTTTCCAAAGTAAACAAGCCCAGTTCAGCTCCCAAACAGTGCAGTACCTGAAGACAAAGGGTTTCCATGACTGCAAGGCATCTGAATAAAAAATGAGGAAGACCTTCACAACTTGATGACAGTGATTTGCCTGTTTTTTTAAGGTAAACTATTTTCAGAAATCACTGTGCTTGCACGCCTCTAGGGCCCTTAGAATGGTTAGCTGTGTGGGTACTTCATTGAAGGAGTGCTCAGGGTAAGAGCTAGGACAAGTACTAAGAGCTACTACGTCATCATTGCATGATAAGAAAGACTGAACTCTTGATATGCAGTAACAACAACATCTCGTGGACTTCACAGCTGGAGTAAATTATTATTTTCTGTAATCAAGATAGCAAAAACAGCCTTCTAAAGATTCACGCATTAGCTTGATTAAAACGTGCTCTGACAACATTATACCCTCTTCCACATTCCTGCCTGAGAAAGGAAGTTTGTTTGATTCTCCTCCCTTTCCAGGATGGACACCTTCATCTTCAGCCCACCCAGACCATGCATGAGGACCCAGATCTCATAATCTTGTTGCCAACAGAGATCACAAACACCATGGAATCCAATGGCCCAGTTCTGAAATTAAACTCTCACATTCAGACATCTTTGATTCCTCACAGTCTATAGAAGCAGTCACACCAGACACTGACATTTCTATGTAATTCTCATACCACCACTAGAGTGAACTGGACTGAATGGACGCTTAGGTATAACAGCTGTTATACACATTTCTTTATTCTCAGAAACAAAATAATTATATACATCTTATCTAGACCCTGCATCAAAATGTCAAATGTAAGATAATCATCCAAACACACAATTAACTTTTGATTCCTTTGTGTCTGGGATTAAAACCATGCAGACGATTCTTAACACAGAGGTACTATTAAAGGCATGTGCAGTGTTTCAAAAAAGCAACCAAGAAAATAAGGTGAACATTTTTCAGAGCCAGAGATAGTACAATTCTAAAACAGTATGATACAGCATTAGTCAGCTCACAAAATGCAAGACTTTGCATGTGGGTTATACAATAAACTTGTCATATATTATGCTTTATGTTATTTAACCTACATGCTTCTAAGAAAGTCCTGTAATTAAGCATCATGACTTGTTAACATAAAGGGCCAGTTTGTTACAAAATTCCCTTTCTCTATGTAAATTTTCTTCTTACCTTTGATTTTGTATATTTATGCCGCTTACTTTGTACAGGATGTAAACAAAAAAACACCACAAACATTATATAATACACACTGAATACACACTGTATTATTTCAAACAGCTGCTTCTCTAAAATTACAAGTGGTGGCAGGGAGGATTACATGTGTCCATATTCATGAATTATAGGAAAATAATTGTTGTTTGTATATGTTTGTATACAGTCACACATGCTCTGTTAAACTTCAGCAGGTAGGAAAAGGAGTAAAACCAAATAGCGAAGAGTCAAAGAGGAAACTAATAGTTATTCCCCTCCCCTGAAACAGAAAGTGAGACTTCATCTTAGAGGATATACTGCTGTCAACACAATCAGATGCAGCAGCTAGTTGTGTTAGCAGCATGACGCTAAGCAATCCAGCATACGCACACACAGCACTGATGTACTGTCCTCAATTATATGGTGCGGCTAAATGAAGTCAAGAAGTTCGGTGAGTAATGCCAATTGCTCAATTTGCTTTTGGCATCGAGTTATACTTTCAACTGTGCCTGGTAAACAGCTAAAAATATTACTCTGATGCATTCTTCTTCTGCTAGGCAATACTTTTTTTGTCCTGTCTGGGCAAAAGTAAGGTCTGTGTCATATCCTGCAAAGACACAACAAAGCAGAAGAGCCAAATTCTGCCATTACAGCAAAGACTGAAAGGATCGTGCAGCTTTCTTTCCCTCATTTACAAAGAACGCAGCATTTTTATTTTGTTGCTGCATTATTACCTTTTGGAAGAATAAAAAGTTATTTCCATATCTGGTTCAAATGTGTGTTTTGCAGTATGTTTGACAAAGTGTGTCAAAGTACTTGCTCCTTGCTCCTTTGCATTTTCAAAGTATATTTTGGCTGTGAGATAAATAAAACCAAACTGAACTCAACAAAAACTATTCTTGTCATTTCTGGTGGTTAGTCAAGATTTTTAACATCAGACGTTTTTCCCCTTTCTGTGCAGGCTGAATACTTTTAAAAACAGATTTTTGAAGGAGTTGCATCCCACAAATTTCTAGAAGTATCTGCATATCAACCACCCGTTCACCATTTATGAATTGTTCTACACTGGTCTGTTGGCATTAAAGACATTATTCCCATTAAAACTGACAGTTAGTGGTATAAACACAACTAAGGTGTCTGGTTTTTTTTTTTTTTTTTTTTTTTTTTTTAATTATTATTGCAGAGTCATTCAACCTCACCAAGTTACAAAAATGAAATTTTCAAAAAAGGCTGAACAAACAGAACTTCTACATTATCAGCTGAAATTGCACTTAATCAAAATTGCTGAAAATAGAAGTTTTTTTTCAGCTAGATAGCTTTCCAAATGTACACAAGATTGCTTTTGGAACATATAACATAAGCTGCTTTTGAAAACTACTAATACTGTACCAGTTCTTAGACAGAGAGGGAAGGTGAAATTTTGGGCTTAAATGGATGGAAATGATCGGGAACATTTTAGCTTCAGCTTCCATAGGGTCAGTCACTTTCTTTATCTTTAATTTGTGAGCATCAAATTAACAAATAGGACTTATTTCTAAGGCGTGTCAAGAATTTATTAACTATACAAATCACTGGAAAAACAAGTTTTTCCCATTTCTCAGAAAATCAGTGATTACAAAAAATAGGGAAATGGGGTCAAAATATTTCAGCCCAGAGCACTTCTCCAGAATTGTTAATTCCTTGAAACACGAGTCTTAAACAAGTCTTCTGATTATACAGCACATCAATTTTTGCTGTATTTCATATGAAAGTATCGATCATGTGCAACAAATAATAAAATGACAAATCAGTTCTGTTTTCAAGACTATTTTTCTAGAAATACATACAATCAAGAAACAAAAACGTATTCTACAAATCAGAGCAATAAGCCAAAACCAAAAAGCATGTACAATAAAAACATTTACCTGCGATTAACTTTAGGAGGGTACTCTTATCCCCATTAACAGCAGCAGCATGCACTTCAGATGCTAATGAGGAACCACTGAAGAGGCAGTTTGTTGAAATATTCATACTCTTGCAAGGTATTATCATAGGTCAGATCTGTACCACCAACATATTCTGTAAGAATTCAGTTCTAGGGGACAAAAAAAACCAAGTGAACTGATATAACATTAAAATGACTTAAAAAATGCTAATGAAAATAAACAGCCCCATTAAAAAATAGGAAAAAACTGTGTTTTTTTTTTTTTGTGAGTTAAATCTACTTCTAGTCAAGAGTCAATTAACAAAACTTTACATTAAGTACATATATAAATATAGTTTTGTTGCCTTCAAAATAAATTCTAGTCAGTAAGTTTTGCAAAAGTCTGCAAACAGGACAGTATCTATACATTCAACATATCCTTCTTCAGAGTGCTGGCATGGATATTTCAAAGTAACCTGTGGTGGTTATCAAGTATTGACTTGGTATCTGGTGGCATTTTACCACGATGGTTTATGAATATACTTAGAGCAAGGTTTATACCCAGAAGCAATATCTTTTATTTGACCAACTGGCATAGCAGAAATTATCAGACCAACTTTTTAGATCTTGAGCCTTCTTCAGACCTGAACAGAAGCAGGAAAATGTGTGCAAGAAAAGCCACAATGAATCAGATCAAGCTCTGTCTCAAATTGGCCAGTAGAAAAGAACAAGGTAAATATACTTATGCCTTTGTTCCTCTTTTCTAAATATTTTCTTAACTTATAACTATTCCAACACTTCCTGAAGTGGACTTTTATTTCTGTGTATTTAGAGCTTGTAAAATTCTGTTAATTTTCTTCAGTTAATTTCTGTTCTACAAACCTGTCTAGTCTCCTCTCAAGCTTATTCACTATACCCACTGATCAAGGAGTGCCACAGCACAACCAAACACTGTATGGATGAACTGCTTTCCTCCATCTGTTTTGAAGTGGCTCTTGGCATTTGAGGCCCCTTAAATCTAGAACTGGAAAGGAAACAGAAGTTCTCATCTATCAGCAATTGTTACATATCTCTGACATAGCTTCTATAATCATATATTCCTTTAGCTGAAAGTGTTGGACATTATTAAGCTGTTCCATAGGCAGGGGCTTTTATGTATGTCCAAACATTTTACTTAGCTATTTTGGACCCTTCCACAGTTCAGTCATACCCCGTTGAGATGGAAACTAAAATCCACTAAACACCACTAGGTATTCAAGATGTAGGCAAAAATTGGAGTTAGGCTGGTAAAAGGTCTCTCTTTTTTTCTTCTCCATTTATTACCTAAATTATACCTGCTAGTACTTTTGCCTTCCTAGCCTCTTTTGAAATGGAACTATCACCTTCACTGAACTACCAGTGTCACCTTCACTGAACTATCAGTGTACCAGACCTTGATAATGACAATTCAGGTCTGCACTGTGTATCAGAAATAAAGAAGGGCCTGCATGCTCATAGCACCACAAGTTTGCTCAGTTGAGAATGTCAGTGCAGAGGTGCAAGGATGAACTCCTCATGATCTTATGAAAGCGTTTTTCAGAACAATTGGAAATAGTTCTCGAGCCACATCTGGTCAACTGAAACATATAGAACAACAGGATCTCGTCCTGACACTCTCCTCTTCCACCACTGAATAAGCCTCTGAATAACGTGACAACGTTCAACATCTCTTGAATCATGAACACCTCCATCCTTATCTAATTCCTTTATGTCCCAGAAAAGTTGCCAAATGTTTTTTGGTGTACTTGTTCTAGCACATAAGTAGATGATCTTTCTCATAAAAAGAATGAGTGATTAATGGATTCACAGCCCTAGCTACTTTTAAAAGAAGACAAGAAAAGAGTTCAAAGAGGCTAAGGTGAGAGAAGGTTAAGAACATTTCCACTTGTACAACTATGGAAGACAGAAAAAATGTCCTAAAACACCACAAATGGAAACATTACCATACTTAGCTGCAGTATAAACAGGAGGAAAGAGAGAAGGAAGAAAGCTGCAGAGATGGATGCTACATAATTTAATGGGCACTTGATGCATAAGGCTGCAGCTTGAATTTAAATTGTCTTGTCTTTTCCTCAGTACACTTCCTGTGGATAGGAAGATAAATGAGCAATCTCTCTTTTAAGTGGACCAATATACACCACTGGAATTTTACACCTGTTAGGATTTTGTGATAGTAGTTTTATCCCCAAAGCTATTGCTGATGTATTTTCTTCCATTTTCTTTGCATTTTATTTGCAGATTCTTTCTTTCACTATCATTCCAGCTGGTTCAGACACGCGTGGTTGGAAGATACTTCCCCATAACTTGTCCACTAACCATATCTGAATATTCTGGACAACTCTTCTAAACAAGTGAAGAATGCTCCCTCCAGCTCTTATACTGCCAATTTGAGCACTCTCAAAATGCTTTATTATCTGGAGTACTCAGCAGGATGAAGAACCAAATGTTTTCCTCACATGCTACAGGAATACTGTGCATTGTACGATTCTAACACAATTCCATCTTCAACATTGCCACATGGAACCAAACAAAAGAAATCGTAAATAGGAATCACAGTGTGGCTGAAGTTGTCAGGGCCCTCTAGGCTCACCTGGTTCCATCCAGTCCCAGTTGCAGCAGGGCTACCCAAATCAAGCTGCCCATGTCCCAGCAGCTTCTGGATACCTCCAAAGAGACTCCACAGACTCTGGGCATAGAAATACTACCTGGTGTTCAGATGAAACCTCCTGTGCTTCAGTCTGTGCCCATTACCTCTATCCCTGGCATGGGGCAGCACTGAAAAGAGCCTGGATCTGTGTTATTTGCACCTCACCTTAGATACTTAACAGACAGTGCTGTGATCCAACCCTGGACCACCCCTTCTCTAGGCTGAAGTCCCCTCTCTCTCAGCTTTTCCTCACAGGAGATGCTTCAGTCCCTTCATCATTGTTATGGCTTTAGATTGAACCAATTTAATAAAAAGACTCCAAAAAGGCATTCGAGTTAAAGACTCACTGTTTAAATACAAACCAGAAGAACTTAAAAACAACATCTACTTTTCAGTTTTACTATTTTAGGGGGATGTCTACAACAGCTGGAGGAAGAGGTGGGGAATCAGCATTCTGAGAAGTACAAAACACGGATTAATTCTGAAGCAAAGCACAGCCTAGCTTACAAGGTAAGGTTTACACTGATGTGAATGAGAACTGGCAGTAATGGTAGTTGGAATACAAACGCCAGCAAGCCTCTGTTAGTATTTTTAATACTGTATTTGCTCTACCTTTATTTTGGAAAGGTTATGACAAAAAGTAATGAAAACAGTTATGACCAAAGACGCATTTGCCTCATCTCTCCCAGTGCTAACAAAATAGTTTGGTTAGCATTAATTTCATTTCCACACTGCTGATAGTCCTTACAAAGTCACCCCAAATAGATTACAAATGGATGTGAATACTCTACATGATATCCACGGATTACAGCATAAAATTCAGCAAATATTGGAGACCTTAATAATGCACCAGAAGCATCCCAGTTACAAATCAGCTGTAATATTAAACTGACTGCACGTTGCAGAGAATTAGTAATGACATTCCTAACTTCCAAGAAAAAAAAAAACAAAACAAGAAGAATCACTACTGTACAAAGTTTCAGTAATCACATCGGTAAGAGAAGCAGCCAATTACCTCTACAACAACTTTCAGTAGAGTATCATCACTATATTGAAAGACCTAATTCGTGATCACAGAAATTATGAGATATTAAGAGGAACTATAACAGGAAAATACATCACTTTCCTCAGATGTTGCTCTCCTGTAGATGACAAACTGGAAAAGTGGTTTGATAAAGATCCTCAACTACAAAAGTTTTTTCTTACTTCTGCGAGACAAAAACCAACAATAATCAAGAAATAACCACAAGATCTATTTATAAATAAGTGATACTGTTGGCATTATCTGCTGTGTACACTGTATTAGGGGAATCAAGCATATAATTCACTCTCTCTTTCTGAAACTAACACGGAGAGAAACACGGGCTGCAATGAGTCTACTCTATCAAATTTTATTGATAAAGCTGCCAGGAAAGCAGCATCAGTCAACAACAGGTGCGGACCCAGAAGACTGGGCATTCAACGTACAGGCACAAGAAGAGACATTAAGACAGCGCAGTCGCCCGCTGCTACTCACGAGCTGAGTTACCCCAGTTACGTAAACTCGGAGAACTTTTCCGGACCCAAAGCAACGAGAAGGGGAGGAGGAGGAAACCCCAAAGCCGGATAACGAGCGCCGGGTCAGAACAAACAGGCAAACCCCTCCCAGCCCTACAACCGCCCCGCCGCGGCCACCGCGCCCCAACGCTCACCTCAGCACCGCCCGCCCCGCCCTGACGGAGGGGGCGCCCCCGCTGCATGCTGGGATAGCCGGGTCCTCCGCGCGGGGCGCGCCGGGAGGGCGCGCTTCTTTTCCCCGGCTAAGAACTACGCTTCCCGGCGTGCTCCTGCAGGCACCCGGAAGTGAGTGGCGAAGGCGGGCGGCGCGGGGCCCGGTGGTGGGACGGCCGCGGGTGTTTCCTGGCGACGGGGGAAGTGCGGAACCGCCGCGGCCGCCGAGCGTGGGAGCCGCGTTTCTCCCCCCCACCCCGCCGCCGGGCGCCTGATCTACCATGAGACCCGCCATCTTCCTGCTCCCGCCTCAGCCCGGCCGCCTCTTCCTCCTCTTGGTAAGCCGCCGGCTTCTACCCGCCCGCCCCGCGGCCCTCTGCTCTCCCGGCAGCCGGCACCGGTTCGGGGCCCTTCCTCGGGCCGGTCTCGGGCGGGAGCGGCGCCGCCGACACCTGCCGGGCCCGGGCTGAGAGCGAGCTTCCCGGCTGGGGGAGGACGACGCTGTGGCTGGGGCTGATAGGCTGCGGGGCGGGGCACGGCCTGCGCACGGCGCTGTGCGGGACTCCCGCCTCGGGCCTGTTCCCCGCTACGCTCGGGGCAGGGCTGACTGTCCCGCGGCGGCCTTCTGGCCCCGTCCCATCGGCGCGCTCGGGAGGTGGACGGCAGTCCACTCGGAGCTTAGCGGGCAGAGTTGGAAACAAGTTCCTGAGAGCCCGAGAGGCTCGTGGAATTCAGCTGCGGTTGTCAAAATGTGGCTTTTTTGGTATTTTTTTTTTAAGCTTGCTCAATCTGAGCTACTTTCTGCCTTTGCAGACGTGAATCACTGATGCATGTCCTTTGTGGAGATAAGGAGGCCCTCTTATCTTTTAAACAGGCCAGTGTACTGATTCTTTGTTTTCCTGGCTTGTACTGAGCCACATCCTGAGCGTTTAGAGCTTAGGAGACTTGCAGAGCCAAAGGAGGCTTGTGTAAATTTAATGAGGTTTTGCTTAGTTAATTTTTTTTAAATGTGGAAGAGTAAAACAAGGAATCATGAGAGGTAAAGTTAGCTAAGTCGGAAAAAAAAGGAACAAACACCTAGCTGTTTGTGTAGTGAATGATATGTATAAGATAATGTATTGAAATTGGGGAAGATGGAGGTTGGATCATCAGGAAAAGGTTCTGCACCAGAGGGCAGTGGGCATGGAACAGGCTGCCCAGTGGGCACAGCCCTGAGTGCTGGAGTGCAAGGAGTGTTTGGACACTGCTCTCAGACATAGATTTTGAGTTTTGGGTGAGCCCGTGTGGAGCCAGGAGTTACATTCAGTGATCTTTAAGAATCCCTTCCAACTCAACATATTCTGTGATTCCAAATAGAGTTTTGGGGATCTAAGGGGAAATACACAGCAATGCAGCAGCTAATGAATGAATAGGAACTTGAAGACAGGTGCTTAATGAACAGGATCGCTCATTACCTCTTTGAAATGTGCACTTCTACCTGAGTGAACTTCAGTTAAATTACCATAAGCTTGCCTGCAGTTTCAAATTCAATAAGCATACAGAATTTGTGAGGTTTGAAAAAGATATTTTTGAACTGTTTGTATATAGGTGGCTATTTGTAGTGTATTTGTTCTCTGCTAATACACTGAGGAACCTGGGATTTTCACGTCATATCTGTGCATTGAAACAGAAGTAGTATTGTCTGTATGCTAAAATCAACATTTTAACTGTTGTTTTCAGTATAGGCTCCAATGAGTGAAAACTAGGAGCCTGTATTGTTTTAAAACACAGTTTAAACAGGCAAGTATAGGTTTGAGAGTGCTCAGGAGGTAATGAGAGCATTTTTCTTTCTTCATGGTACACTGGATCCATGCAAATTTAATATGCATCATATGCACGTCAACTTACAGAATAGATTGTGGTGAAGACCTGAAACTTCCCCAAGCTTTAGTTGCTGTCATTTAAACCAATTTCTAATGAGATTAAAAAGAACAATATGCATAAAACCTCACAAAGAGTACAGATCAGAGATGATGTGGTTTTCTTTTTTTTTTTTTTGAGAAGTGTTGGGGAGGTAAAATATAATTATATGTAATGTTATCTGTGTAATTCTTCAGCGTCATCTCAGACATGCTCCTGTGTTGTAAGGTGCCTGGTTACGCACTTGGATCAAGACAGTGAACCACTTCTTGCAGTAGATTTGATGTGAGCTTTGGAAAAGTTGTCCTGAGCAGACTGGGAGTAGAAGGAGACTTTTTCTTTAAAGTAGTTGTGAAAAATATCGTGCTTTTCTTCTTATGGCATGTGGAGAATCTGGTAGTGTGTATGTGACCATCTTCAGAGTTCTTGTAGCTTTCTTTCTCATCTTAACAACCACAAAAGTTTGGCTTTGTATAGTAGAGTTTGAGGGAGCCGTCTGCTCTGTGTCCCAAGGATGTGTTGTCCAGCGGAACATCTTTGGGCGTGACAGTCAGTGTATTTTGTGTATGTGAGCCTTTTAGTGTTCCATCAGTGGTTTCTAGAAGAGAATGCATTGATATGCAGCTGTGACAACAGCTTACTAAGCTGGACTTGCTTAGTAGTAGCAATAAAGTCTTAAAGAAATTAAATTTCCAAACTTTTGGATAAGCATATTTCTTTTTCTACACAGTCTATTTGAGCAGTCTATTCTCTGGGGGAAAGAAGTTGTTCTTTATTTTTCATATTTATTGCTTTTGTTTCCAGAGCTCTGCATACCAAAAGTATGATGGATGAACTTTTGCACTGCTGTGTAATGATGCTCCCCATCTTGTCATAATACTCGTTTGTCTGAATGTTTTTCAAAGCAGGTGTACACTAAAAAGTGCTAAAAACCAATTTCTGAATAGGGGAAGAAAAGGCAAGGAAAAGAATGAACATAGCATATTAGTAAAGCAGGATGTATAATACAGGAATAGGAGGAAATTGGACTGAGTGTAGAAAGTACTTATTTGTATTGAAAGTACAGAAAACTAGGTAAAAGATGCTGAGAATTGAAATACTATGAAATAAAATACAATATCTGTATCAAATGTAGTTCTTTTGTCTAAAAATTATCAGTAAGAGATCACTAAAGTTTCATAGAGTTTTGGACCACTGTCTTTGTGTTTCCTAATATACCTCCCAATCTCACTAAAGGTTGATTTGCCTGCTCGGAGGTCACAGTACAGGTATACCCACCAGGCCCAAAACAGACCTGTTCCCTCCTCAATTTGAATTCTCAGGTGAAGGTTTAGCACTGGATCAGAGCGGGGCTGCTGGGAAACAGTGTCTGGAGAGAGGGGTGGGGAGTAAGTACAGGGTGGTGTGAACCCTGGTTTTCTAATGCTGGAGCTGAGGGGGAGGGCAGGCAGGGCAGAGCCCAGGCTGCAGAGGAGGATGTACAGCTGATTGCAAGATTGGACTGAAAAAGTGGCATGTGTGCACTTCTTGCTTGTATATGAATGATGTTTCTGCCATGCTGGTATGTTGCTTAACACCGGGTAGGACAGATCTAATGAATCTGAGAGAGTGGAATAAATGCTGACGTGATGCTGCCTCACCGCATTTTCTCTAAGGCAAGGTGTGGTTCTTTAGTTTTGCTCTAACCAATCCTTATGGTTTGCCTTCACTGGCAGATGTTCTGCAATTTTCATTACAGACCAAGTACACAAGATACTCCATTGCATGTGCTCTTACTGCAGAACATGTTTAACAGATACTTGTCATATTGCTCAGTAGTCTACTGGGGAACTCATGCATGCGATGTCTCTGAGGAACAGATGTGAACAGAGGAAACTACCAACTGATAGGGAGAAAAGTGAATGGGGAAGTTGTTTTACTCTCTTTAAATTATTTTTTCCCTCAAGCAACTGTAAAAGAATTTCCCTATTCTTGCATTTTGATCTCTGGTATTTTGTTGTGTTTCAAAACTACTGTTAAGGCTTTACTTTGTAGCTTGTTTGGAAAGGCATCCCAGACAAAGCAAGAGCACCTATTTTGTAACGTATTTGACAATGCCATTGGAAGAACATATGTGTCCTGTGATATTCTGGGAATGTGAAAAGTTTTCACAATTTTAAAGTATGCATAGAATCATTGAATGGTTTGGGTTGGAAGGGACCTTTAAGGTTCCAACCCCCTGCTATAGGCGGGGACACCTCCCTCTTACCAGGATGCTCAAAGCCCCATCCAGCCTGGCCTTTAGTGCTTTTAGGAAGGGGCAACCTGTTCCAGTGTCTCACCACACTCACAGTAAAGAATCCCTTCCTGATATCTAGTCTAAATTTACCCTCTTCCAGTTTAAAGCCATTTCTCCATGTTCATGCTCTTACAAAAAGTCTCTCCCCAGTTTTCCTATACCTCATTTTCTAAGTAGCATCCTGGGGTTTCTGTGGAAGCCTGGTGAATGTTCTGCTGTCTGTTTGTATTTGTTTTCTATAAGCTGATGTGGCTTTGTTATTATCAGGTAATACTTAGTGTTACAGTTTGTGTTACACTATAATTTTTGTATTTTTAGTGAACCTTTCAAAAGACTTCCTGCATAGTAACGCAGTTGCAACTGCTAGAAGCAGTAACTTAGTTCATTATCTACTGCCTCTTCTTTGAGTTTTCTATTAAAATTTTAATTAGAAAAAATGCTATAGGGTAATATTTCTGTTTCTTGTTTGATTGCCACTGCCTTTTGTCTTGTTGATATGACATCAAGTATCCGAAGAGTGAAAGTGAAAATTAAATAATGCCTTATCTCACTGTTAAATTGTACAAGTAGTAAATCGCCCAGAGAGAAATTGAACTATGTAATCTTACACTGTGTAAGGTGTGTTTCTATGCACTTGTTTATCTTTGCACAGATCCTGCTCAAAATGCAATATTCTGAATTTGAGCATTAGCCAAACGTAACTATAGGCAAATTTGACATCACTGAGCCTTAAAAAACGAAAGGGGGTTCCCTGCGAGAGTAGCACAAGAGTTCCAAGTAGATGAGGTGTTAACTGAGAAACTTCCTCACCCTGTTCCTGTTCTCTTCCTAGGTGAGTAGGAGAAGCATATTACTGATCTGTTACATCTTTCGTGCTATGCCGTGTAATTGGCAAGCTTCATCATTGGAGCACTCAGCTGGAAAGCGGAGAAACTGAAACAGTTCTTCAAACAGAGGACAAAGACAGTGTTTGAAAATGTGTAAAGGAGTTTGTGACTGCGTAGTATTACGGATGCTCTTTCTGGCAGACATACTCTCTCTGATGTTCCTTATCTTCATTTTCTTTTGATACCCTTGTGTTTTGCTTTAGCCTCTTTTTTGGCAGGGCAACTTTCTTAAGTGAGACACTGGGCCTCGTACCACTTCTTTGGGAAAACAGTGTACCACTTTGAGATGCACAGCAGTTGTCTCCTTTGTTTTAATCAAACTTAATTCTTTGGAAAGACTTCAAGACTATATGTTCACTTTGCAGGCTCTTTGTAAACCTCACTTGAACAGTTTCCAGTTATTCCATGTAGTGGCTTCTTTGCTTTTTTGTTCTTGTTGTTTTTTACTTGGACGTTATTACGTGAGCTTATTGAATGTAGTTTGTTTGAAGGGAGAAATTCATCTCATGAAAAGAAAATATAAAAATGCAGTATATATCATGTAATTATACGTCTGAACTTCAGTATCTCTTCAGGTGAGTTCTGTGTTTTCAAGTAGTGGATGCTTCAATAATGAAATGATTTTGGGTGCTTTAGCAATATTTTCAGATGTATTTTTTGAGAGTTCTCAGTGATACAGAGGAGGAACATTTGAAAATACAAGCAGAAGCAATATCGGGTGCTGTGTCAAAGGGTAGGCAATGTTTTCTTCCAAAACTGTAGCGGAGTGAGCTCCCCAGAGAAGTAGGAGAGGTTAGGTGTCCTAGAGAATTAGGAAAGAAAGAGAGATCAAAATTTCTTTCTGTGAGTTTTGCCTTTGAACTTCTCTTTTCTGATGTATCTTCGTTAGGAGCACGTTAACCATTGGTAGGCACGTGATTTTTCTTTCTCATAACCATTGGTGTTGTCAGCTGTTCACATAACCTAATTTTTTTTTTTAATGTGCATGAAGGATTTTAGGAATGGAATACATTTGACTTTTAAATTTGTTGACTTCCAGGTATTTCATTTTACATTGTTAAGGGTTATTCTATGAAGCTGTTGCTGTACTCAGCATTAACTCTGAATGTTTTTTTCACTTCCAGATGAAGATTCTAATGTCAGGATACTGAATTTCTCCAAACCAGCTGTAGTACTCTGTTCATATTAAATTATGCTCTGGTGATTACAAAAAGGGTGTCATAAAAAATGATGGATTGCAAGATAATTTCATAATTTATGTATTCTACTACTGAGAAATTGACTGTTGCAAAGACAGATGTTTTCTATCTAGTTGGTCCCTAGCCCACATGGGGTTATTCCACCCCAGATGCAGGACTTTGCCCACATTGAACTTCATGAGATCCCTGTCAGAGCATTTCTCTGACTGAGGTCTTGCTGAGTGCAGATTTCTGCCCTTGCACAGTTGCCCAGTTCAGTATCCTCAGGAAATTGCAGACTAGGCACTTTGTTCTACTATTCTGGTCATTAGTAAAGGCAAACATTTCTTGTATTCAATATTGATCCTGGAGAAACTCCATTAGAGACCAGTTGTACCTACTCCCTTTGATTAGAGCCCTTTGAGCCCAACTGCTGTGTGGTTTACTTTATATTTCACTTATTCATTTAACATACTAGCAATTTAGCTCTAAGGATACTTCGAAAGACTGTGTCAGAACCTTGTTAAAGCTAATGCAAACAACATGTAATATTCTTTCCTCATTTAGAGAGAGCAGTCATCTTATTACAGAGAACAATCAAATTGATGAGATGGATTTAATGTTTCTAAATTTCTACTGGATGGATGTGACTTTTGGGAAGAAAATCTGCCTCCATGATTTTCCTGGGGACCCAGGAAACTATATGCCATCTGGTTCTGAGCATCTGTGTATGTTCAACTTGTTTAATAGGTTTCTAACTTGTTTTTACCTTCATGTGGCTCTACAGTCTTTTTTATTCTTCCTTTTGTTGCCTGCATAACTGTAGAAACCTTCTGTTGATCTTTAACATCCCTCTCTGGTTTCAACTTGGGCTTTTCTGATTTCATCTTGCCTGCTCAAGCAGTGTTTTTATACTTCTGCCAAGTATTCCTTTTCTTACCTACTTCTGCCTTCTGTGGACTTTGATTTCTGTTTCTGAACTCATCCACAAGTTGTGTTAATCCATGTAGGTTTTCTGCCATGGTAGCTTGCTGCATAGCAAGGTAGGTGGGCTTTGTGCTTTGAAGAAGTTGTCCTTGATTGACTGACTCTCATGGGCCATTTTGCCTTTCAGAACTGTGGTCTGTAAGTGGACGGAATTGTTATTAAGAACAATTAAGAACCGACTGTTTTCAGTTTTTGTCACTTTTTTGAGTTCTGCCTCTATTAAAAGTATATATACATCATAGTAGATGTTAATTGGAAATGATTCTGAATTCCGTTCATTAGTGAGCTATAGCTGGAAGCTTCGTCAGCTGTTGTGATGAAATGAATTGCTGGAGCTCACAAAGGATTATTTCATGGAGGAAGTGGGTTACCACATCACAAAAAATATTTGGACAGTGCTCTTATGCATAGGGTTTGAATTTTGGATGGTCCTGAGTAGAGCCAGGAGTTGGACTCAACGATCCTTAGATGAATCCCTTTCAATTCGAGATATTCTATGTAAAGTACATCTAAGGGAACATTAACCCACATGGCATTCGCTTCAGAAAGGAAAGTGATCCCAGTGGTAGAGAAGTGTGAGGTTTCTTTTTGTTTTCTTGGTTTTTATCACTGAAACTTTGTATCTGAAATGGTGTTAATGAAGCACAAACTTCCTGTAGATAGTGGAGCCGTAGAGCAGTAATGTAGTGAGTGAACAGGTTCTTTGGCAATACTTCCTGCTGCCAGCATGCCTCCAGTCTTGCCTGGCATCAGTGGTTGTTGCCTGGTTTCAGTGTGTGTTTTATCAAGGTGCATCCAAAAAGAAGACTGTGAGGATGTCAGTTTGTGCTGTATGGGTTTCTTTGGGTGGTCTTTTTTTTTTTTTTTTCCTTAACATTTGTGAACAGGAAAAGCATTCTAATCCCTACTGTAAGATAACTGGCAGTGTAGCTTAGATCTCATCTCCAAATGGATTCATGTGGGAATTGGGCACAAACATGGAGATAACTTGTTCATTAGGAGCTCTGCAAGGAAGTATTTTGAAAGGCAAGGAGTAGGTGCCTGTTCCAATGGTCTTGAAAAAGAAAACAACAGCTGTGATAGTGTTTTGCTGTTTCCCATAGCTGTCGTGATTATGAAGTGATGATATAATTAACTTTTTCAAAAGCTTCACAAAGGGAAAGTGTTTCAGATGTACCCACATTTGTATCCCAAGAGCTTTTTGTTCTTTTGGTCTCTGTCTATCACTTCTGTCTCTGCCATAGTTTATTGATATCCCTTTCTTAAATGTTGGAAATGTTTAGCCCCTAAATCCTTTGCCAGTCATAAAAGTGGTGGATTTTCATAAATGTGTGTATGAAAGTACTTTTTTTTTCCTTCTCCCTGTTGAGTCAATTCACTTGGGATTTTTGGCTAGGATGACTGAAAGACAAATTGTGGCTTCACAAAGGTAATTAAGACAGTATGTGGTGCAGAGTGAAACAGTTAGGGGTTCTTTCCTACTAATGATCCATTAATTAGTGATGGGAGCTCAGTGAGTGTGTAGGCCTCTCAGGGATTGCCTTTGACATTTCAAACTGCTTTGGTTAAGAACATATAATTGCAGGGGGAAGGGGCTTTTTATTTCTGTGTAATTTTTTTTTCCTGCCAACTTAGGCCAACAAAATTTGCTGAAATGATGCAAATACATACATAAATACACATATAAATACGTATATAATAGTACTACCTAGCTGCTATGTATTATCTTATTTTGGAATAACATATAGCTGCGATGCTGCTATCCAAAATCTGTATCAATACCTTGCTGAAGATTTTTTGTAGCTATTTTGAGGGCTGTGATGAAGAGAAACCAGTCAGTCCCCATGCCTCATAAATGGCAAGCTCACTGCACTGAGCTGGTTAACGCCGTCCAGGCTGGATGTGGCTCTGGGCAGCCTGGTCTGGTGGTTGGCAACCCTGCCTATGGCAGTGGGGTTGAAACTAGATGATCATTGTGGACCTTTTCAACACATGCTACTCTATGATTCTGTGAACTGCAGAGCCGGTGTCTCTCTGATAATTGCTCCCAGTTCATGCACTGCATCGTGTAAGTGCTCTAAATAGTATCTTTAAGGCCTGTCTGGAATACTTGCTTGAAATTTTTCTTGGGAGTCAGCCTGGAACTTGTTGCAGTTCATATTTCCTGGGGGTTGTGCAGCAATCAAGTATCTTTCTATCACATTCTTTTGTGCATTCCAGTGTATCTGTAGCATGTGTCTGTCCGCTGCATTATTTACTCTTCTGTTACCCAGAGTAATCCAAGAGAAATTGACTGCATATGTGCAGGCCTTCAGCAGCTGCTTAGAATAGAAATAACTCCTACGCAGCCTGAAGTTAGCCACTCATTCAAACTATGATATGAATATTAAGTGAAGATGTGGCCCCAAAGATGAACTTTTTCCCCTTCAGGTCCAGGCTGTGTTGCTTTAAGTTACATTCTAATGTCAAAGATAGCAAACTAATCAATTGTAAAATGTATCTTTTTTATTACTATTATTCCTCTGTTAAATAGAGAGATTTTTCCAATGCAATTATGTGGATTAAAATGCAGCTGTGAAGCATATTCCAATTACTGTTTATTTAACATATGAATGGTATTATCAATAAATGGATTTGGGCTTTTTTAGGAGGAAGTTTTTCACACAGAGGGTGGTGACACACTGGAACAGGTTGCCCAAGGAGGCTGTGGATGCCCCATCCCTGGAGGCATTCAAGGCCAGGCTGGATGTGGCTCTGGGCAGCCTGGTCTGGTGGTTGGCAACCCTGCACATAGCAGGGGGTTGAAACTCGATGATCATTGTGGTGCTTTTCAACCCAGGCCATTCTATGATTCTGTGATTCTTTTCACATGGTGTGGGAATGGAAAGTTCGTAATTTAGGAAATCTAAGGTATTCTTCCTTGCTTCATTTCTTCAAAAGAAGAGGAAGGAGCAGCAGCAGCAGCAGCAACAACGCAGGACTGAATCTCAAATGTTTTTAATGTATAAACAAAAGTTTTATGTGCTCTGGGTGGCTGTGTTGTGCTTTATTTGTCTTTTGATAGCTGCAGGAATCCTCAACCTCCTGCTGGAACATGAGGTTGTGTGAGGGAAGGTGGCAGCTCAGTCGTGCTGAGGGAGGAGAACTGCATCACCAGGAAGATCTTAGCAGTGCAGGAAGTACTGGTGCTAGAAGTTGTAGATATGAGGTTAATGAACAGTGGTAGTTGTGTGCATATTCATGAATGGGTTCGTTTGGCTTTCGTGCAGCATGAGTGTGATTCTAAAATTGGAAGAGAGAAGGAATTTAACTAGTTGTCATCCACACGCTTGCTTCTCTGCTGCTTTACTTCTAGCACTTGTTCTAGCCTTGAGCAATAAAATTTGGGCCAAATTGAGTTGGCTGTGTTTCTGCATTTGGAAGCCAATTTTTTTCATTCCTAAGTACAGCTTGGCTTTGGCACAAATATGAGCAGCACAACTTAAACAGTGTTAGTGAAGACTTGGTTTGTCTGCTTGTGTTCCCTAATATTGAGTGGCGTTTAAACTAACATGTTTTTCTTCCCCTTGGGTAAACTTGGTGGAGAGAATTACTTTACTTTTCAGTATATTTGTATTGTATTTGCATTCTATTTGTATGTATTCAGTATTTTTGGGTATCTAATTGTCATTTTTGCTGAGGTTTTTGTTTATAGCAGTGCATCAGTTGTGTAGTTTAAAGCAGTTAGTGCCTCTGGAGCCGCAGGGTTTTGATCTTCTTTCAATGAGGATATGAATGCTCTTCTAGAACTGACTTTGTGCTGGCAAATGTGTGCAAGCTTCTTGCTTACTGTTATTATGGGTGCTCCTCTGTGAACCTCCTGGATGCTTTCATCTTCAGATGAAAAAGCAGCAACAGCAGAAAACCACACACACAACAAAAAGAAAGCAAACTGAAAAAACCCAATCAATAAACAACAAAAAAAGCACAACAAAACAAAAACCACCAGACCAAGCAGAGTGACTTATATCTCACACACTGCCACTCAGAATCATCTGCAGAATGTTACAGATATGTGAAAATGCAGGTTGCTCTAAGGCTGCACTGTCGTTTTGCCTGATATTTTATCTAAACTGCCTATGAGGTATTTTTACTGTGAGGGCTAGTTCATATGTGCTTATGATAGCCTCTTTTATTTGCATTTGAACAGCTGGTTTATGCCATTCCTACCCACTCTGAAAACAAGTTCCAGCCTGAAAGGTAAAACTCCACAGGCTTGTCTTTGCTGAAAGTTCGTATCTTTTTTTTTTTTTCTTTTTTTTTTTTCACCACAAAGAGAGAGAGCTCCATGTTTTGAAGCAGAAGTGAAAATAAATTGTAATTTGCAATAGTGAATACATGGTTAATGAAAAGATAAGCAACTGAAAGTGAGTAGGTGTTGAAATAGAGTATTTCACTTGAAATAAGTTGGCTTTTGTCTTGTTCAACAGTAATACTGATGTGTATTAGCATCTATTGAAATTAATACTTAACAGGAATGGTGTTATTTTTAATGTGTTGGAATGTGTGTAGGCAGCAGATGTGAAATAATCTGAAGGGATGAGTGTATAAGCTGGTAAATTAATTTTCCAAGACAGCAAACATTCATGTGCTATATAGGAAATTCCATTTCTGGTGGGAACACTACAGCTACTTCTAGTTTCCACCTCCAGGACTGCACTTTGAATAGAGTTTGGTTGCTTCTCCTTCCACGCAGTTCACTGAATTGCAGGACTGCAGGGTTTGGAAGGGATCTCTCTGCAGTGATCATCTAGTCCATCCCCCCCTGCCAGAGCTGTTCCCCTTCTCTTGGGAAGAGTAAGACTCTTGTTTTCATTCTAATATCCATCTCTGTTGCTTGTTCAAGAATGATAAGATAGAGGGAGAATGCACGTGCGATCATGGAATGGTTTGGGTTGGAAGGGACCTCAAAGCCCACCCACCCAACGCCCTGCTGTGGGCAGGGCTGCCCCCCGCCAGCTCAGCTGCACAGGGCCCCAACCAACCTGGCCTTAAATTCCAAGCTTTGGACTGTCTCCTATGAACAGTTCTGGTGGTGCCTTATGTGCAGTTCCCTAAATGCAGAACAGGTCTTTTTCCTTGGCACTGTGGAAAGGAGCAGCAAAGTATTGTGTTGTGCTCTCAGAACTGCCTCCTGGACAAGATAAGACCAAGCAGCCATTTCTTTTATCTTGCTGGATCATACCTTTGACAAGTTCAAAAACTTGAGGGTACTGACTTTCATAAACAGCTGTTGCAGTTTAGTTGATGCTAATCATTTCTACTTCATGTTCTTTATTCCTTCCTGAAAGTGAATCGGTGTATTGGTGCCAGATAATCAGACCACTTAGCAATAACTGTGTCAAATCATGGAAGCCTTAGCCGAATATGAGGTTTTGCCCCTCTTTTCTTTATTTATTTATTACAAGTCTGCAAGTTATACGATTTTTCATAGTTTCTTTTGTAAGAATGAAAAGTGTGGTAAAGAAAATATCTAAAAAAGTCAGAGTTTTCAGTTAGTTTTCTCAGGTGCTGAATTCATGGCTTCAAAGCTATGGAAGAAGCTTTAAGGAAAGTTCATGCTTCTGCAGAACTGGACTGCTTTAAACATTTATTTTTTGTGAGTTGGTGCAGTTGTTTAGACACACATTTACATCTTTTGTCTGAAATGTATGTAGTCCATAGATGTACAAGGAAAACCAGTGTGTAGTGGTCCTGACTGGAGACTGCACTTTTTTTTTTTTCCACTCTGAGCCAAGAAGGGAAATAACTGAAAATTATAAGAGAGTTGAACTGAAAACTACCGACACATTTTATCTCTGTGACATTTCTTTAAACATGCCTCATGTCATTTTTGAGCTTTGATTTGAGCATTTCTCTGAAAGCCAGTGATCCTTAAGATATGAGCCTGGAGTCTTGAGCTTTAAAATGGTGTTGAGATGTATATGGGTCTGCTGTTCAGAGCTTTATGAAGAAGAATGTGATACCTTGAATCGCATATTTTGTTACTGAGGTTTAATTTTCTTCTCTGCAGTGGGCTTCTTGAATGAACATTTTGTGATTTTAATAATGTACGAGCTGTTGAGAGGTAAATTTGCCCATTTTTTCAGGGGGCCTTCAGTGCTATGGTAACAAGCCATTGCGAATCGTACCAAGGCATAAAATTCACAAGACAATCCTACGCTATTTCTGCATGTCAGTTAAGGTCAGTTGTAGGAACTGTTAATTGTGAGGGGTTTTTCCTCTCCTGGAGCGTAGGATCAATATCATTTAGAATTGCAAAGTACAGTTACAAACCATGAATGCTTTTTGCTTCCAACTACTTCTTCTGCGAGAGGTTGTACTGATGATAAATGCACCTACAGCAAGAATTCCTCTGAGACACTTGTAAAAGTAGGTGACACGTGGAGAAAAATGTGAAATTGCATTGCCTCTCAGTATAGCACTCTTTCCACCTAGCTTTGTGCAGTTTTTATGGTACTGTTTAGCCTTGGCAGACCATTCCATTTTATAATGATTTAGACAAGGAGGTTTACTTGTTGTGTCTGTGTGTTTGTATGTGTAATCTTTATTTCAAGTTAGTTAGCTTCCCATGGGAAGAGGGAAAATCTAACAGTTGCAATCCCTAAATCTGTTTTCAGTAGGTTCTTTTAAGTCCTTTAAATTTCCCTGATTGAGTTTTAATATGGCTGTTGAAAAACAATAGTAGCAAAAGAACTGTTTGGTACCAATTTAAAAATTGTTCTAACTTACATGTAGGCTAAAGCCATCGTTACTTAGCTTTTTGTACTGATGTGGTATGTCATGTTGTTTTATAATAACAGTCGCCTGTGTTATGTTTTTTCACACAGAGGGTGGTGACACACTGGAACAGGTTGCCCAAGGAGGCTGTGGATGCCCCATCCCTGGAGGCATTCAAGGCCAGGCTGGATGTGGCTCTGGGCAGCCTGGTCTGCTGGTTGGTGACCCTGCACATAGCAGGGGGGTTGAAACTCCGTGATCATTATGGTCCTTTTCAACCGGGGCCAATTTATAATTCTGTGATACTATGTTACTAATAAAAATCTAGTTTGGTAACAGAGTAAGGGATGGCAGCATTCAGTCAGTCTAAATTGCAGCCATGTTCACACATGCCCTGGAATATGGTGATGACAAGAACTGAAATGCTGTGACAGAAGGCGGGGGTTATGGTCTCTTTCTCCTGATTTTCCTCAGCATTCTATATTTACTGTTGCCTCTCTCAGCTCTGGGCTCTGTGGTTCATTATGGGGCCTGTGGGAATGCTACCGGTGAGATGTTCGTGATTGATGGCTCTGAAGCCCAACTTCAGGGGCTCTCACGATGCCTGTCAGCTTCAGCACTGCTTTCTCCTGGGATTCCTTTCAATTTGCAGCATCCTGCAGCAGGCTGTAAACTCGTCTGCTTCCTTTTGGCTCTGAGTTTAATGCAGATCTTGGAGCAGCAACCGATCAGCAGCATGCATAAGGAAGATGCACTTGGGGACTGAAAGTCAGCCACAAAGTCCTATGGGGCTGGGACTTCAGGTAGTAACTTCAGTAGGTCAGCGTGGATCACAAGTGGCGCAGAGATGGCTGCCAAGCATAAAAGGGCTTTGGGTAGAGGAGAGAGACTGTTCCATTGTGTGCCTTTAGGGCTTCACAGCAGGAGAAAAGGATAAGTAGGGAGTTTAGCAAGTGGAAATGAAGGCTGGGCTTCCTGACTGCCTTGCAGGTATACTGCTAATTAGAAATTATAATGCTCCAAGAACAGGGTTTGCTCTGGAAGTGGGGACCTCTGTTTCATACTGTGAAATAAAATATTTGAAAAAAAAAAAAATCCATTAATCAAAACCACAACAGAATATTACTTTGTTTTCTTCCTTTCTTCCTTTCTTCCTTTCTTTCTTTCAAGTAGTATTAAGGTTGTGCACAGTTAAACTGTTAAGACTCTTCTTTAAATGAAATGATCTCAGGAAGGAAATGCCACTAAATCCATAGGTCAGACTCTTCAATCCAGTCAGTGACTGAAGAACCAACAGTGCTAATTGCTAAGAGTAAAATGTTAACAGCTTGACCTAAACCCCCTGAATAACCAGTGGGCTTTGTTAATTGGGTGTATGTGGTGGATACCGAACAGCTGACCTGTCAACAGGAGAGCCATTTAGATTGGGTTCTTTTTTGTTTCCTTTTTGTAAAAAGGATGTGAGATTTGGTATTTGAAGTCAGAGGTTTGCCTTTGGGAAGTGTGTCAAAGAGAATGGGATGGGTTTTTTCCAGACATTTTGTTCTGTATAAGGCAACGTGGGTAGTCTCATGCCTCAGTAGAGAGTACTATCACTGTTTGGCAGTGCTTTGAGGTGGTCTGTTGGAAAAATACAAATAAATGTCAGCCAATGTGCAGTTGATTCTCAGAAACAGGTACATACTGGCTCCTAGCACTAGTTGCTCCAACCTAAAGTGAGTTTTGTTGTGATTTCTGAATCTCCACCTGTGTCCCTCACTGGTTCTTACAGTGCAGTATCTGGTTTGAAGGACAAATGCAAAAGAAATCTCTGCCGTGTTACTGCATAATATTTAAGATTTCCTTAGAAGAAACTAGGGCAGCAGCAGTAGTAGTACTTCTGTACTCACTGAGCTTCCCCAATGAAAAATATCCACAGCTTTATCTTCAGAAATCTCCAGGAAACTGAGCTGATCATCTATTCAGACAACATTCAACAGTTTTTGATGTCAAGAGGAATATCTGTACACGTGTGTCATCTCCTCTTCTTCCTTTCCCCCTGTATCAACTACGTTTTATCTTTCTGAATGTGTTGTTTGGCTCCTGACTTTTTTTAGCAATGCGTTCATAAATGGTTTCTGTGCTTTCTTTCTTTTAGTCTGTATTTTGTTAAATTATAAGCCAACGTTCATCTGACTTGTGCAGTTTCACTCTTATTTAGAATTTTAATATTCTACTATATCTTTATTTTTTGGCAGACTTTCACAACTGTTTAGTTCTCTTTTTGGATTTTAGTGGCTCTAGCATTTGAAAACATGTACAATCTCACTCCAGCAACGTGCACCATCATATCAAAATGTAGTTAATTGTCTGATACAGGGGCAGCTGCCTGAATTGTTTTCTACTGGCTACTTATATCACCAGTTACCATTTTGCAGTGTTATATTTCTCCAGTGAGTTTGTAGTGGTCTTGTGCAGTTAGTCGGATTATTTTTCTCAGTTACAAACGCAATTGGTTACTTGTCTGTCTGTCTGATGTAGGCCAATGGAATACTAAATTTGCACTTAAAGTTAAAATCATAATTTAAAAAAAAGGCTTTTTTGTTAGCCACTATATTTTTCAGAACGTAAGTTCAAGGCTTGTCTTATAATGTGTGCAACTGATGTCCAGAAAACATTTCCTCAAAAAATATTTTCTTTTGTGCCCCTGGGTTATCATTCACGGGGCTCATCAAAGGTCAGAAAATATTCTCAAAACAGCGTAGCTTCTTGACAGTTTGAATTAGAATCTGTATTCCTTCATGTTAAATATTAATACTAGCAATACCATAAACTTTCTTGAATCTCTGGGGACAGCAAGATTACTGGGTCAAAAGGGTGCGTTTTCTTCCTTACAGGCATTATACGTTGATGAAAGCTTGAGCTGGAGTGAGGCTTGCATATTTATAGACACTTCTTGAAAGAAAAGCTTTTTTCCATTAACTCTGTATACTTAGTGTGAAAGTTTTGACACCACAATTTTTTAGTCAGTATGAAATGTTTAAGAATTTGATTATGAATATATTTTGACAAAATGGAACCTTTCTAGTAGGAAAAATACTTTGGTTACCTGGAGATTTATGTAGCTTTTGGGGAAATAAGTTTTCAGTCTCAATAGTTTTCCACTTCTGTTTAATTTGGAGGGGCAGTGGGATCTACAGCTTAACTTCATTCTTAGCTTCAGTATGAAGATGTCTGGGGTATTTGTTTTTCAGTACCTGTAGCTTGCACTAGATTTTTTCTGCAAATAAGTGTTAATAAAGTATTCAGAAACCTTATTTGTTCTGTAAAGAAGTGTTAGTTTTAATGTACTTTTTCTGTATGTAGCATAAAGTTTAGTAGGGGATTTTATTTGCTAGGAAGTCCTACAGTTTGATATTGCTGTTAAATATTTACATTGCAAGTTGAGGCATATTGTAGCAGTCTACAAATTAAACTACAGTTCCTAATCCATTAAAGTACATCTGCTGAATAACACAACCAGTTTCCTGATTGCAAATGGTGTGCTTATCTATGTTATGTTTAATTTATGCTTAGTTCAACCAATTAGATGGGTTTAATGCTGCTGCTGCTATAAATTTGTGTTAGAAAAAGCCACGTAGTTTAAGAAATTGATATCTAACTGGTTTGGTTATGTTAAGAAAATACGACATTTGAAGTTTCTAGAGGGTTGTGTGGTCTTTCTTAGTAAACAAGCATTGTTGGAGATTGTAAGCAGTACAGGTAGGGTGGCCCTGTGATCTTCGAACGTACAGCCAGAGGATTCTGAGAACTTGCAGGGCAGCTGAAGCCCTGGAATGTACATTAATGATTTTGCAGTCACTTGTGGTTGGATCAGATGACAGCCAGTAAAAGGGATTTTGAGTAATACTATTTGTTACATTAACAATAACAGCTGGACCATTGTTTTATCATTACTGCTGCTTCAGTTACACATCTAATGCAATGTAACATGTACCAAAAAAAAAAAAGTATGCTAACTCACTCAGGCTTAACTGACCAATTGCCAAAAATGTAAGTACTCCTATCTGCACCTTCACAAAGCACAGGTTTTTTGTTATCCTTCTCACCAGCCAGGGGTGATAGCGGGGTGCCTGTACTGATGGTGGCTATCTCCTCTGCAAGGACTGAAGGCAGAGTCTTCTCTTCTAGCTGATTAGACTGCAGTCAGCTACAAAGCTTTTCAAAGGTGCTTCCCCCATACTGAGCTGCCACAACCTGTGCATCCCACAGTTTGCTTACTCAGATTCTTTATGGCAGACAGTGTCCTTCTGCTGGTAGTTTCCTCTGTGAATTCAACCATAATTTTTTATTCTATACCATCATCTAGAAGCCAGCAGTTGGACTTTTGCTTCTGGTAGACTTCAGGTGCCACAGGAGGGCTGTGCAAGGTCCTCCAGAATCTTAGATTTGTACAGTAATGTCTAGATAGCAAGTGGAAAGCAGTGATGGACATTCTGCTTTACAGCAGCTGTTGAGCTGTCAACCTTTAGCGTATGACAGACTCTGTACATCCCAGCAATCTATATGGGAAATACAAGGAGACCAGTGTCTTCACCAAGAAATGTTTAGTGATGCACAAATCCAAAGGAATTGAAAATCATTGCTGGAAACCTCACTTATGTGCTGCTTCCGTTGATAGCTTCAGACTTATTGACAGCATCTCACTGCAAAAGATTCCCATCATTTTCAAAACTGATTGTAATGGAAGCAGACATCCGCTATGTTTAATGTTTTAGGGAAGTCGATATATGATATGCATTTGTGACAAATGCTGAAAGACTTGATGTTTGGCATTGAATTAGTCTCTTGATGAAGTGCAAAGGGTGTCAAAGACAAGCATGCCCTGGGGGCTCACTGCTTGTAGTCGTTTCCTCAATCCATCACACTCTTAGGTGGTCAGCCACTGCCATGGCATTGCTTTAGGAGAGGTCTCAGGCTCATCTGGAAATGCTGAGATCCTCGTATTATGGTGCTCCAGCTTCTCCACACACTGGGATTTGAATACTGTTCTTAGCTTTATTTTATTCCCCCTGTCCCAGTGTCTTTAGTAAAAGCAGCCCTCAGGCCTCTGTGGTCAGAAGCAGAGTTTCTTTGCAGCTACAAGAACTAAACCTAAGGCCTCGAGGACACTGAGGGAGGCCTCATGGCGGCCCACCGCTCCTCATGAGGAGAGCAGAGGGGCAGTGCTGAGCTCTGCTCTCTGGTAACCTGCTCTGGTTGGATTGCTGATTAGGAAAAGACCAGAGGGCAGCAAGCATGGCCTCAAGTGCCAAAGTTCTAGGAGCATTTGGACGCTGCTCTCAGATGTAGAGTTTGAATGGGTTGGGTAGTGCTGTATGGAGCCAGGAGTTGGACATGATGATGCTTGTGGGCCCCTTCAGGATATTCTGTGTTGGTCTGATTTTCTGTTTTCTGCATGACCTCTTGACCTGTGTGCATTTCTGTCAGTTCTTTACTGAAAACCTTCCTTTCCCTTTCCTATCATCCCTTTCAACTGAAAGATTGTAGGCTCTTTGGAGAAAATAGGTTGAAAGATGTCTCAGTAGAGCATTTAGTCCACGCTCTGGCCCTAGTTAAGAGGGGTGACTTTCTGACTGGCTTGCTTGGGTAGGAAATGTCAGCATCCCAGATCAAGAGTTTATATTGTGATCGGAGACTTGTACAGTTACATCTTCCAAAGTACAAGCATATTACAATTCACACATTAGTACTTTCCTCCATTGCATTTTGAGGTAAAAGAACTATGCTTATTGCAGCGAATGTGGGAGCATGCCCTTTCATAAAACTGTGCTGTTAGGGTAGGTGCATTAAGAGCAATGTGTTGCTTTGAGACTGAATGATACGGCTGATGTGGTTTCTTCAGTTCTTACCAGGTCTGCTAAGTTTGTGCCAATTATGTGCTGATACAGAGGCAGTGATGAGATGCAGGAGATATGTTTACATGTAGATATTAGAGCTATCTAATTAAACTAGCTGCAACCTTGTATTTTCTTAAAAAGCAATAAAAATGGATGCGTTTGCAAGTATTACCTATTGTGACACCTTTTAGCCAGACAAGTCCTGTAAGTAGCATCAGAAATTATTTGTCACTGGGTGAAATGGATGGGCCTACACTCTTTAGGAATGTGCAGGGTTGGTGAGTGTCTAAAATGCTGGTTTTGTTTCTCTCTTCAGAACACATTTAAGAATGGAAGTTTTTCTAAAAGGTACAAATATCATCAGTAATATTTCTGCCAACATAAATTTCTACCGACATAGAGCCTTATATGAAGAGATGACCAGTTTTGTTTTAACTGTGCAAGAATGCAAGAATGTTATATCTGTAAACAATGTTCATTTTTGCATTTGTGACAAACGCTATCATCTGGTGTGCTTGGATTGATTTGTAGTTACTTCACTGTTTGTTCCTCTCTAGCTTTTGAAGTGTTACTGCTTTGCTGTTGAAATATCTACATACCTGACTGGTTTGGTTTCTCTTGTAGGTGTCTTGGCTTTTTAATCCAACAAGAAGTGAAATAACAAGTCTAGATAGCGGAAATATAGATGACATTTTAAGTGAGTACTTTGAATCTTCTTTTTTTTTTTTTTTTCGCTTTGCACAGTGTACAGACTACTTTGTATACAGTCACTTATCTGTGAGAATCTTGCAATGTTATTACATGAATATGTACACCCTCGCTCTGAGAATATGAATTGTAATCTGCACAGAGGTTTTAGTGCAGACAGCTAACTTAACGTATTGCTTAACAGATTACTTCAGTATAATTTAAATGACAATTTGAAGTGTCTAAGAAAAATACCAAGTGTCTTGTTTGCAGATGAGAACTTTCAATTATAAATAGCCAAAGCCTGTCAGAAGAGTGTTTTAAGAGCTCCCAAAAAATAGCAGCAACTGAAACGCATGGTAGTGGGTCATATTAAATGCCTTGCTTGTTCAGCTGTTCTTTTTCTCAGGTTAAATGTTGTCTTGATTTCTAATGGCTCATAGAAAAGAGACACAAATTAGTATTTAAAATACTTAAAGTGCCTTAAAGTAAACAGATGTATCTTGTCTGAAAAGGATGCCATTTTGCCATTTGTTGGTATCTAATTGTGTTTGTGGAGGGGGATAAGGGAGAGGGGGGAACAAGAAAAACCCTGTGTTGTTGCAAATACATTCATAAAAATATCCTTTTTAATGAGAAGTGTTCAAAGGAGCTATTTGGTTTTAATTTGCCTTCGACTGCAGGATTGCTTTGTGTAGTAAATGTATGACTAGACAAAAACTGTTTGTAAATACCCTTTTATATGCTGAAAAATGTAGAATCATTCTATGAGCTATGTGACTGCTGCCATATGATTCAAATATTTGTTACAATTTTTCTTCAATATCTAGTCCATTACTACTAATAAAAATCAGTTTACAGCATGGTTATTCTGTTGTGCAGAGATCACAGTTTATTGCTAAGCAGGAAGTTTTAAGTGCACGTGTCTTTCAGATTTTGAAATCTTTTTTACTTTAAAATATTGAATGGAGCATTATTTTGCTGCCTTATCACTTAGTATTACATTTTTTCAAGTGTTTTCCTTAGCTCATTGGAGGGGGAGTTTGAAGGTTTCTCTGCTACGTTTTGCCCTTGTATCCAGTATCTTAACAGATAAGACAGATGTGGAGCAAGTTGCACAGCAGCCCACATGTTGTCATTCTTCTAACCTGAACAGCTAACACTTCAGCTTTTTAACTATTTGAGCACTTGCAAATATGTAATGTTTAAGAGGGGTACTGGAGTACAGCTTCTGGATTTCAGTATCTTCAATGTAAATTCAGAATTTTGTCTGATATGTTACTTATTTTGTATCTTATGCTTTAAGAATTGTCATATTTAATGTGTAATATATCCAGAAAATGCTTGACTATAGGCCTCCTTCATCACATTCCCACTTGCTATAGATTATATTTCAGCTAAGATTTATCCTGGTATTTTTCCAGCAGACTGTGAGCTCAGCAATCTAGAAATTCTAGCTTTTATATTTTTATGCATATTTTTTGTAATCTTAGATTAAAATGCCAAGAACTTTGCCTCACAATGTGACATTGGGTTCTTTTCTTCTTGCCTTCCCAGACAATGCAGATGTTGCTTTAGTTAATTTTTATGCTGATTGGTAAGTTATAAAAGTTTTGTTTTTTTTTTCTTTCCGCTATGTTTAAACTTGTTCCTTTAGAAAACTGTTATTTTTAGCAATTATATTCTAATTAAAGATACACTACTACGTTACTTTCAAACTAGATCTTTCCTGCTAGTTTTTATTTGTCTTGCAGTGTGTGTGTGTGTGTGTGTGTGTGTGTGTGTGTGTGTGTGTGCGCACGTGTTTGTCTTGATTGTTTCCCCTTCTACTGTTCTCATTTCATTCAGAACCTTCGTCAGAGAATAAAAGGTTCTGTAGTAGTAAGGAATAACTTGGTTTACTGCTGTTGGTTTTTTTTGTTTGTTTGTTTGTTATTATATTTTTAACTCTTAGCAAGACAGGTTTCATTAAAGTTTTTGATTTTTAACATAAATTTGTTCAAAATATTCCTTTTTTATTTTTAACTTTCCTCCCTGTTGATCCCCTACATGTGTACTGGTAAACAAAAAGCATGACATTACGTTCGAAGAAGTCAAATTGATCTCTAATGGAAAGCCTTCCAGGTGGAAAACTAGGGAATTGAGGGTGGTCTGTTCTTGTTCAATATCTCCATCAGTGACTTGGATGAACAGATAGAGCCCACCCTCAGCAAGTTTGCTGATGATACAGAGCTGGGGGGAGTGGCTGACACATCGGAAGGCTGTGCTGCCATTCATTGGCACCTGGACAGACTGGATTATTGGGAAGAGATAAACCTGGTTAAGTTTAACAAGAGCAAGAGTGGAGTCCTGCACCTGGGGAGGAATAACTGCGTGCATCAGTACAGGTTAGGGGATTACCTGCTGGAAAGGAGCTCTGCAGAGAGGACCTGGGGGTCCTGGTGAACTGCAGGTAGGCCACACTAGCAGTGTGCACTTGTGGCCAAGAAGGCCAATGGTATCCTGAGGTGCATTAAAAGGAATGTGGCCAGCAGGTTGAGGGAGGTGATCCTCCTCCTCTGCTCTGCCATGGTAAGGCTACATCTAGACTACTGTGTCCAGCTGTGGGCTCCTCAGTTCAAAAATGGTAGGGATTTCCTAGAAGGAATCCAGGAGAGAACCACAGAGATGATAAAGGGCCTGTAATCTCATTCCACAGAGATATTCAAGACCTATCTGGACCCATACCTGTGTGGCCTTTTGTAGGGAACTTGCTTCAGCGGGGGGCTGGAATTGATGATCTCTTAAGGTCTCTTCTGACCCCTGCGATTCTGTGAAACTTGAGCAAGTAGAAAAGGGAAGAATGTGAGGTCAGTCAGTGTGAAAGACAAACTTAGTGGGAACTGTTTGATTGGATTTTAACTTGCCTATAAAATCATTGTTAGAATGAATTTAAGTGCCCATACTTCATTTTTTGATAGCGTTAAAAGTAATGTTAAATGTTTTGTTCAAGCATTAGTATTTCTAAAAGAACCTGTTAACAATAAGCAAATGAGTAAAGTATTCAAGGGAAATAAAATTTAATATGCAAATTAATATTGAAAATGAGGTCAGAGAAATAAATCACTTTCTCTGTTCCTTGTTTAAATTGAATTTGGGTGTATATAGCTTTATAACTTAAATATATAAACCAAGGTAATGTTGTACTTTAAATATTCCACTTGCTGTTCTGCTTTGTGAGCACAAAATGTTGACTGTCAGAATCAAAGGTCATCGAGCGGATTAAAGTTCTGATTCTTTTCACCTCTTTCACATTCCATGTATGTGTAGGTCTGTATGGTCTAGAAATAGCAAGTTGCACAAATGAAAGATAAAGTTACAGTTTGCCTTTACTGATCATTCATTCTACTAACAGCTCATTTAAATTGATTTTGAAAGTGATTTTGAAGAAAATAATACTTGCTTTTTCTTATAAAATGGACATTTCGGTGAAGAAGTTTTTATTTAATTTTTGCTTAATGATAGATATTATACCAAATTTAATTTGTTTAGTAACCTTTGCATATGTCTCTGTAATTTTATAGACAATTTTTGTTTTCAGTTTGTTTGCACCTCTTCAAATTCTATTGACATGAGGAACAGTGAAACCAATAGAATTTTTGAGAGTAGTTCTAATACACTGAAGTGTAGCATTTGTTGCCATTGAAAGGGTGTTTTTTCTATTTGCTGAAGGCAATCTACCGAAAGTTAAAAATTAGCGTTCTGATGCTTCCTGTGATCTAGGGAAGATAGTATTTTAATACTTGGTATAGAAATACAACAAAAGTCCTGGTTTAGGTCTCTGTTAACACAGCCCCTGCTGCAGTTCCTGCTGTTGTAGTTGTCTAAGGTTGCAAGTTGATTGCCATTATAGTGGGCTGTAAATTTAAAATATGAGAGCCTTAATTAGGATTGTTATATAGAGACGTTCAGGATTAGACTCCTAATGTTGTGTACTGTCAGCCTATGATATAACGTGAATTGAATGAGGACAAGTGTGGATGTGCTGTTGTAATGGTGGAGGAAAATGAGGGACAAAGAAGCCATATGTAACGTATACATGCTAAATAACCGTGGTGTACAGTTGCTGTGGCCAGAGTCAGGTCTGTCTTGGGAGATGAGCTTCAGCCCTGCTTGTATTTTGAGAGGAAAACCTTCCTCTGTAGTTGGAATGTTTGCTGCCATGCGCCAGCCTTCAGAGCAAGCTGCTTTATTGCAGGTCTGCTTTGAGGTGTTCCTTGAGGTCTTGTCCTGATGACTTCCGTAGTGCTGTTTTGACTTCAAGTTAAAGATCTGCTGTGTGTTTGGAAGAACAGATGAAGTTCTTTTACTGATATGTTAATGATGGACTGGTGCACTGGTTTCACCTTAACCTCCTCAAAACCACCAAAATGTCTGGGGCCTCATTTATGAACATCTACAGCCTTTTTCATGCACAGAAGTAGAAGATTTTCATCAAAATCTGGCATGGCTACAAGGATCCCATGAAATTCTTTTGTCATAGTAATCTAATAGCAGTCTGCTTAAATTAGACATAACTTCCACCAAATTTGAGCAATAATATAATAAGCATTACTTATATGGTTAACAGCAGAAGTTGTATAGTTCTTTCTCTGATATTTCTTGAAAGTGATCATAGGTGAATACTTAAATGTCAGCAGTGCAAATCTTTTATTAGATCTTGTCCAGGGATAATTTGGGTAGGAAAAGAATGATGGGCAAACTTTCTGAATGTCAGAGTATATTTCTTAAAGACTTAGTTGATTACTCTTGTTTCTTAAATTGATAAAGCATGGGAACACGTCTTGAATTATGTATTCTTCTAGAATATTTTTTTCCACCTGAATTATTCAAATATTTCCTTAATCTGCAATTAAATTTTTTAAAGTTAATATTTTGAAATTGTAACCTTGCGTTTTTTTCCACAGGTGCCGCTTCAGCCAAATGTTGCATCCTATTTTTGAGGAGGCTTCTAATGTAATTAAGGAAGAATACCCAGATAAGAATCAAGTAGTGTTTGCTAGAGTGGACTGTGATCAGCACTGTAAGTAAATCTCAATTTAGTTTTTCTGTGGTATCCTGCCAATAAAAAGCAGTCTAAGGTGTGGTTGGACCTGCTCCATCATTTAGTCCAGAGGCTGTTGCTTGTATGTGTCACAGAACCTCTTCAAAATTTGTCAGGGCAATTTCCAGTGTTGCATTTTCTTTTTCTCCATAGATGTGCAGTTTTTATCAGTTCAGCCTTTCTTGTTTATTGGGAGAAAAAGGGAATGTAATTACAAAGCAAACTGGCCAGGGAACAAGAAGCACTAGTGCAAAACAGCCAAGAAAAAGGAGTGATGGTCAGCACATGTTTTGCTCAGCTGTTTTCTCTAAGAGTTGTAGTGAACTGCAAGCTGCTTTTTGCATACTTGGTAGTTTCAGAGCTGTTCTCCTTTGCTGTTTGTATACATGAAGAAATATTTGTTTATTTTGGTATGTTCCCCTAAATACATGAAGAAGATACTTATTTTATTATCATATTAATCCCAAATGTTTCTTGTTAATCTCATGATAAGTAAAATGTAAGGAACATCTGTTACCTACTGAAAAACAGATGGGTAGCACTGAGATTATTGTGGTGATTTTCCTAGTGTAAGATTTGCTTTGCTATTCTGTACTTCTGGAAGAGCAACGTTTGCCCAGTAGTTTATTTATGGAAGTTTAGGAATCCAAGAGTGTAGTGAAAGTTGCCAGTTGGCCTCGAATCCCAACAAAGATTTGGTTGTACTTGACCCTAACTATAATATTTAGTCTTTACAAAGTTGTTAGTCTGCAGGAACAATCATACTTGGAAAGCTGATGAATTTCTGTTAGTTTGTGACACGTCTTTGGGATTTACCGCTGGCCTGACTGTTGTGTTTCAGTGCTCTGTTTCAAGTACTGAAGAGAGAAAGAACATGGAAAAAAAAAAAAATTGCATCTCTGTGAGAAGTAACTGATTGTATTTACTTTTTTCTTCTCACATTTTGGTGATCTAGCTGTTTTGGTACTAGAGGGGATTTTTCTCTTGAAGTATCTTTGCTATCTTGCAAATGTAAAAGCCAGTAACTTCAGTTGAGCATCTTCCATTAGCAGCAATTTGTGTTCCATTTTGTGTATGTTGGTGTAGACACCCAACAAAACAGAACTCCTAATTTGTGCAATCTCAAGCATAAAAATACATTTAAGTAAGTAAACAGTATCAACTTGTAGCTGAAGCTGACTTTTCAAACTGTTGGGAACAGCCAGTGAGATTTTGTCCCATCTCAAAGATCTGTAGGACCAGTTCATGACCGTGGGGACCATAAATGCATCTGGGATTAAATCCTCCCCTACGATAAGTGTAGTGGGCTAGATAGTTAAAGATAGTTATAAGGCAACCAAGAGTTATGATCTCTCTTTTTAGTACTGGAAGATTGTGATTCTCTGTAGTCTTTTTGTTCCTAATTTAATGAATGGATGAACATGTCTTCTGCTGCACGAACTGTAAGTTGTGCAAATTAAAAACAAAATTCTATCATGAACATGAGTCTTTTTCTCCAAGTAGCACTGCCTTTCTGAGTTAAAATAATAAGGCCCTGTATGTTGTTCCTGGTTTTCAGTGTTTATTTGCCAGTTGTAAGCAATGGGACATCTCATGGCACACAGTTATTGGTTATATCCTAACAGTGAAGTATTTTAACTCTATGATTTTAATGTATGCAATAGTTTTTACTATACTTATCCACACTGAACCACCTATACTACTTTACTAAATGTTGGAGTTTAGATTATTATCTTGTTTTGTTTTGTTTCCTCCTGTTTTAGCTTTGTTTCTGTATTTTAGCAACACTAAAAGGTACGTGCTAATATTTTCAGGGTGTTTATGCCTGCAGATTTCATTAGTAGCTGGCCATTAAGATGATGATCTAGAGATGGTGGATTATTTGCATTACAAATAATCTGTTTCTTTTTGAAACCAATGCTCTGCAGGGAACCCAAATAGCTGATTTCAGGACGCTCAGAAATAGCTTTCAAATGGTCAGCTAGGCATAGATACTTTCCATTTAATGCACTATTATTGAAGCACTCCGCAGGTCCCAGCAGCTCACACCAGCTTCTGAGGGCAAAGCAAATTAAAGAGAATTATTGATGCACTGCCAAACGTTTGATGCTTAATGACAAAGCCAGCATTCTGTCTGCTCTTATAAGCAATACAGAGATGTTTTTCTGAGAAGCGATAGTTGGCGACAATGTGATTAAAAAAAAAAAATTCTAAATATTAACACATAGAGAGGTTTAATTTATCAGTATTCTGGGAGATGATCATAATTCAAATGTGTACATTAAGTCTTTAGGCTATTTTTGCTCATTAAACCAGTGTGGAACATACATTAAAGGTAAATCTGTTAAGGCAAGTTCTTTATTTTCAAGACCTTATCTTTCTACAGCTCATAAGTATCTAAGTTCCACTTCATTTTTTGCTGTTAAAATCTTCAGTGGTTTTGGTGTGTTGAAATTAGTAAGACCTTATGCTAGAGAAATTATACCTTTATTCTAAGCATGTAATACCTAGGAAGTGACTTTCCTTAGAATATCATAAGAAATCTTTCTGTATGTGTGTTATTGGGAAGGTTTTACTTTGTTGGGGTTTTTTGTTGACCTTTAGGTGGTTGTGCTTTTTTTGTTTTTTTTCTTTGCGTTAAGCAGCAATGTTAGAAACCCACTTCATACCACAGAATTACTGTGTTTCTCTTCTCCTGTAAATAAGTGAATATACCATACTGTTATTTCCTTTTACGCAAAGTGGTTTCTGGCTTGAAAGATTAAAAACAAAGAAACAAAAAAACAAACAAACAAACAAACAAAAAAAAAAAAAAACAGAAGACCCCGAAGAACAGAACTAGTTTGAATCAATTCTTTGTGCTTCAAAACAGAAAACTTCTTATGAGTGGAATGTTGAGAAGTGTTTTACTAGGCAGACTCCATAGGGAACTCCTCTTCTTTTGAAACATGTTAGTGAACTGCTGGATCTGTAAGGTGTGCTAATGTCAGTCTTAAAAAAATCAAGTAAGAATTACTTGTATTGTTACTGTGCTTTTGTTAAGCAAAGTAACTCAGTGTGATAAGCTTTGAGGTTCATAAATGAAGAAGGAATGAAGTTAAATGAAACTGTAAACAAATATACAGATTTTGTTGTGCTGCTATTTCAGCTAGGAAAGAAGTAATCTGTCTGAAAGCTGTTTTGGGGTAAAATAAACAAAAATGGTAGTAGTTTGGGAGGCTCTTGATGGCTCTCCTCAGAAAAGCCATTTTGTTAGACTGTAAGAGAAGATGATGGGATACCTACTGATGAGGCTCCGCTAGGAGTAGGCAAGGCTGTTGTGAATGCTCCTTTGCAGCAGAAGGTGTGTGAATTTGCTGTTTCTCAGCTTCTTAGTAACTGAGTTTGATGTAGAACATCGACTGCTTTTCCTGTACCTGTTTAGGTTACCAGTATTGTAGTATCAGAGTAGGATGCCAAATTTAGGTGGCCCCTTGGGGTCTTTTCTGGCTCTGTTTCATATGAATATTGCCAGGTTTTATGATTGTGCACAAGTCGTGAGAGGAGTGGTTTAAGAGGGAAGAACTGTTGTGAAGTATTTCATAATACATCATTAAGGTGAATGTAGTGCCACATTCGTGAAAGAGTGGCAAGCAAAGAAACTGTAAGTGAAGTTTAATAGAGAGGAGAAAAACCTTGGGATCGTACTCAGATTGTTGTAAGTGATCCTTTTGTAAGAAGGAGCTTCTAATCTACGTCGTCAGTAGGAGTCTAATTTAATTGCATGTCTTCATGCTGGGTTTTAGTATGTTCATTCCACTTTTAATTTTAATTTAGGAATAGTGGACTTTGGATTCTTAGTGACGTGATCTCATGGTCTAGCTCAATTCTTTGAATGGTGTATTGTGATCTTAACCTGGAGTAATGAACTCTGAAGCCATCTGAGAAGGAAGCCATAGGCTGCATTTGTGTGTGAAGCTGTAGCTTAGCTAATAGTGAAGTGCTTTGTGAAAAGTCTGACTTGCCCCCACCAACGCAGATTTCATCATTTCTTTGAGTGGAGGAATATGTGACACTGAGCTAGAAATGGCTGGCAATGCAAAACAAGTTCGGTTTGGTTTTCTTTAAGGAGATTAGCCCCATCTAGCTCTTTCAAGCACTTCTTTTTTTTTCTTCCATCAGAAAACAGTCAGTAAGAATGTCTGGAAATATTTTAAAATTTAATTTAGGGGTTTACTATAACTAATGTGATCTATGAATGAATTCAAACAATACTCCACGTATTTGCATTGTGTATTTCCAATTTTAAGGGAGTGTAATGTTGTAGTTGGTCGTCTTGTGCTAACTCTGCCTGTATCAAATGCCAGAGTTTAATGAAACATTTAAGATTTACTCTGTTTGACTTGTGAATGAATTCAAATAGTTTTTCATGTACTTGCATTTTATATTCTGTGAAAGGGTGGCTTTCAAATACTTCCTTGTGTAGAGCTATCATCTCTCTGTGTTAGTTCAAATACCAGTATTCACGGAATCTCACTGTAATTTATAAAGATCGTGCATTATGAAGCAATGTTCAAATTCAGTGTTGGCAGTGGGCATTCTAGTACTGTCAATTTCTTTATGCAACTTCTTTCCCTGATGAAGATTCACAGCCGTAGGGACTGAAAGGTCTGTTTTGGGTAACTTTCAAGACCTCCTAAGGTGGGGATTCTGCAAGGCATGCATCATCATCTGACAATGGAAGTATCTGAAAGAAAAAGTTCATGTTGTGGAGGGAAGAAATGGGTAGTCTGGTGTTCTCTGGATGTGGAGTTTTGTAGCATAAGAAGTCTTGAATCTCAGTGGCTTTATGAGAGGCTTGGATGGGTAACCTTGATACGTAGGGCTCCTTGTCTTTTATCAAACCCTGGTCAAATTATAATAAACTGCCACACCGTCAGACCAAAGGTCCTTCTATGAACAAGAGAGAGGCAGCAGATGCAATGCCTGACTTGCCTATGTTGTTTTTCTTCTGATGAACAAATACAAAGTGACGCCTCCATGGCTGTGCTTATCAGGGTATCATAGAATGGCTTGATCATCAGGTTCCAATCCCCTTGCTGCAGGTAGGGTAGCCACTGCTAGATCAGGTACTGGATCAGATTGCCCAGAGCCCCATCCAACCTGGCCTTAAACACCTCCAGGGATGAGGCATCCACAACCTCTCTGTGCTGCTTGTTCCAGCACCTCACTGCTCTCTCTCCTGCCTTCTTGGAGGCTACTCTTGCATACTGTAACTAAAAAGTACTAGGTTTGGAAAGCAGGAAAAAATATTGATCTGACACTTCATAGTGAATATGTTGGTAGGTAATTAGTCTTTTCTCAAGAAATTAGTATGAATTTTGGAGATAAAAATCTCATTGCCTCAATTTTGACTACAGTTAGTGCCTTAATAGCTCTGATAGGATATCTAAGAAACTGCTGAAATCTTTTCTCAGTCAAAATCGATAGATTGAACTTTGGAATATTTTGCAGTATTTTGCAGTGAGGCAAAGCATTAAGAACTGGGCTTAGCTGCTAAACATTCTCTCTTGTAGTGATTTTATTTTTTTGAGTTTGTTCTTTAATGACGTGTGACCGCTGGCTCCACTTCTGTGTGCATGTATGGATGTGTAACATACCGTGCTTAGTGTTCTTCTGTATTGGTACACTTTTTTCTGAATTGATTTTGTAGCGGATATAGCTCAGAGATACAGGATAAGCAAATACCCAACGCTGAAGCTCTTCCGGAATGGAATGATGATGAAGAGAGAATACAGGGGCCAGAGGTCTGTGACAGCAATAGCAGATTATATCAGACAGCAGAAGAGCAATCCTATTCGGGAGGTCCAGGATTTGGAAGAAATTAATACTGTTGATGTAAGTTTTTCAGGTTCCTTCCTTCTAAGTATAAGCGTGTGAAAGATAACGTACTTGAAGAACACTTCTACTTCTTGGGGCTTTGTCCATTCAAAAATATTGAGTGATAATTTTGAACTAGAACTAATAACATTAACTCCAGTTTTACAAATTATTCCAATATCATCCCTCCTTCAACTGCATTAATCTTATTATGGTAACACCACTACCAAATTACTTATTTTAATTTTAATCATCTGGAAATAATCTTGTATGTGACAAAATGATAATATTTCATTATGAAAATACTCATAATGATGTTTCTGAAGATTAAAATCTTTTAGTCTTTGTATTAATGTGCATCATTTGGAAAGAAATGTTTTGCATACTTGTTGGTTAACTGTTGAATAAATAAACAGCATCTCCATATTTAATATCCTTGTGGAGTATTGACAGTTCTTAATAATTTGAGATAACTTACAGTGTAATCTTTGTCTTTACAGCGCAGCAGAAGAAATATCATTGGGTACTTTGAGCAAAAGGACTCTGACAATTACAGAACATTTGAAAGAGTAGCAAATATTTTACACGATGATTGTGTATTCCTCTCTGCCTTTGGGTAAGTTTGTTTTTTTTTAATACTTCAATTGCATGACTTCATTACTGAAATTATGTGGATGAGTTGTATACAATTTAATTAATAGGACTTCTTAAATACTTTCAGTGTATCATAACTAAAGAGATTAGGCGTTCTTAGTTAAATTCACTGAGAAAAGTGAAGGAAGAGAAGGAAGAAAACTGTTCTTCCAGTCTCTTGTGAAATCTAACTGGTTTACCTCCTTCTTTTTTTTTTTTTTTTGTCATTATTTGTCAATCATTTCAACATTAGAGGGCTTGCTTGACAGCTATGTCTGAAAACTCTGCTTCCTTGGAGGGGAACAAGTAGGGAAGAGTTGGGAAAGTTTGGGTTTGGGGTTTTTTGTTTTTTTTCCACATAAAAATATTAAAAGATGTTCGCTGTGGAGATCAGAATAAATTGGAAATAAGTCATTTTCCTTTTAAGTAGCATAATAAAACACAATTTGTATAGACTCCCTTTTCAGTGTTTAAGGTACCAGGAACAATCAATTTAAAGTGATTGGGCATTAATGTGAAAGCAGTGGTTTACAATCTACCTACAATTCAAGAGCAGGAATTTGTGGTATAACAGCTGGTATCATCCATACATACAGTTGCCCTACAGTTGATATAATCATACAGTTGCCCTAGAACTTTTTTGAACTTGATGTAATGAATGAAGAGCAGTGATGACACTGGATTAAGGTAGAAGGGTTAGGGTTTGTTTCATCTATCTAAACAAAACTTCTCAAGCACTTCCTGTGTTTTCTGAAGAAAAGAAGAGAAAAGAAGAGAAAAGAAGAGAAAAGAAGAGAAAAATAGTTTGGGGGCAGAGTATGCAAGTATTTGTAACGTAGAGGAGTGTGAGGGAAAGAGGGGTCTTGGTCTTTTCTTTCTTTCCAGTTCCTAATTATTTATCCTATGACTGTGCAAACAGCCTTGGCCATGGAAGAATCATCAAATCTTGTGCAACTGAGGTTGGTCTGTCCATCGTGTTTCGAAGAATTGTCTGTTATCTCAAATGTGGTTTCTGATGAGCGCAATTATTCTTGTTCTCAGACTGACTTACTAAAAGAATTTGGAATTATTTTTTCCTCCTCAGATGGCTTTTCATTCTTCTCAGAAATATATCTAAGAAATCATTAGGTAGCAATACCTATAAGAATCTCTCCCTGCTGTTCAAGTCTGCTAGTCTTTAGTTTGCTGTGTTTCAATGGGGTCTAAGGAGAAGTAGTATCTCAAAGTAGTTGGATGCTGTTCCTAACGTACATACTATGGAGTTGTTAGTTTTTCTTCAGACACAAGCAGTGAACATACACAATGCGACAGTTGGACTTTGGTTACTGTAACCCACCCAAGTAACTTAGGATCCTGCACCAAGCTTATTATTTTTCTCTTCACCAGACTTCTGTTCCCTTGCTAGCCTGGAGCCGTTAGCATCTGCAAGTGAATGAAGCCTTCCAGGCAGCAGTCCTGGAAACGAAACATTTCCATCTCTGAGAAGCTGCGGCTCTCAGGCTTCATAAGAATTATGTGCCAAAGGACTTCCAAAGGAGAGATCCTGGCTCTCTAACAGTGTTTGCTGCTGGGCTTATAAATAGACGTGTTTCCTTGGGAGCACTCCTGGATCAGCTGGGCTGTTTTTCCTCAGCATCCCAGTGGGTCATGGCAGGTGTTTTGGATTTGGTGTGGGCAGAGTTTGTCAGGTATTATGGTATGGAATATATAATGGTAATGTGAGTTGTCATGTCCAAATGTCTAGTAAGCCAAAATAAACTGGAAACACTGAGTTCAGCAGTAAACCTTAACCAACTTGTGTCAGGTCAAACTTGTTTCTTGCTACGTTAAAGTTGCTCTGGCTTCAGGTAGTTACAGTAGCTTGTTTTTAAATTGTATTAATGCTACTTCCACCTTGATACTTAAAGATACTCTTAAATCAAATGATCCTCAATTCTATTGCAAAAAAATCTATCAACAATTCTATTGCAATCTGCGGTGACCATAGCAGGGTGAGTGAGAGAAGAGTTGGAGGCAGCAGGAGGTAGGGAGTATACTGACAAAGAGATACTGCAGTGAGTTTGTAGAAGGAGAATGACAGTGGGGCAAATCTGAGATTTTTGTAGAAGTGAGGAGAGTGGCTTTGTGCTGTTGTGTTGCAGCACAGAAAGTCAAATGCAGAAACACAAAACAAGCTTTCAAAAAATACATCTGTCTTGAGAACTGTTCTAACATTAGCAAGCGAGTATGTGAGGCCAATTTGTTTCCAGAAGATTCACTTTCTAGGTAATTGCTTCAAGGAGGCATGAAACACAAACTGTAATGTTTCCATCTGTATTGTTTTTAAAAGGAATATCTGCGGGCATTTGGTCTTTTCATATTGTGTCTTCCCTTTCCCTTATCTGAAACAAATCAGTCACAAGTGCAGTTATTGAGATGGAAGAACAGAGAGTCTTTTGGGTCCACAACAAACTTACCCAACAGCTTCTGTTTCCTACTAGAGTATTGTGAGTTTATCAAGCAGTGATTGGGCAGGTGACTTGGGTGTCTTTGTTTTATTATTACTGAGGGAAGGATTGATTGGGAAGTGAATGGTTTACCTCAGTAGTGATGGTGATTACAAAAAAGCCTAATTCTGTGTTGTTGGAGTAGTTATGTCTAGAATTCTGAAATGTGTTCTAAAATGCATGCCTCTAAGCTGGTGAAAATATGGATAGGTGTAATATACTAAGCAAGGCATCTTTCTCACGTGATGTGAGGAGGATAACTGGATCAAAGAAAATGAATGAAACTTAGGTACTTTAACATAAGCCTTGTATGTCTTTTTTCTTTGCTCTTTAGTTAATTCAGAACCCTGGGATATTCTTACAGTGAGATAAATTGAGATATTTTACCACCTTCTTCCCCCTCTGTCCCCTTCCCTCTTAATTAGTCTTCTACAATGCTTCTGTTGAGTCCATCTAAGAGATACTGTAACTGGAGAAGCTGGAACACTTATTTAAAGTTCCCAAAGGCTGACATGCTTTCTTTTTAGCCTATGAAAGAAGGAAGAGAGAGAAATAGTTCATTTCACTTGGAGGCATATGCAGCCAGTGGTTCTATTTTGCCAGTGTGATTTATGGTGGGACAGCAAGGCATGGTGGAGGAGAAGAGACCTATTGCAATGGATGAAGGTGCTGAAAAGAGCTTAGTTGGGGCTTACTTTTCTTATTTTTTTTCCTCGCTTACGTTGGATGCATACTAGTCCCCATTTCTTTTAATAAGAAGTGATCATTCTGTGGGAATCTGTTGTGACTGGGATTGAGGAGTAACAAAATATGGCAGAGACAGGGTGTGGAATTCACTGAGATGAAATACTAAGCTAAATATCAAGGAGAAATTTCATATATTCTCCAGGTGTGCACGTTACCAAATCATCAGAGATCAGAAGCTGCACGCTGCCAGTATTCATCTCTTTGACTTTGATGCCTCTACTCCAAACTTCTTATCTCACGGACATGCCTTGCAGCTTCCCCTACTGCCCTTTCATCCAGACAGACCAAGCTTCTTTATCACTTTATGGTTTCTTTAATCACTTTATGGTTTCTTTGAAGAGGACGCATTTTAATTTCTTTTTTTCCTTCCAAATTCGAGAAGATAGCAAATGGAAATATGAGTTTTGCTAACCTAGTTATTTTGTTTGTCTGTACCAAGACATGCTTACTGGTTGGTTTGTTGTAGGGCTATTTCAAAAGCAGAGCGATTTAGCGGAGACAATATAATCTACAAGCCACCAGGGGTAAGTGTAACTATGTATTTTATTCTGCTTGTTATCTTTATATGTGAGTAGGAGATAATAGAGACTGCACACACACACCATTCAGTTTTATTTCATCACTGAAGAGAGTGAGCATTAGTGAGGGTTGTAGGAACTGGCGCTTCAGAGAAGATGAAAAAGATCTCAGTCTCATTTGTCGCTAACAGTTTGTTGCTAACTAAAAACAAAACCTATGTTTTTAATTTCAGTGTCCAGTGTTTTTTTCCTTAGAAAAGCAGGCAGCTTACCATGTCTGTAGATACTTTGTGTCCAGTAGAAATCTTAATTAAAAAAAAATATCTAGGAAGCTCAACATCTGGTGCACCTTTTTTCTCAACACAAATGACAATCTCTGGCTATTTTCTGACTATCACTTGCCTGTCTTACATAGCTTAGCACACTAGGGAGGTAAAAGCTGTTCACTTAATCTAAAGGAAAAGCAGTAAAGCATGTTAACAAACTGTCATAGTTGAGAATAAAATCATTGTGGAAGAAAAGCAAGACTTGCTTTTTAGAAACATAATATCTGAGCATATGCTCCTTTCTCAAATTTGATGCTGGGAAGCACTTCGGGAAAGGAAAACACAACCTGAGGGGAAAGAGGTTGAAACAGTTTCCTGCAAAGATGTTTTACTGTTGTCTACTTTATATGGCATGTCTGAATCAATATATGCTTATTCATGCCCGCAGCTTGGAAAACTCAAACTGTAGTCGCATTTTAAAATGGAAGCACTGAATTCTGGGTTACAACTCTAGTAAACAAAGAACAGCTATTATTTATTCCAATCTTTGCAAATGCAAATATAAAAGATCAGTTGCAAGACCTGCAGGTTTTTGGCTTTTCTTTATGGTGAGACTTTATAACTGTCAGCATGGAGGAGCTTAATATTTGCATTGGGTATCCATCTTAATGGCTGAGATTCTTTTAGATACTGAGAGTATTTCTCCACCTGAAGTCAGTTCCTCTTATATTAGAAAGTGGATTGCAAAAGTGATCATATTTATTTACTTATGGTTTTTGTTACATAGTTTATGGAGGTGTTGCATGTGCAGCAGTTGAATATTTATGTAAGATAAGATTTCAGTACTTACGTAGGCATTGTCACCTTTGTATCGGTAGCAATGTCACTTTTACTATTTTTCAACTAGTACTTTTCTTTTCAACAGGAGAATGCTCCAGATATGGTGTATTTGGGCTCCCTGACCAATTTTGATTTGATTTACGCATGGACACAAGATAAATGTGTACCCCTCGTTCGAGAAATTACATTTGAAAATGGGGAGGTAAGAATTTTTGCTACCTTTCTATTTTTGAGATTTCTTTCTCAGAACCAAAATGGCTCCTGAGGTTTTTAATTCATGCATTGCAACATCTGCATGCTTTGTTTTTTACCAAAAATAGTTGTTATGTATTGTCTTTTCATTGTTCTGGAGCTTTTCAGTTAGACTTGAGGTTCACAGGAGGAAAATCTGTGATATTTTTTTTTACACCACCAAATTAAAAAGCTGTATTCGCACGTATAGATTGTATACAAAGTGCCTGGAGATTTGCAGAGGGTGGACGCAGACTTTAAGAGTGTACATGTGTAAGAATGTGTCTTTATGGGATTTTGTAACACCTTGAGTAGATTGTATTATTCATCCAAAATGCAGATGTTACAGGAAGATATTGACTTGTTTTACAATTCAGAGATAAGCAAGAAGCATTGATTTTGATCTGGAAAAATGTTTCTAGTCGAGGTAGAAAATATCAACATCGGTGTACTCACACAGAATCACAGCATGGCTGAGGTTGGAAGGGGCCACTTGGAATCATTTCATTCAAGCTTTCTGCATTCATGGCAGTTAGAAAGAGTAAAATAGCTGTGAACTTTTAGATACAGCCAGTCAGCATTTAAAACTTCATGTCAAAGTTAGTAGTCGGAAATTTTTTATGTATCAACCATGTCCAAAGTATTGTGTAGTAAATATCTGAACAGCCATTCAAGCATCTCTGGAGCTGGATACTTCAGTGAATTTTAACAGAAACTGTGTGATGGCTTTTGGCGGTGTGTTTAAGTACTGATACCTTCTTTACCTTTTTAGGTTCATGTGTCCTTTTCCTTGGTTTTCTGTTTCTAGCTGTAAGATGGGATTTGCATGGATGCTTTCAAACTTCTTCTCATTATCCTTTCAATGCTTTTCTTTTTTCTCTTTCTTGATTTACTCTTCTTTTTCACTTGTCCCTAATTTGCTATGATTATTCTTTTGTAAAATAAAGAGAGGGAAAACAAACAAGTAGCAAGCTTACAGCACCTCAGAGGGAGCATTTGTTCATAGCCACAGCATCTGCTGTAAACTCTGGTGAGGTCTGTAACAAATTGCAGTGTGTGGCCCTCATTGGATTAGAGACCAAAGAATCAGTCGTGTGATGGAAGAATACTTTGTTCTCAGTTCACATCATTTCTTAATTGCTTTATTGTGAATGGTCAGTGCGTGTAGCACTGATGCCCTGGGCATGCAGAACACTTGATTTGCATGATGGCTGAATAGGGTGGGATGCACAAAATATTTGAAGTCCAACTGTCTAGTCAATACTGCTAACTTCTGTTGGGAAGTTTTGCTAAAGAAATATTCATTCTTCCTTTGTAACTCGAGCAGCATGTGAAAGATGCCACATGCCAACATGTTTAGAATTGCTTGATAAGATTTTTAGTGTACTTTTCCCATGGTAAGATTGGATTTTTGAGGCTTAGAAGCCAAAGTTCATTGCTGTCTGTATCACATTGTGCTCTGGCTTTTCTGCTTGTTCCCCCACTCTTCAATTCCTGTTTTCTTTAGGTAAATATTTTCAATTCCAATTTGACGTTTTTGCCTAGCAACATTTGTTTAAAAAATTCAGGGCTGCTGTTAACCAAACAAATATAAATGCTATACAAGTAGAAATTGCTTATCATTTATGTGGGCTCTTAATGTATATTGCACAACATACATTATAAAAATGTAGTATAGTAAAAATATAGAATCAGAGAACCAGTAAAGTTGGAAAAGACCACTAAGATTATCTTGGCCAACTGTCAGCCTATCACCACTATGCCCACTAACTGTGGCTCTTAATGATGTGACTATTCAGCTGTGTTTTTGATAGTAGAACACTTTAAGATACATGCAAACATTCCTACCAGGGACTTCATTATAAAAATGAGAATAAGCAGATATGATTAGCAGTTGTTTTAGAGGTTGGTTGGGAAGTTTTGGCTTTGCCAAGAGCACTGAACTAGTGAGGAACTTTGGAATCTGCTCTTAAAAGACCAAACCTTGGCTTGATGCGCAGGCTTGCTTGGAAAGACAGTGCTGTCTATTCTGTATTCTCTAGATGCAACTGGCTGCATAGTGTTGGGAAAAGCATTTATTTCAAATTGCTGCAGATAGAAAGTAGCTGAGGAAACTATTAGCCTTGGAGGCAGAATGAACAAGTTAGCTTTCTCAAAAAGCATGGATATCCAAAGATTCCTTTGGATACAGAGCAGAATAAAAGAAATAGCAGCACTTGGTTGCGTATCAGCTGCACTAATCAAAGATAGGCAAGGCCTTTAGCGTTTTCTTTGATAAACAATTATTTCTTCAGTTGGTTCTCTACTAAATTGAATGAGTGGTCCGCTAAGAAAGTCACTTTTTAAGCAAGCAAATGTATGTAGTTCATGCTTTGTGTTGGTTTGAAAATAAAAATCCTGAATAAAATATTTAAGTATTTCATACACTTGTCTGTCCTTGGAGAGAGACCTTTAGAAGGTACTTAGGAGGCAAGAATGCATTCCTTCAGGGAACTAAAGCCTGCCTGATTAACAGAGACATTCATTTGTTTGTCACCTTTAGTAATGCCTTAGCTGTGAATTTACTCATGGTACTTGCAGTTACCAGTCAGGACACACCTACAGCCACCTCATCAGTTTCTGCTGCTTTTTTTTTTCCCCCCTTGGGAATGCTTAAAGATGCTAATTCATGGTCTTAGGCAAAATCACCAACATGATGTGAACCAACAAAGGACATGGTCCAATATAGATGCTCAGCTTTCATTTAGCACTCATTCCATATTTTACATTCAGGCCTTATTGCTGTTTCTATGAAGATGTGTTTTGACAATCGGACTGTTTCTTTTGAGCAATTATTCCATTGCACGTGTATCCTTTCCTGAAACGTTGGTAATGAAATACCGTTATCCTTAAACTGTTGCATGTGATAAGGGGAAGGAAACATGGTTAACTGTGTCAGTTGGGTGTCTTCGATGAAAGGTCAGCAGTTGATATCCTTAGTTATGTTGTTTCAGCTGTTTCTGAGGCAGGAATCTCAGCGGCTTTGAAAATTGCTGGAATCACTCAAGTGTCTTTAGGAAATGAAAGAAATGTAATATATCTTTTGTTTTCTGTGCAGGAACTGACAGAAGAAGGCCTTCCTTTCCTTATACTTTTCCACATGAAGGATGATTTGGAGAGCCTAGAGAAATTCCAACAGGAGGTTGCACGACAGTTAATAAGTGAAAAAGGTTTGTACCAACTTGTTACTGCTGGAACAGTTTTTATTTTTCCAGGTGAGCTCAATATAGAGTGAAAGCAAATGTCTGAGTCCTAGATTTGTGTTTGTTTTTTTTTTACTTCTTGACAGTGAAGATTGACCCCTCTAGAAAGGATTAAAATAGAAACATAAAGTGTTAATAGATAACTATTTAAGAAAGCCTTCTTATCTAGATGATTTCCAACAGTTTGAGGGGACTTCAAACAAACTTCAGTTTGTATTGTGGCCAAAGCTACTTTCAGGTAATTTGTTATTTCAGCGTGCCTTGTTATTTGAATCTGTTTTCAAGTTTTGCATGATGTATTTATCTAATGTCTCTACCTGTGAACTATTTATGGAATTATATAGAGTTTTAGGATAATAAAAAAAAATCTTAATGTGGACTTTTGTCTGCTCACAATTTTAAGGTACAATAAACTTCCTCCATGCTGACTGTGACAAATTCAGGCACCCGCTCCTCCACATTCAGAAGACTCCCACAGACTGTCCGGTTATTGCCATTGACAGCTTCAGGCACATGTATGTCTTTCCAGACTTCAGCGACCTGTCGTAAGTATTTTTTTTTTTTGTTTTGAGTTCGTGTTGAGAACAAAGGAAATCATGCTATATTTTAGACAGGATCACAATAGGAAGATGAGTAAATATGGAATAGGTAACAGCGCCTGCGCATAATTCAGTGTGAGAGTCCTAAAGTGGTATGAATCCCTAGTGCAAGAAGGACATGGAGCTCATGGAGTGGGTCCACAGGAGGGCCACAAAGATGATCTGGAGAGCTCTCCTATGAGGAAATGTTGAGGGAACTGGGCTTGTTTAGCTTGGAAAAGAGAAGGCTCCAGGGAAACCTCATTGTGGCCTTTCAGTACTTGAAGGATATGACTGTTGACAAGGGTGGATAGTGATAGGACAAGGGGGAATGGTTTTAAACTGAGACAGGGGAGGTTTAGGTTAGATATTAGGAGGAAGTTTTTCACACAGAGCTGGAACAGGTTGCCCAAGGATGTTGTGGATGCCCCATCCCTGGAGGCATTCAAGGCCAGGCTGGATGTGGCTCTGGGCAGCCTGGTCTGCTGGTTGGTGACCCTGAACATAGCAGGGGGGTTGAAACTCGATGATCATTGTGGTCCTTTTCAACCCAAGTCATTCTATGATTCTATGAATGGTGAAGTATTAATGTAAATGGAGTTCATTGCATTGTTCTAGAAGAGGATCTCATGCTGGATGCTGCTATTCTTTCAAAGTTTTGCTATTTTCCTTAGTAGTTAAGTATTTAGAGCCTGACGTGGTATCTGCAGTGCTGCTCTTTATGTAGCTATTAACTTTAAAAGTTTTAACACACATAGCATCTAAACACCACTTTGATAATTCCTCGTTACGTCAGCCCATCCTTTCGTAATGCACTGCCTTGAAAGCAGCCATAGGAAGCACGTACTTAGTTTCCTGGGCTCAGCTGAGGAGTGAAGGTGGGTACATTCTACCTTCAGGGACCTATAGGAGATCTTTGGGTGTTCTGTCTTTGTCTTCAGGTTGTGTGATAAACTCCATTTTCTGTCTCAAACGAGATAGCAAGCAGTGTATGTGCAGGTAAGCCTTGGGTAGGAATCTAAGCTTTGAGACTTCAGCTTTTGCCCACTCTTGCTTTTAAAAGCTCAGTGTATTTTTATTATAGATCACTTTGGTTGAAGCCAAAGATTCAAAGCTGATACTTAGCACACAAGGTGAACGTTCCAGCAGGCATTTTTCTACCTGAAATGTTTATGCTTGGAAGGAAGGTTTAGTTGCAGCTTCTCCCTGTAATTCTCCACAGGCTTCTTCTGGAAGTGTGGTCCATCAGTCTTATGGATGTGTAACAGTGCTTTTCAGACATCTAAAGCTATGCATGTTGAAATCCTGATTGTGACCATTTTCCCCCTTTGGTTCCTGAACATCAGTTCTTTTAAAAAAAAAAAGAGAGAGAGAGAAGTTGTGGAATATTTGCATTTTGAAGGCACTCTGTATTTTTAAAATACACTTTTAAAACACTCCTGAACACTTGCTTTTAAAACAGTCCTAAAATAAACCATGCTTAGTTTAGACTCTCATGTTGCCTGTTTTAAGCATCCTGTTTCTGGTGTCCAAATATTAATGTGTACTTTCCTTTCTTTTCCTTTCCAAACTGGCCCCAGACTTCCCCTTCCTGCCACCAACCAATAGTGTTTGGATACCCACAATTTCAGCACTGGCCCACCAGAAGATTTCTCTTTGACTTGTAGTGTTGCTGTCCTCTTTCAGGAGTTGCATGTTGAAGAACAGCTTTTTCAGAGGCAATTCAGACCATCTCCCAGTATTTTCTCCTCCTGCTTTGGCCACTTGGCCCTGTTCAGCTGGCAGTTGGAGGTGGTGACGGCGACTGTTCAGTGGGTCAGTTGTAGCTTTTCAGAGAGCTGGCTGAGCTACAAGGTGCTGAATGCCCTTGCTGCATTAAGAGGGGAGTTGCTGAAGGGGAATGCCTCCAGCGATGCGGTTGACCTTTGAGAGCCTAAAACATTCCAGGGGCCCAAGGAGCAGCAGTTCTGCTGTTTGAGCAGCTGGGCTGGAATGAGCATCCTTCTCTAAATCAGCACTAACTCCCAATCCTGTCTGGGAGGGGAGGAGGTCCCTCCAAGTATCACTGCACTACTAGTTGGTTACAGTTACCGGTGCTGCTGCTCAGATACCCTCTGACACAACATTACACTAATTCTTATCCATAGAATTTAAGGGTCATCTGGAGTGTTCCTGGTAGCAACCCCTCACCACGCTTTGTTCTGCTTTCGTAAATATAATCGTTGGTGTATTGAAGGATTCCTTACAATTCTGGCTCTATTCATTAATTATCTTTTGATTGTTTATATGATGATGCTCACATTAGCTTTTTTTTTTTAATCTCATCTTTAATGCTTATTAGATCAACTTGCTTTAAGCTTCTTAGTCTGTTTGACATCTCCCGAATAATTCTGGATGCTGCAGTTTAGCATACTTGCTGTGGGTGACAGTAGATGATCTCAGATTAGATTTAAATTGATATCCTCTTAGTGCTTATCTCTAGTGTACGTGCAGTTATTCAGGCAGTGGAGAGCCTTTCAAAGATGTTTTGTCAATATTGCTACCCAACTGTCATTTGTATCTGTAAACTGTGCATTTGGAGCCTGCTGTTCCCTCTTACATGATGGTTAGTGGAGAGCTGAAGTGAGTATACAATGAAGTTATTGGCTGGCACAGCTCTGTGGGAGTTATTGAAAAGATGAAATACTTGCTGTGTTCTCAAGAGACGGGAAAGAAAAAGAAGCTGGTAGGGATGCCTTAACCAACCACTTGCTTTCTGTCCTGTGCTAATCACTTAAAAGTAGGCATAGTGTGCCAGATGGACAGAAGTTGGCTACTCTAAGCAGTGCACTTTGTCTTCTGTGTTTGAACTTCACTTCTTATAAACATGTGGATGTTTGGTTCATTTGTTTCAGAGTTCCAGGTAAACTGAAGCAATTTGTACTAGACTTGCATTCTGGAAAACTGCATAGAGAGTTTCATCATGGCCCTGATCCAACTGATGTAGCACCTGGACAGGTAAGGTTACAGAAAATACACTTAATTTGGCCATTTAATAAAGACTTTTTTCCCCTCCTTATTATAGGTGTACTTCTTAATGCTTATATGCTTTTAACTCCGGTTGCCTAAAAGAGCAGAAGTTGTTTCTATTTTGCTGTTTAACCAAAACTGCTTTTGGTTAAAGGGAGGGAGAATGTTAGGGGGAAACAGGCTCCTATTTGCCTTGTATAATGAAAGAATGTAAGAGTAGCTGTTATCTCCACTGAAAAGTTTTGGGTTAGATGGTTGCTCTGAGCTCATAAGCTGCTCTTATTTCAGTGGGGAAAACTGATTTTATATATAGCTGTAGAAGTAAAATAGATCACTGTTGCTCTTACAACACACTGAGGGAATGCTTCTAAAGGGAAACATCCGTTGACTGTTTTAATTATTTACTTGTGGTCACCAGTTCAAGCAGGAGGCAGATTATTAGAGCGTCAGTGAAAGACTGATAAGCAGCAGTAGGGATTATTACTTTTATTAATGCAGTTAAAAAGCAGCATTAATGGTGCTCACACTGCATTTGTCAGTTCAGATTCCTGTTGGTTCTGCTCAAAGACTATTATACTCTGTATTTATGTGCATGGCAGTCATTCTTGGGATCTTTTCAGGAAGAAAAAGGAAAAGGATCTAGCAGATCTTTCTCCAGATACCTCATTGTTTAGTTCAGCCTAGCAGGAGGCAGCAAAGAAAGGATGTGGTTACCAGCCCTGATTCCCTCTGCTCAGCCCCATCCGTCTGTGTCTCAGCCTTGTATCTTCATGATACACCCTTCTGCTCATATGCTTGGGGAAGAGTGTAAGTACAGGTCTGTCAGGCAACCTTCTCAATACTTCAGGCCCTGTCTAAAGACACATTTGTTTTTGGATACTGCTTTTGACTTAAATGGTTTATTTTCTAGGGCTTAAGGTGCTGTATTGGTCTCAGAGGACCCTTGCCTCGTATTAGAGAGCCTTGGGCTATCCCAGCACCCATAGGTCAGAGATTGTTAAGGCCCCTTATCCTGGATATCTGTAGGGTAGAGTAAGGATGGCTCCATGCTAAAGATGTTGAGCACAGCCTCCTGTTGCTCTGCTCAAAGTTAATAGAATGAAAAGCAGAAAAGCCCCGGAGGAGGGGCAGGGCAGTAACATATAATGCAGGAGCGGAGGCTGGACCAGCAGCTGCAAAAGCCTGCAGATGGTTGAGCTGGGAACTGCTCCCAGTACTCTCCAGCCAGGTTGTGAGCGGCTGGGCTCGCAGCAGAACTGGATGTTAAGGTCAGGGTTGTCTCTGATGCTGGAATACGCTGAACTCCTTCCTGTGCCAACACTCCACTCCATGCACAGGTTGCTCAAGTAAACTCAAACTGGCATCGGGTCTTCTTTAGAGAAACAGCACTGAGGCTTGTGAGCAGTGCTGGTATCAGTGCCAGGTAGGGCAGCGTAAGGCTCTGTGAGCAGAGGATACTCATATCTGCAGCCATTGGGAAGGAGCAAGTTGGCTGTGCTGTGCAACAGGAGGCAGGAGGGGTTGCCTTGGGCAGGGTGGGGATGAGTGACTGCTTCTGAATGTTATGATGACTGACTGTTTAAACACGAAGGCTGAATTTTTCCCCTGTTAGTTCCTTTAGCTAGTAACTCCCTGTATTTCTCAAGAATTCAATGAGCAACTTGAATTCAGGTCAGTGGGAGGAAAGGCAGATGTGGTTGAGTGGAACTGGAGACTGAGGCAATCAGCTTAGGGCTGGGCATACTTGGAAGCAACTGCAGTGTGTTGGAAGCTTGGCCAGGGTGAAAGGAAACCTGCTAATTTGCTGAGTTCTGCTGCATATCTAGGCCAGGCTCACTGTGTGGAGCTGCGGACTAGCTTGTCTCCTTTCTCCCTTGAAAAATGCACCCAAAATCCAGTGTTCTTCATTTGTTTCCTTTCTCATCTGTGTATAGTATCCTGCCAGCACATGGAAGATGTGCAAGCCTGTGCAGTGGAAATACTGGACATAAATTAAACTGGAGGCTGCTGTCCCGTGTCATTGGTGTCCCTTGAGTTGCATGTATTTCTTTTAGTTTTTATAGGAAATTAATTTTAAAGTATTTTGGCAGCAATTGCACTTTTGCCCTGGTGTCTCAAAAATGAACACACAAAGCACAGCACCTTCAAATTTGGCAAGTGGTGGACACTCAAGTCTGCAGTAGGGTGCATTCAAAATACTATTAAATCACGTAGAAACTTACAGGCTGACCTTTTCAGCTCTGCTTACAGAAGGAATGTCCTCAACTGAAGGTACTTAATTTGTGTCCAGGTGTTTATTCACCTGCTTGGGCCTTTCCATTTCCAATGAAAGCTGGCTGGTTGTGCACACCCATCATTGTGTAGTGGAGGGGACTGATGATCACAATGAATCTAACGTGCACTGCTACTGTTCTGTTTTTCAGCCAATTCAGGATGTAGCCAGCAGCCCGCCAGAGAGCTCCTTCCAGAAACTGGCACCCAGTGAACATAGGTACACCTTATTGAGGGAAAAAGATGAACTTTAAAAACTTGAAATAATCTTGCAAGCCTTTCAGACAGCAGCATTGACTTCCGTGTGGTGGAAATAGTAAACCTATATTTTCATAATTCTACGTGTATTTTTATTTTGAATAAACTGAAAAATAATTTTTTTCTTCCCCAGGCTTGTAAATAAATTGATTTGGTGGGTCCTTCTGTACAGCATCTTTCCAACAGTACGTTCTTAACGCTCTAGTAAAATGCCAGAGACCCATCCAGACACTTGATGTAACAATTCTGTAAAACTTTTATAATCCAAATGAAGGTATCCCTGCCAGAGACATGCTGTTAACTTGCACTATCCCATTCAATAGGATTTTGGGGTTGTTTTCTGTGTAATCTTGGTAGTATGTGCTTTCTGTTCTTCATGTGAACAGCTCTCCTGGTAATCTATTTCTTTGTCACATTTTTCTCCAACTTGAGAGGGTCTTCTATTCTGGATACTTGGGAGGGGAATAAATTAAAGTTTTACAGAATCTTGTGTGGTGCTTTACTGGGTCTAAATGTTTAAGCAGTTCTGATTATTAAAATACTAAGTGAGGAAAGGTGAAGTTGTAATGGTAATGGCTGTATTTTGCATGGTAGGGCTGTACAGGCCAGCTCGTTTGCTGGAATGATGGTATGTTACACAGTTGTGTTAAAACAACACCAGTGTTAGAGACACTTCAGAGCAGAAGAGGAGTAGGGCAGACACAGCACCATGACTATGCAAGCGTTAGCATTCTAAATTGTGATACTCTTGTATGGCTTTTCCCTCATTGGTTGCACACTCTGAATTTTGCTCTGAAGAAGGAACTGTTATCCTTGTGGGCTTTTCTGTTGTGTCTAATACATAATACTTATCTCAACAAATGTAAAAGCTGCTTGGTGAGGTGAACATAAAGAAACAGTAAGATGCGAAAAACACCTGTTAGTTCAGGGGGCATGGCTGGAGACTAATTAGTTCTCATTTGCACAGCACATGCTGTGAGCATCCGAGTCTGTGACTTGGGGCACCAAAGAGGCAAGCTGCTTCTCTGGGCGTGTGGTTCTCAGTGGGTTCCTATTTACTTCAGTGAGTGCCCCAACTTCTGCAGTTCACTACTCAGGATTCCTTTTCCTCTCAGGTCAGCTCCTCAGGTATGTGACAGAAGAGTGATGTGGGGCTGTGCAGCTGTGCAAGCACTGCTCCCAGCAGAGTCTGCTCAGTCAAGCACCTGCATCCACAGCCACCTGCAGAGGACACAGTTTAGTGCTCTCAGCACTAAGCTGCAGCTAACTGAGCAGATGCAGAACTGGTAGCTCACTGCAAGACTGTTCTGAAGTTGGTGGGTTTCTTCTCTTGTGGCTTTTTTGGTTTTTTTTTATCTGTTTTGTGATTCTGGAGTTTACAAAGTTTCAGAAAGCCGGGTCTTCTGTTTAATAGCAAGTCAAGCATTTTTAGCAGCTATCATGCCACCTTCAGCTTGAATCCAAAGCTATCATCAGGGTAGTTTTTAAGGCTGGAGTTCTTGCATGGTGCCTATGGGGCTCATCTTATGACATTTGGTGGGTGACATTTGAATTTCTCTTGCTGGAGAGAGATAGAGCCTCATTCTATGTCCAGTGATCCAATGGCTTTTCCTGTGAAAATCAGATATGCCAGCCCACATCCAGCCCCCTTTGTTATGCTGTGTTTGCTCTTCTGAGCAAGGACTTGTTCCAGGAGCTCTGGACAATTCCTGCACAGTGTGCCAGTTAGTTGACAGGTGCGTGCTGAAGTCACATCATCGTGTGTTTGCTGGAGTAGGACCTGATTCTCCTGGGTTCTTGGTGATCATGGGCACAGATGTGTGAACTTTTAAGTGGTTTTTTTCTATTTGCAAGCAGTGTTGAACAGCAGAAGTCTAGTTACGCCTAACACAACAGTCAGCAGCAGCTGAGCTCTTGAAGTATCATAAGATACAAAGAATTTACCTCAGTAGAGCAGTAAGGTGTTTAAACTCTGATAAACTCTGATCTACAACATTGGTTTCAGCCCCTTAGTGCTTGGCAAACCGCTCCCCAAGGCTCTCCTGGGAAGCTATCAAACAACAGGAGCATTATCCCCACACAGAACAAAAATGTTCCAAACTCACATTGATCTCAAAGCAGTTGGTTTGAAGTACCAGATCTGCACCAGTTCTTAAAATGCCTGGAATGCTTTGGGAACTTGTGTTGATTTCAGTCAATGTTCATATTTTACAGTGGAAGTATGTAGTTTAGTAACTCAATACAGGATTCTTTAGTGTTAATAATAATTTTAATAACAGATTTATTGAAGGACTGAACTTTTTGATGTCAAAAAGGGAATAAAATCTGACATTCTAAATCAGTTCTATGCAGATGAGCAAAAACTTTGGTTTGGTCAGGAAGCATTATGTATAGCTTACATATCTTCTAACCAATCTGCTTACCAATCTGAATGCAGTGTACTTACTCAGGTGCCTGTATTTTTTTTGCTCGTGTACGTAACTCATCTATTTAAAAAATAAAATAAAATCATAGCTTAAGTAATAGCCCCCCACATTTAGTGTGTGCACAGTTTGAAATTGCTTCCTTAAAGCCTCAAGGAAGAACAGTCCTTGTGTGAGATGCTTTATGAAGAGAGTATGGGGGAAGCTGACCCTGGCTGAGCAGTGGCAGAAGTTCCTTTTGGTGGTGTGGATTGTCCCAGCCTTAGGGGGAGCGAGGAGGTCCTGCGGTGTCTGCTGCCATTTAATGCATGGGGCTCAGAATCAGATAGTAGGAAAGCAGATCCAGCCACAGTTTCCACTTAAGCACTTCTTCCTTGGTTTCTTTCTTTATATGTAGAAATCACCAGTCACTGGAATTAACAGCCTTCACAGGGAGCTGTTACAAACTCATTAGATATATTTACATCCAAAGTAGGTGCATTTAAAGAAGTTTTTTGCATGACAGGAGGAAACGCGCTGAATTACTCGGCTCGCATTTCCCACTCCTGCTGATTTTACAGACGTAGGCACTGTGGCTTCAGCACACGCAGTGTTGACAATGTTCATGATTACTTGTGAGAACTGTTCTCGTACACGTTGCTTCCCTAAGCCTCAGCCCTACTTAAAACAGATGCGTTGCTCTGGCTGATAGCAATTCCAATCACACTGTAAAAGTAGTATGGAAGAACTGTTCAGAAAAAGATGCTTGTGCTGTAATTAACAGTTGCTTACTGTGTCTCTAGGCACAAAAACCTATCATCTGTCATTAGCAGATGGTTCTTTTCATGGTTAACAAAAGGGAGCTCTCTGTATGTAGGTTGCTTCTGTATCCAGCATTCCCTGCTAGGGAGCCTGAGAGCAAAGGTGTGTGACTATTAGAACCGGACTGGACTAATCCCACAGAGCTCAGGAGGAGCTGAACAATGTAAAACTTAAAGCAGCAGCCCCCCAGCTCCAACTTCTGTTCCCCCAACCAGCAGCAGCAATAGTGTGGGAACCATTCTCAAAAGATGGAGGTAGGACTACATGCATAACAGTAAGACGATGCAAAACTAAAAGCATTAGCACTCTGGTGTGCAACAGCAGAGGTTACAGAAGCAAATGGCTTCTGAAGCACTGAAATCAGGAAGGCAGAATATTTCTGTAAAAAGCTAGAGGAAGTCCTAACAACACGCCCCAAAATCTCCACTGAAAAGGCCCAGAGGCAGCCATACAGGGGGAACAGAGCACAAGTCTCAGTGCTGCCCCACTGAACACATTTCTCACCAGGACTTGCTGCTTCTCCATCCACCCTTGGTATAAAAGATACCCACCCTTGAATAAAGGCCATGGAGGAAGCACACCTCCAGCGAAGCTCTCCCTCTATGGCACTGCTGGTGCCAGGACAGGAGAAGCGAGGGCAGCAGCTGGCCCTGAGCACTCCTAAAGGCAGCTGAGGCTCCTGGCTCAGAGTGCTGGAGTTTGGCACTTCATTCTGAGCAACGTTCTTGAGACAAGGAGCTGAAGAGCCAGGGAAAATGACTCTTTCCCCCAGGGCTGCTTCTTAGGCTATTTAAGTCTTAACTATGGTTTGAATAACTGAGGAGTACACAAAATAAAATAAATAAAAGATGCTGATCTGAGCTGGCTGATGCAGACAGATGCTGGATATACATATGTTTTTCCACATTACTCACCCGGTGTTTTAACCTTACTCTATGGAAAACAGTGCTTCCCTGTGTCCTGGTGGTATACACAGGAGGAGTTTGGGAATCCAGATAACGGAGAGGAGATTTTAAAGTGCCCTGAACATGAAGGATAGATGGGAGCTTATTTTCCTGCCTCAGGAGGACAGGAGTTTAGAATAATATACAACAATTACTATAATAATATAATACAAGCTCTGGCTTCTGGGGAGGGTGTTCATGAGAAAGCACTAGTTTTCTAAATCTCTTTATCTGAAAAGTATTTTGTGCAAATTTGGCTTGAAGCACCTGTCACCCGTCAGCTGTTCACATATCTCCTTTAAGAATTTTATCATTAAAAGTTACCCTATAGTTCTTAAGAGTTAAAAGATTGAAAGTCACTTATCACATCTGAAAACAGAAAGCTCCAAAATTCTGACATTACTGTTTCACCCTTCCCACGTAACTGTACTGCTGCAGAATTCACACCTCAGCCTCAAATCTAAAGCAGGAGGCTGCAAGTCTGTCATTAGCACAGCTACTGTACTTCTGTTCCTCCTAATAAGTCTATACTTCAGCTGGATTTTTTGGCACTTTGGCAAGAAAGCTCTGGACAGCTGCAAGAGACCAGCTCGATCTGTTTCTGTTTTCTTCTTTGTATCAGTTTTCCACCTGTGAAACCCAAAATCCCACCACCAAGTGCAGCTGCAATTCCTGCCACTTTGAAGCCTGCAAGGAGACCAATAGGACCCCCCACCACTCCTCCAATGACTGCACCTGCCACGGGCAGAGCTGCCAGCTTGTATTTTGCAGCCTAGAAAGAGAAAAAAAGAAAAAGGGTTAGAACCCTTTCCTGTTGTGAGGTGTGTTTCTCTTCTCATTGCTCTTGGCAATGATTTGAACGCTCAGCAATAAATACACTTGAGAAATCAGTACTAGGAAAAAAGATGCTCTGCTACCCACGTGTATGAATCCCAAACAATTGAAAACTGAGCTCTCTCACGTATGCAGCTCGGAGACAGATCTTCTACACGCTACTGGCTGACTATACACACTATTTATGACTTTGTCTCCATCACTGAATCAAGTGAGAAACAGAAAATGCTCAGACTTCAATAGCGTGCCTGAATCCAGACGTGTGGCTTATTAGCAGCTCTCGCTGACATCACGTCCATTGGAGCTGCATGCCCCTGTTGCTCTGTTGCTTCACGCTCATCTGATTCCTGTGAGCCAATGGCTGAATGCTCACATCTTTGCGGGTACACCGAAGTAGCATTAAAGTATCACATAATGTGATTTGAAGAAACAAAAAAAGTATTTTCTAGTAGCCTGGGTGCGATAGAAAATTACAAGAGAGATTGATTTTTTTTCCCTTTGCTACCTGTGGGTCATTTCTTCCTTATTTCCTTAATTGCTGGCTCCCTCAGCATTAAAGACGGCGGATCAATGGGGTTAATACAGAGTTTGCTGGGAAGCAGAGTACCATTGATCCAGCAGCAGGAGCAGATCCCTACCTTCGCCAGGTTTTTGGTTCCCTCCTCTGTATTCGCAGCAGCACTGTTGACGTGGTCTTCAATCCTGTCAATCTTCTCCTGCTGAGACTAGATGCAAAGGAATTATGAGTGAGGGAACCTGCTGGGAAGCAGCGGTGAGCCAATACACACCATTTTAATGCCTGTAATCAGGGCCCCACAGCTGCTTTCATCTGCCACACACTGCAGCCATGCAGCCTTAATGGTGGTTCATTAATGGGATCTGATAAACTGCGCTGAAATTACAAACTTACTTAAAAAAAAGCTTATTAGTTGACAGTTAATATGGTGGGGAATATTACACAATGCGTTGCTACTGTTAGAGAAAACAACCCGTAACATATGATTTCTAAATCTTCTCTGTGAATAGATGAGCTTGCACTTCAAAGGGGAAAACAATCCAAACTAGCATTTCTGTTTCCTGCTGAGCTTCATGTTCAAAAAAAGGTCTATAAAAAGCATTTATCAGTACCAACTGCAACATACAAAGTTGTGCCAAGAAATCTAAATAGAAGTACTTAATTAGGATATTATAAAACACTGACTAGCCTGGTCTGGTATTAAATGTGGAGGTTGGTGGCCCTGCCTGTGGTGAGGGGCTTGGAGATTCATGATCCTTGAGGTCTCTTCCAACCTGGGCCACTCTGTGGTTCTGGCTGTGATTTCCACTTCACAAATACAACAGTGACAACTGAAATATACTTGCTACTGCTTTACCTTTCATTGTTCTCTGATTTAAAAGATTTAAAAGAAGCATTCCATCCTTTGTCAGAATGCAGTAAGATTCCCCTGCAGTCTCTCAGAGAACACTGGAGCAGCAGACAGAGAGGACAGAGAGAGGGTTTTGTTCTTATTGATCTCTATGGTTCTTAGGCTATTTCATGCCTCAGATGGCTGACGGCCTCCTTAAGTACAAGGCATCACAACTTTGTCCTCTTTCAGACTCAGAAAATGCTGAGTCCAGCTGTGGTACCTTCATCTACAATCTACCGAAGGCCACTGAACACTTCTGACTCTTGTCTAATGTCTAATGATGGTTATGTGTAAAATCCAGTCCTGGGAACAGGAACCCCTCCTTTCTAAAGTCCCTTTCCAGTTCAACAAATCTCAGTGAAGCAGCACAGAGTCTAGAGAAAGAACAAAAGCTCTTTCATCTATCCCAAGCAGCTCAACAGCAAGGGGATCAGATTAAACAATCCTTGTGGCAGTTGAGAACGGTGGGTTGAAACTCCCAGTGGCAAAGGAAGAATTAAACATTGGGAACTAAGTGTGGCTGATAAAAGATGCCACATTTATAAGTAAAGAAAGAGCATGATGGAGATGAGGGAAGCTTCAGACTCTTCCTAGTACTCCTGGTTAAGAGATTAAAGTACCTGAAAGATGCCCAACCTGTGCAGTGAAGTCTATAGCCACTGTTACCCTTGGAAACTATAAGAATGAATGGGATCTGGCTACAAGTCTGAAGTCAGCACTGCAGAGCTGCTTCTAAGGCTCCTCAGGTGACAAAGGGCATTGGCTACAACATCAGGAATTGCTTAGGAGCAACTAGCAGCACTAGTTGTTGATATGAAAAAATACTGCCTCCTCAGAAATCTACCTTGCCAGGACCTGAACCAATAGGAACAGAAGAGGAACAAACAACAGTCCTCTTCTGTTACTACATGAAAACCAGAAGAAAGCTTTCTAATTTAGTGCTAGATAATTCAACATAAATGTAATAATGATATCCATCACCCATGACTTTGGAAAGTATCAAACGTACCAATCATCTGAAACCAGAGGAGTATTTACTATAGGTGCCATGTAGCACAGTCAGGACTTCTACGTGGGCATCTTGGCTAACTGTGGGGAAATACACTGCCTCCATTCAATGGGGAACATCTTCCTGAAGTTCCCAACATATCTATCATTTCATAACCTTAATTTATTTAACACCTGACTGAATACATTCTGTTAATGTGATTCTGCTATTCTTGTTGTTGTTATTATGTTGTGGCTGTGTTGCTGTTATTAAGTGGCAACTAGCTCAGTCTGCACTCAGATTACAGGCAGGAGAACTGCTCTCCTTTTTTCCCCAGCCGGGTGTTATCCCCACTCACCCTCATTTTTGAAAGCTTCTAATACGGAATGCAGAATTCATACTTACACTGACTAACACAGAAAAGTCAGTCACCAACTGGCTGAGCTGAATCAAGTCCTGAAAAAAAAAAAAAAAAAAAAAAAGTTATTCTGTAACTTGTTAAAAGCAAGAATACCAACAGGATAGTAAGGGAGTCCCAGCATACCTCTTCTAACGTCTCCCAGGACTCAGCTGCATTTTCATTCTGAGGTATCTCAGGAAGGGGAGAACACATCTGGATTAAACTTTGAGACCCATCATTTGTTTCTGCGTTGTATGAAGTTTCTGAATGAAAAAAGCATGATGTTTATAAATAAACACAATGGATCAGATTGCAGGTGACATGCAAAATTTCTCACTCTCGATGTTTCTCATGGATAAATTGATATTTAAAATAATTCAAGGCGAGGAACAGCCCCAGTAACTACCACACAGGCAAAAGTCCTACTCACAGCACTACACAACTTCCTAAAAGGAAGTTATTGCCAAAGAAACAGGCTCATTTCTAACAGTGCACTTTCACTGTCAGTTCTGAGCACGATGAGAAACTTACACTCCTGAAGTTAGGGCCAGTCCATCAATTTCCTATTAGCTGAGCTTTAAAAATTTGCAGCAGAAAATTGAGCTTGGGACAAAGCCTTCATTTACACGTGATATCTACACACTGCACTTCCAAAGCTGGTCATATATTTTATTATTGTTCTACCACATCTGGCTTTCAGCCGTTACAGCCTTGGAGTAGCTAGAGAAAAATTCTGAAGTAAAAGCAATGAAAACCAAGTACCGTGCTGCCAAACACGTAGTGCTCTGTCCCACTGGTAAAGGTACTCTGATGATGGCAAATATTTAAAGCTCAGCAGGGTAAAGGAGATGTTCTTGAGCATCTTCCTTTCTAAACCGTCTGTGCTGAGTATGAAAGACAGCAGGACAAATTATTGAGGAAAAAATGTGGAAGGAGTGACAGCCAGGTGGCATGGTGGAAAGCAGATACATTTAACACATACACGCATATCTTCTCCAGCCCAAAACCTTGAGCCATTATGGCTGTAATGGACAAGTGCCTAACTATGGATGGCTAATTCAGTGCTAGTTAAGAACAGCAGCAGCAAGTTGGAATCTGTTGTAAGGATTAAGTAACAGCTTGGGAGTGTGAAAAGCAGGCTGGAGAACTTATGTATCTCAACACAGTGCAAAGACCATGCTAATTTAGTAAGATTTCTGAAAGATGGCTACTTTAGCAGCACACTGGTGTTTATTCCTTAGGAGGGTGGAAAGCTTAATATGGGGAAGACTGGAGAGCTATTTCTAACAATGCTGTAGTGTAAATATTACATTAAAGTCTTTGAAGGAAGCAATGAATGTGCCAAGGTACTGAAACAATATTATATAACTGTTACTGCAACTGATACGAACAATGAAAAATGAATAAAAATAACCTTTCTCAATAAAAATTGAGTAATAAAGCATGCTAATACATGGAATTAATTTAAGATAAAATAAAAACAATACATTTTTATAACGTGTCCATTTTTCAACATTTTTATCCCAGCATCTCAGAAGACAGCAAGCACCAAATCTTACTACTCTCAGATCAATACAATTCTAACATCAGTGAAGCCGACAGTCAGCCATAATTCCTAAGCATGCAGAGAAGCAGTGCAACAATGGTGGACTAAGTTGTATTTCAGGCCTGTTTTTTAATTACTTCTATCCCTTTTCCTTTCAAACTCCAGATGAGGAAGGCACTTTATTATCATCACCTACTCTTCCAAAATATATTTTTGATCTGTAACATCAGATTTATTAGAACCACAGAACATCTCATGTCGGCTGGGACCCACAAGGATCAAGTCCAGATTCTGGCTCCACACAGCACCACCCCAAATCAAACCTTGTGTCTGAAAGTGTCCAGACGCTCCATGAACTGCAGCCCTCGGGGCCGTGCCCACAGCCCTGTGCAGCCCGTTCCATGCCCACCGCCCTGTGCTGCAGACCCTTACCCTGACCCCCAGCTGCCCTCCCCTGACGCAGCTCCATGCCGTTCCCTGTCGCTGTCACACAGAGCAGAGCTCAGCGCTGCCCCTCCGCTCCCTGTGAGGAGCTGCAGCCGCCATCAGGCCTCCCCTCAGCTCCTCTGCTCTGCGCTGAGCCAACACAGGGACCTCAGCCGCTCTTCACACATCTCCATAGTGCTCCTTTGGACATCCTAACAGTTCTGTTCCCTTTCATATTGCAGCACTGGGAGCTGCACAGGCAGCTGGAAGTGAGGCAGCACAGCACAGAGCAGAGTAGGACACCCCTTCTCCTGTCCTGGTGGCAGTGCTGGGCCTGGGGCATCCTGGGGCTCTGCTGGCTCCTTTCATGGGGTGCTTTAAGTGCAGCATAGCTTGCTGGTCTTAACGTTAAACACTCCATTCTCAAACAGTCCTTTTCTTAGTACAGTTTATCCTGTATCAAAATGTATGCATTTTTTGGACAAACCAATTTTCCTGAATATTCTGACACCTGATATTGGTTTTCAGCATTTGATCCCATTCCAATCCCTCAAGACCCTATTTCAAAACCCAGTTTCTTCTGCCAACTAATCGTATTCGAATCAGCCACGTGCATGCTCATTTGCTTGAAATTACATTATTCTTAATTCAAAAGTGGAAAAAAAACCTCTTTAAGCACATTTGCCTCCTTACAAATTACATTCCCTGCTCTAATCTGTCCTTCGTAACCCATGCTGACCTACTGCAGAAAAGCATGTCCCTCACAACACAGAAACGATGCTGAAGATTTGAGTGGCACAAAATCAAGAGAACTTACATTTTCAGTCAGTTTACATTGCTATTATTCTCTAACAGCTAAAAATTAGTGACATTAAAAATTCTCAATAAAATTCTTCCCTCGATTCCAAAACATAAGGTAAAGAATAACAACAATTAGGAAAAAAAAAAAGGGTAAGTCACATTTGGGCTGAAAATACAAGTAGGAAACTTCCTAGTTTATGTTTTATCAAGGCTAACCAATTCTAATAGAACTGAGAATGGAAATGACTCCACTGCTTCCAGCATTTACACAGAAATGCAGTAATACAAAATACCTCTGCAGACCTCACAGAGCAGCTTCGTACTTCATTACATTCAAGATAAAAATCTAATGCTCTGCAATATTCAATATGCTGGTTAAAAGATCTTAGTAATTTTTGGAGTAGAGTCTCACCTTTTGTTAATATTTGTTTAAAATGCAATTAAATTTCAGTTCTATTGGATCTGAGCTCAGGTGAAGGAATCACATCATTTCACTGACACACCTTCCAAATGGGCAATTTGAATTTGTAAACTCCTTGCTTCTCTACCAGATGGGAAGCAACATGCCACAGAGAATGGGCATACTGAAGCTTCTTTGATTAAGATCAGCAGCCAAGATTTCCTTTCAGGACTGCAGCCTCTAAGCACAAAGGAACAGGCAATACGCTGCATCCGTGTAGCAATTCAACAGAGCTGCTTTCACAGCAGTCAGGCAAACCATTAAAAAAAAAAAAAACCCTATATAATTAAATTTAGTTGTCTGCCTTACTGTATGTTTCACTTTAAATGGGATGAGCTATTTCTGTATTCCTGAGCTGACATATAGGAGTATGTCATTCCAGTAATGATTTTCTATCTTCCATCTCAATCTCTGCGATCAATTTCTTGTCTTTTTAAGGTGTGGTTATGCTCGGTCTCCATCGTAATTCAAAGGTATTTCAGATTAAAAAGCAGTCCTGATCTCTGGAATTACACTGCAGCTCTCACTTGCTATCCATGTAACTGTTAGAAAAGCAAAAGGCCCTTGCAAGAAAATAACCAAATGTACAGAGGACAACTGTGGAAAGTTACCAAGAAAAAAGGTGTTTTAAATGTTATTCTGATTGTAACACAGAAGAGGTCATAAGGAGCTTGAAAGTAATGGCTAATACAGATGAATGCCAGAGTTGTCTGTCCTAAATCTCAGAATAAGACCAAGGACAGCGAGCACCCCAAAAAAGAAGTATCAACAAATCCAGCAAACTGGTTAATAGAACCTATAGGAAAGAAACTCCAAAAGGTTAAAGGAATGCAGAAGAGCTAAATAAATGGTAGCAAGAAAGTTCCTGTGACTGCCATCAGAGAAAGACAAAGGAAGTATAAGTACGTGCATCGCAGGGTGAAGAAAGAAAACAGGATGACACAGAGCTACATACGTCAGTCTTTCCACAAAAAAAGCAGCTGTAATCTGACACTTGATGCAATTAATTTTAACAAGAAGGCAAATGATAAAGAAAACAGGTTCAAAATATTGAGATGTATTTGAAACCTGAAGTGTCTGATGAAAGTCACTCCAGATTATTTAAGAAGCAACCTTGGAAAACAGAAACATTTTTCTCTGTGTAGAGAGCATGAACAGTATCCCAGAGGACTGCAAGAGAACAAACTCAGTTATCTTCTTCTATTTGGAGAGGAAGGAGGATGCAGCAAATAGCCAGACTTTGACATCCACAATGATATTAGGATAAACTCCTGAACAATCAGCTCAGGAACATCTGAAAGCTAAAAGATGCTGAAAGTGTTGAATATAATCAAGAATCATATATGTCAGAAGCCAATCAAATCACTTTTTACTGGTCTGGCAAGAAGACATGAATTGCAGATTTGATACAACTTGTTTTTTGTAACACTTAGCAATGCTACTACACATTATGTTCTTTAAAGTCCATTTTTCTAAATCAACTTTTCTTTCTGTTAGACTTAGTTCCTTGCTAATTGCACTTGAAACCGTTCCTGTAGTTCTTTATACAGCAGCAAGAAGGGTCATGAAATAAAATGTGAGGGCAGGTTCTTCTACAATGCCATGGACTGAAAGCACACTGTTTTAAAGATGCATGAAATTGCCAAACAATTTTAAACAACACTGCTACTGAAGTAATAAATCTAATTACTATTATGTAGAAGGATATAACTGATAAAATCAACTTTCTCACAGATTAATAGTAGAGAATGCTGGCTAATGCCACAGCAGAGTAAGTATTTCCCCTGGAGGCAGAATGGTACAAGAGAATGAGAATCTATTTTGTGTAGAAAGGAAGGAAAAACAGCCAACATCTGACTCCTTGCGTGCTACAGTGCATTCGCAAAATCTTTAACTTAAATGGATTTATAATATTTTCTGCTTTTTGTCTGTTACCAAGATCAAACGCTAAAGAAAGAGGTATTCTCTTTCTCATGGAAGGCCACACCTACTCTCTTTCTAAGATACTCAACTACTTATCAAAACTCAGTAGTGGGTAATAAAAGCGTGGCACAGGGAAAGAAAATCCACTTCTGAATTAACAATTGTTATTCAACTGAAATCTCTTTAGTTTCTTTCATTTATATCTAGTCAAAAGTGCTGAATGGACACAACGATATAGATACAATAGATACAGACATGAAATTCTACTACCTCCTCCCACAGTTGCAGATCTGGTTAAGGAGGCATCTTCCTGTCCTTCTAGTTGCCTTTTAAGCTCTTCTGCAGATTCAGAATGGAGCTGCAGGAAGTGTTTTATGGCAGATGAAGCTTCATCTTTCACTGGATTTATCATCCGTTGCAGAACTGGGATGTCTTCCTGTCGGACTCGCAAACAAAGTTTTTCCATCTCTCTCATATTGGCTCGAAGTTGCTGTAACAATTTTAATATATTTAACACCTTCTGTGGCTAGGAAGTAACAGTCATTTGATCAATTACATTTTCTAAGCAATCACAAAAAGTGCCATTTCTAACTTTTCATAGACTAGGAGAAATAAAACCTCTAAAAGTCCCTACTTCAAAAGAACTTTTTTGTTCTTGGCCACCTCTCCTTTAGATCCATTCTTCTCTCCAGCCAGCACTCTTTGAATGCTTTTGATTCACTTAACAAAGACTCCTCCTAATGGAAAAAGTCACCCTATAAAACTCTGCAAAGAAGTCCTTGCTTCACATGCCACAACTTAAAGCCTGTCCGTTTTGAACGAATGGCCAATCTCCTACTCTTTGTAAGTCACCACTGTAAGTATTCTACTTCACTGAAACTACTTCTGAGTGCACTTCACTTGGAAGCACTACTAGATCATAACCAGTTTGTTACGTCTGTTGCATTTTTCATATTTTCTTACGCAACGTCACTCCATTTTCTAAAATAAAACAGAAATGGTGGCAGTAATTCCCTCTTCAATGGAATTTGGAGAAAAAACAACAGTTTGTGCACACAGTGCATGGAGTAGACGTACTGGTCAGAATCTTTCAGGAAGTGTCCTATCTTCTGTAACAGCAATTAAGCCATCGGCTCCAGAAGAGTGAGAACCGAGTATCAAGGAAGAGGTGGCACCTATTACCTCTTTCTGTAGTATCAGCCAACCACAAAACAAGGGAGAAATATTTATTTACGTCATCCCCATCAATATTTTTGTTTCCTTGTTGTCAACTTCATCCACTTCTCCAAGTTAAGAGTCAGGCCGCTTTTGTTTAGAGTTTCAACTAAGATATTTAAATGATGACAGAATGGTTTGGGTTGGAAGGGACCTTTAAGATCACCTAGTTCCAACCCCCTGCTATAGGCAGGGACACCTCCCTCTAGACCAGGTTGCTCAGAGCCCCATCCAGCCTGGCCTTTAATGCTTCCAGGGAGGGGGCATCCACAGCCTCACTGGGCAACCTGTTTCAGTGTCTCACCACCCTCACAGTAAAGAATTTCTTCCTGATGACTAGTCTAAATCTGCCCTCTTCCATTTTAAACCATTTCCCCTTGTCCTGTCACTACATGCCCTTATAAAAAGTCCCTCCCCAGCTTTCCTGTAGCCCCCTTCGGGCACTGGAAGGCTGCTTTAAGATACTTCTGGTGTCTTCTCAGACTGAAGAGCCCCAGCTCTCTCAGCCTGTCCTCGTATGGGAGGTGCTCCAGCCCTCTCATCATCTTCATGGCCCTCCTCTGGACCTGCTCCCACAACTCCATTTCCTTCTGGTGTTGGGGGTTCACAGTTCACCTAATTCACTTTGCAATTATTGACATTATTTTGGTATCTGTGACTGGTTTGGTCCTTTGCCAAAATATTTACATAGGTCGCATAAAGTCAAGATGCTACTAAATAAAGTGACTGCTTCTTAGAACCTGTGTTTTTATTGTTGCTGTTGTTTTTGTTTTTTAAATAATAAGCAACTGTGGTGATTAATGCACTTCAGGCTGCAATCATTTGTGATCCTCAGTTTTTCCAAATTATCATTTTTATTTTGTAAAGATATCTTTATGCACAAATGAGAAGAATTAGTAAGATACAGAAATATATCTAATTGCAAGGGTTTAAAGTGGACAGGAACTACTCTCAGCTAGCAAGAATAACCCGAACGCAGGCATCTCCTGTGACACAAATTTTTGTCTAGGGCAAAAATTTCATTGCTTAGGCATTTAAAATCTGGAAATGCATGCAACTTCTCTTTCTCTAAAAAATGAACAAAATAAATTGATAGCCCAAATTATACTACTCATTGTTTTAGGGTACAGTTTTTATGTTTTTGTTTTTGTTTTTTTTTTTTAAATAAGACTTCAATAAAAACTATATTTGTTGCATTACATTATAAGGAGATACAGTGATTTATATTATTCATTCCGCTATTTACCAACTGTTTTAAATATTCTTCTCATAGCAGAACAAAAGAATGGATTAACACCAGGGAGTGGTTAGGGAAATAAAGGCTCTTTTTTTCAATAACAGAAACCAGGTTCAGGCAATAATGCCTTAGGAAAGCAATCTTGCATACCTGAAAAAGCAGGAAGTAATTGGAACTTATTTTATTTATACACACCAGCAGAACTAACATTTTTAATGTGCTTGAAAAGAATAATAGAATTATAATTAGAGAAGGAAAATAATTCAACAACAAATTCAAGTAATGCTGTATGAGACACGTTAGGCAACCAAAGAACTATTGATTCATAAAAATCATTTGTCAAATTAATACGAGAATATTCTATTGTATGTTTAAATTAATACTATTACCAGTCAATTTAGGCTACATTATTTAAGATTAACCCTAGCTAGGTAAAAACAGTAATCAACAAAAAAAATAAATAGGGAGATGAATACAATAAATAATTTTGCAAGATATCAAGTAAAATTAGAAACATAGTGCAATAATTTTCTATATACATTCATCTTAATCTATCTCCTGTGGTCTCCCCAAGAGACTGAAAAAGGGAGAATGCTATCATTGTCACAGTCCACCACATGCCAAAATTCTCATTTTATAAAACCTTGGATGTAATGAATGTAATTTAAAAGACCAAATAGGACTATCTAGATGCAACATTTCATTATTTAGTTTGCAGGAACCATACACAGAGGACTGAGAGAAGGTGATCATGCTGTTCTGTTTCAGGAATAAAGATACTATCCTGACTTTGGCTTTAATGGAAACAGAAAATGGTAAGCCAAACAAAAACCTGTTGTTTAGCAGCCAAGCAGCCTGTAAGAAACAGTGTCAACAATGAGTTTGGTGTGAGTTAATAATGCTTCCAAGCAGCTTCTTAAAAAGGAAAGTTTCCCAGTTGGAATTAAGACGTATCTCTGTAATGGATCTACAGCACTGTAAGTACAGCTAGAGCAAATTACTAGTACAGCAAAAGCATGAGTATGATGAACAGAATGGCTTGGATTGGAAGGAGCCTTACAGACTGTCTTGTTCCAATCCCCAGCCATGGGCAGGGAAACCTCCCGCTAGATCAGATTGCTCAAAGCCCCATCCAGTCCGGCCTCGAACACTTTCAGGGATGAGGTATCCACAGCTTCTCTGAGTAGCTTGTGCCAGTGCCTCGTCAATCATCATCATGAAGAATTTTGTCATATATCCAATTTAAATCTACGCTTGTTCAATTTAAAATTGTTGCCCCTCATCCTGGTAAAGAGTCTTTCTCCATCTTTCTTATAAGCTCCTTTGTATATTCAAAGACCTCAATGAGATCTCCCCGGAGCCTCTACAGGATCAACAAGCCCAGCACCTTCGGCCTGTCTTCCTAGGAGAGGTGCTCCAGCCTTCCTCTGGACCACTGTGTCAGGCCCATGTCTGTCTTGTAGTAGAGACCCAGTTACTGTACAATGACCAAAGGTGCTCGAGTTTTCAAAATCTTGAACAGAAGCTCCAAGAGATAGAAACTCCAAGGCATGGCTAAGTCTAATCCTTAGTTTCACTGCACATTATTATATTGCTGATCAAAGATAAATATTTGCGAGAAAGAAGACAGAGGAATCAAATAATGGCATTTGCATATTTGGTGAAATGTAGTTGTAGTACCTCTTGGTCTGTGGATTTGGAAATGACTCTCATTCAATTTATTGTCAATTAAACAAGCTAAATGCAATCAGCCTAGCAAGGGCCCTAAGCCCTGCTGTGAGGAGATGCATCTCAGGAGCTCACCAGGGTGTAACCTGATAAATGCTACAGAAATGCAAATGGCTGTGACTTCTTTTCATAATAATTTTCACGGGACAGCAAGGAAGGCAACACACAACGCTGTTCTCATTCATGCAAACTCCTCAGTTCTGAATTCACCAAATTCAGCCTAAAAGTCTCCGAATTTTTCTTCATAACGTATGGAATTCTGGTCTGTTAGCATTCAAAAAACAAAGCAGAACAAAACAACTCTTTGTTTCAAATGGCTTTCTCACAAAAAAAATGCAGGATAAAGCTGCCAAACTCTTTGTGAAATCATCCCTTCAAAGAGTGATCTGTTGTCATTATTTCATTTTTGATACCTACTTATCTAATTTGGTTTCCAAAAGACTTCTTCATGAAGAGCTACAGCCTTCTTGATACAATACTGTAGGATTTCATTATCCTAATTGCCACAGTTTTTTCTCATATCTAACAGAAATGCACAGGAAAGCACAGCCTGTCTTCTGTGCAGCAATCTTTCAAGTCTGCAAGTGGATAACATGCCATTGTCAGACACTTCTCAAACAAAAAATAGTAATTTTTGTGCCTTTCCAAATAAGTTCCATTTCCTCAATTTCTTACCATTTTCATTGCTCTCCCTGAATACTCCCTAACGTGTCCACAGCCTCTATAAAAGAGTGGTGTCCAAACTGGAGAAGTCCTGGGATCCTACTAATGCTGACCACAGACTACACGATATTGCGCAGTGACTGCTCTCTGGCTTATATATCTCATGTTGTTATTTGGTGCTTTTTTTTTTATCACTGTCACAATCACACTGCAGGCTCACTTTTATTTCGTGTCCCACAAGCTCTTATCTATAGAGCACCTATCTGAAGAGCTTCACATGCTGCATTTACGCTGTCAATGATTCCTGCCTAATGACTGTCTTTGTCACTATCCAAAATCAGACTGATCTCAACATCATTATACATTCTAATCCTGTCCTCTCCAACAGAATCCCTGAGCCCCTCACAGCTTTACGCCACTTGTTATACAACAGAAATAATATTACATGGCTATTATGTAATGCTTTCATCCCTAGGTCTCAGGGGACTTTATTGGGATAAGGTTCACTGTTCATAAATGGGCACAGAACTGAGGTAGGGACGCAAAGGAGCCCGGTTTTTTCAAACTGTACACAGATTTGGAGGTAAGAGATCCACCAGGATGCTACGTTGTGTGAACATTACCAGAAACACTGTACCAGCTACACCAGTCTCTTGTGTGCAGGACTTCATGACATTTGAGAACAAATAACTGGTGGGGGAAAAAAAAAAAGAAACAGTGAAATTTCCATGTAACTGCAGGCAAACACGCATGGTGACCTGCACTGCCATGTTATGGCACTGAGCCTGGGCCAAGGGCAAATAACAGCACAATGGAAAGACGTAGTTACAAAGAGCCTGAGGTACATCGCAGTGCTTCAGTGTTGACCCAAGAAGAGGTTCTGACACCAGGATAAACACTGTGTCTGCATGGCCCCACCTTACATAAATGTCAGTGGAGTGCAAGGAGGCCAAAGCCCTTGAAAAGGAGATAGAACTTCAAACTCTTCCAGAACTGGTGGAGATACCTCATGTTGTGTGGAAAAGACCAAAGTCACAAATATAAAATGATCCTGAAGCTCCAGTACTATCTAAGGCAACAGCAGCTACTTTAACATTCTCCATGGAAGTACCTGCCTCAGACTCTCATCCTCCGCGATATTATATCCCAGAGCACATAGAAACTCCAGCATTTCACTTATGCTTCCTCCATCAGCCTACGCAGCTCCCAGTGCCACCAACTAACTGAATCGTTGTCATCAAGCCAGTATTACATTCAACCTCTGCCATCATTATTCTCTTTTTCTTCTTTATTAAGTGTAATGTCATACACTACTTCCAACAATTTGGACTTTAAATGATTTATGCTGAAATAGTACATGGAAGCCATATGATCTGCCACCTCCAATGAATCACTCCCTTTTTATCTCCTATCTTCTTTGTGTCATTCAACACTCCTCCCATTCTGCATGTTCTTTCAGTTTAAGAACCAAATAGCACCTCTAAATAAAGCCACCATCCAAACCTCTCTCAATCATAAATAAAATTTTTAAGGAAGTATTACAATAGCTTAGCTGTGTAAATGTACTCTTGTCATCATTTACTTTCTCTGCACTTCATTCCAAGTATTGTTACAAAGAATATATGGTAAAAATTTCCTGGTATAGGTCAAATAAACTCTAAATTATGGCTATATGTACCCTACAGACAGCAACAGGCTGCAACAATGAACTGGTTTTACATGACCCTTCATTGACACCATAAACAATTGCGCATACAAGAGTTGTTTTCTCAGGGCGTCTTCATGCCCCACACAGGTTTTCCATTTCCTCACTTTCCTTTTTAAAAGTTTTTCCTGTGGCATTCAGTCACCAGAAAGAAGAGGTATACACTTATGCTCATCTACACTTCTATTAGAATTTTGACCATCATCAAACTTAAAACAGAAGTAATTATTCTGGGTAAACTGAAAATTCAGAAAAATGGCTAATTATGTGCACATGGATTAAATGTAGAGTGGCTGTGCATATATTTGTCTAAAACCTGTGGCGGATGCCTTGGGTCAATATTGACTTAGGGATTCCTAATGTATTTTTACAACATCTAATTCTGAGAGCAAAGTGTGTGCTGCGGAGAACATTTGGTATCACAATAATTAATCTGATTTCTTCGCAAACAAACAGATCACAAGTCCATTGGTAAACATTTAAACAGCTTACAGCAAACACATTCTACATGTCATATAATTTATTATCAACTAATCCAGACTACTAACTATTTAATTAAAATAGAGAGCTACTCTACACTTCTTGCAGATCCAGATCCAGATCCTTATTTGGCCCTCTGGGTATCTGAATGTGACCAGCTTGATACACAACTTGCATCCTGACCTGTAAGAAGTAAAGACTAAATAAAAAGGAAGAAAATTTATTCTGACTGAAAGTGAAAACCATGGGCTTTAGGCCCAAGCCAAACATAAATATTTCTAGAGATAAGTATGATATTTTATTACTAAGATGTCAACATGGTTAAAAACAACATCCTCAACATGACTGCTGTTTCTGTAATTTTTGATACTTTTATCATGGTAGACAAATGACACTGAACATAAGGTGCCCCAAGAGAAGCCTCTCTTACCCTTCACAGATGTGAACGTAGATTACAGCACAGACACAAGCAAACACCTGAACAGGACTGATTTTGCAAATCCCTTTGGCATCCTTTTTTAATGCTACAAGGAATAAACTTATTTTATGCTCAAATGTCAAAAATGCTTAGGGAAAACCACGAGCACTCAAATCAAACAGAAAAATCCAGTGGATTTCACATATAACTTCTAATCATTTACAGGAAAAAAAGCTCATAAATACCTTCTATTCCTCAAAAAAAGGTAACTCTAGCTCTGCCTTCTGCCTAGTGCTGTTGTTTGATTACAGTAAAGTTCTTTCCGAGTTTTTTTTTCCTTTTCCTTTTTTAGTCTGGCCCAACTATCCACAGGTGTCAGGAAAGTATTGCAATAAGCATAGTATTTTAAAATTTTTAAATATGATGTTTTAGGATTGTGCCATCCCCACTGGCAAAGCCTGCTCGATGCAGGATAGGTGACAAAAGGTTTGGTCCAGCAACAAAGTCTTGCCCCTGCTCTGAAAAACAACTGTAAAATCAACACAGGATGCCTTTCTTGCTGGCTAAGATCGGTCTGTTACCAGTTCTGCCAGTACTAGCTGCTGTACCTGCATCAGCAAAACTTGTGAAGATCTGGCCTTTGTGTTTTTCTGCAGTCTACTGTGGCTGTGTACTACCAATGCTTGGCATTACCTTTGGCACCCATTTTCATCAGGACATGTTTTCTATTTTTTTGAAAAGCAGATATGAGATTCCTTCTGTGCTGAGTTATGGTTGATTATGCACAAAGGCAATGAGATGATACCATGCAGACAAATGGGTCTGGTGCTTCATCCTTTGAAAATATGATGCATGTAATAAAAAAATGTGCACATCAAACCAGTAGTGTAGATGTTCCATTTTTGGTCTGAAACTATGCTTCAGAATTAACACTGTCTCATTATCTCACTATTTTCTAACTCACTCATGTAATAGAATAGTTCACAAAATGCCAGTCTCCCACCCCCACTTTACATAAAGCTGCATGCAAATACTAGTTGGGATATCAGCAGTCACCTATGCACTTGAAATCATACACAGTATCAAAAAAAAGCTCACCATAAATGTACACAAAATAATTTAATATAAGATCTTGAAAAAATGATTAGAAGTTATTTGTTCAAGAACTCTGAATATTCCCACTGACAAGCCATCCCACCTGCTTCAAAACATTTCTGACTGTATTTGCCTCATAGGACAAAATTAGGAAATCCCTAACCTTTTAAAGAAAGCAAAGCAAAACAATATTTCAGGCAAATCCCTCTGTAAAATATACTTCTCTGTAAAGATCTGCCCCTAAGGCATCAGGAATTATATATGTGATTCATTTCCATTAACATCACTATGATTTTATTGTCCTTACCTGAACTGTTCGTCCTGCATTAATGTGCTCTTCATGCAGTCTGTCCCAGAGTCTGCATCTTTGATACTAAAAGAAAGAAAAAATACTCCATATAATTGCTATTTCCCTTCCCCACGTGGCTAAGCAGAAAAAGGAAACTTCTTTAATTTTCCCAAATTAACAGTAAAAAAAAAAAAAAGCTGAGTCATAGGCATTTCTGCTGCAAAATCAGAGAATTAAATGGCAATGTATTTTGTGGATAATTTTGCACAACATATTTTTCATTGAATTGCAGATAATCCAGGTTTTGGCATCGGTTCTTAACGGCAAAGAAATACAGCAGTGTCCCAACGCTGCTGTGGCATAAATCACTTGGTGGTCAGTAAAAGGAAGGGAAGAGCAAGGAAAAAGGAAGCGAGGGGTGGGGACTGGTCACATAGGACACCAAGGTATCTGATATTATTTACACCGAGAACCACACTCATTACACAACACTACTGTTTACATTTACATTTTCCATTTTTTCTATGTAGTTACACAGTTGCAGTGATCACCAAGGCAAACCTGGCACCTGTCTGAAGCTCCACTGGTGTTGTGATGGGAAACAATCCACATAGCACTTTACACTGGACAGACCAGAGGTCATTACTCCATTAGCTAAATGCAAGTTTTGCAAAAATCACTGCATATCAAGACATACAAACCTTTTCATTATTAACATGTATCAATCCCTGCTACTGCCTGTTGACCTGAGTAACACACATGACCAAAGCAGAGAATGCCCCGAGTAAAACAACAGAAAAGCAGAAGTTACAAATCCTGGAACAGGTGATGAAATCATCAAAGGAGAGATTTAAAATTCTAGACAATATTAGGATGTTCTTTTAAATTGTTTAAATAACAAAATATTTATCACTATTTTTGATGTACTTTTATGTAAATTTTAACTCCCCAGTTTCCTAATATGCTTTGGTGCTAATTAAAATACCATCTTATCTACTATGTGCATATTTTATTGATTATCTCTCTGGTTACAAAGGCCAGGGTAATGAGGATTGCACATTACTGTTTGCTAAAACATGCCAAGAAACAAGAAGTTACTCATATTCAGAGAAAACTGTTCCTTCATGTTACAATTTTGAAGTGCTTTCAAAGAGAAAACACTTAACACTCAGTTAAGTCATATTAAAATTGTTTTTTTTTTTAAACAAGCAACTTCTGCATAAATTATTACACTATTAAAATTATAGCCATTACTCTTTAAAATAAAATTCACAAAAAGCCTGGATCAGCATTGGGCCTTCCAGTTCAGTCATCCCTGAAGAAGTAACAAGTACTTCTGAGAATGAAACAAGAAGGGTTTGGGGAAAAAAAAAATATGTTTTTTTTCAGTTTCAATTGACTGCATTATAATGTTCACATTCTCAAAAATAAAAAAAGTTTTCCAATTAAGAAGAAAAATAATTCCTTAGGAAACCCTTCTTGCTTTTTACCATTTCCAGAAATGCCCAGCAAACGTATGGCCTCAAACATCATGACTGAATACATGCAGAGCAATGACATTTGTGTTGCCAGAGAGCTCTTCCTCATTGACCCACCTTTGTCGCCCATCAGAAAGTAGGCCATACTACTGCCAACGTTCACCTTGTTGGGCTCAGGGACAAGACACAGCAAACTTTGAACACAGGTATTACTTCCATATAGCATTAAGAAATACACATAAAACTGAGGTCCACAAATTAAAAATGCTGACAGAATACTCACATATTTAATTTGTGCCAAATAAAATTTTTGTGCCAGAAAAACAGCCAAATAGTTACACTCACATCAGAAATACAAAACATAAAGTTACTTTTAGACACTCAGTCTCTTTGCCTGCTTGACTTTTTCTCCTTCAAAGACTGTCTTAGAAAGACTTTCAGGTTTATGTTTTGAATCCATTCCATTTCTTCCAGAAAGTATTTACTAGACATGGAAAAAACTCGAAACTCTTCAGAATGCCTTCTGCATTCATTTTAGTAGCAGGCTAAATCTTAATTAACGTCAATTTGAATAATAGAAGTCTTAGGCAAATGTATACACTGGGACGAAGCCAGCAGTTAAGACTCAGATTTCTGTGCTCCTCATTTTGTGTCACTTCTCCTTCATCCATCATCTCACCATGTCAGCAGGCTCATGTCAAAGAGAACAAGTGTTTCACAAACTACTTTAATTGAGCGCAACTGAGAAAAGATTGCTATGGTTTACACTAATTCTTTTTTTTTGTGTTTTTTTTTTTTTCCTTAGGGACTGTTAATCCTCCCCAGCAAAGTTCAGGATAGCATGCCAAAACCCCCATCTTTCTCTCACCAGACAGGAATGAACAATTTGAAGCTCCTTTAAGGAGCCTCCTAATGCATGATAAGCATGCATTTTATTCCCTATTTCAGAGTGAAAGAAAACAAGAAATCTTAAGGTAAATAAAGAAAAAAAGAAAAAAAAGATAAGGAAAATGATTTTTAAAACCCACAAGCATAGATTACCAACTTAATTTTTAAGTCTTTAGGAACTCACATATGGAACACTGGACTCAAAACAGTGTTTCACGGTCATCTTTGAAAAGCAATACTATGATGGTGGATTTATGGTATGCACTTCCCTTGGAAAGGTGTACTCAAGGTCACATTTCATTATATATTGATTTTATAGTTTCTTCAAACAGTGATTTAGTAGATTAATTGTTTGGACTATCTCTGGAACCTCAGGTTTAAATCAATATTCATGAAATGAGGTTAGAGATATTGGCTTCATCATAAGTAAATAATTTTGCTGCTCTAAGCAATTTGACATAATTAGTGATTTTTGCTTAAAAGTAGCCTGTAAAATAAACAAGACTAGATTCTACAAAATTATCCTTTAACCCCCAGGGATATTTGGTTTGCATGACTGAAAGTTAAATTTACAAAAAAATATTTTTGAGAAAACCACTTAAGCTGCTGATGCCGACAGCATGCAGAAATACTGTAACACATTCGTTATGGGCTAAAATGCATATAAAAGATATACAAGTGTACATCACTATGGAAGTATTTCAACCAAACTATTGCTAGAGTTCTAATAATCTAAAACTTACTTGAGGAAAAGATTTGAAATGCAGCTTTGATGTATTTTTATTCTTGTGCTCTCGTAAAGCTGTCAAAAATGTGAAGTTTGAATAGTAATAGTTCTTACAGCTTGGTAAGTGTTTAAAAAATAAAGAAACTTCCAAATTTTAAGAACATTACCCTAAGTGTGGACTTTTCAAAGAATAAGGCATTCAGAGACTAGTTTCATACTTGGATGTATTACTTCTCATAGAGCTTTACGTTGTATTTCTTATCAGTACAGAGTTCTGACATTGCCAACACTGCTCAATAGCTCCTGACACAGTTGCCAAGTGTTTACTTAGAAGTTTTATCAGTAGTTACTTGTATCTAGTAATTCTACTTAGTAATAATTCAAATATCAAATCTGCCAAGACTTGCATCGTCTAAAGATGCACAATTTTTTTATTAATGTTAGTCTGAAGACAGACAAACCTGTACTAAATGTTGCTCTAGCTTTTGGCTTCCGTAAAAGAAATGTTCTGGAGGAAATGCACTTAATTTTAAGATCAGTTTACAAATATTTAAGAATTGTTCTGATACACAAATTTCTTAAGTTGATTACATCAGTGTGAATGATCTGTTCTGTCAGTAATCTAAATAAGCTCAAGAAATGTCCCAAATACTTTTAGATTGCATCAGATTTGTACATTAAAATATAAACTACTCAATAAGCATGGTATTTTAATGAGGCCAACCAATGCCATCACAAGAACACTGGTTTGTATTTCCTATAATTAAATTGTGGCTAAGAATGAGCTTCTCTGGCAGCGCTTCAAACAAAGTGTTAAATCACAACTAATCTAAAACCTCATTTCATCCCCAGTGCTACTATTTTCTGAATTTTCTTCTAGACACAGAAAATCATCCTTATAAAGATTCCCCTTCTGTCTGCAGAACAGGAATGCTTAACTCATTTCAGTTGCTGGGCCAGTAAAAATGCCAGTTGATCAACACAAGGCTGAATTAAGTGGAATGTATTTCACCCCTTTCCTGACACCATGGTAACTCTATCTGGCTAGATACAGCGTAATTATTCCTTGTTTAAATACCTAAGAGATTTCCAGTAGCATCAACAAGTAGCTGCCCACCCCTCCTCACCAGCTAGGTGCTGCTGCTAAATGCGGCAGCTCTCAGCACCATCCCTCACACTAATCACGTCTCTGTTTCTCATTACAGCATTCAAAGCCATAGGAAGCCCCTTGGTAGGGAGCTTATGGATGCTAAATAAGTGAGGGTGGGTTTTTTTTGTTGTTGTTTTTTTGTTTGTTTGTTTGTTTTTAACCTACAAAACTCTGCCTCTGTGCAACCAGGAGATCCCTCTTCATGCTGCTTCCAGAGGCAGCTGAGAAACTTCTGGTTAAGAAGACAACAACTTAGCTACCAAGCCTCTCTCTATTTGAATGAAACAGCCTGCACGGAAAAAAACACTACAAAGCTCTCCTCTAAGAACCCTCTGCATCCCATCCTATTCCATATCATTCTTTACCATTAACTAGCTCTATGGCCACGTGCACCAGAATATGCACACACGGATCCTAGAAGCTTCTCCTGAGGTATTTAACACTTAAGGCTCCTTGCTTCCCCAGTATTCTCACCCAAAAGCAATTAATACTGACTCTGAATCACTACTGCTCTGTAGTCTGGCTACAGCACAAAGGAACTCAAGCAATTGTTCTTGGTGGGAGAAGCTGGAGATGAGCTTCTGGCCACTAGAATAAAATGGGGCTGCTGCAAAGTGGCTGGTTCCAAGGCAAGAAAACGCTGAATCCACAGGCATCTAGGTAATAAAATTTATTAGACAAACAATGAGCAACAAAGTGTAAACAACAGGCTGGAAAAATACAGTTCATCTCACTAAGAAGCCACTACTTCAGGCAAATACCATACTACTAAACTTTTCAATTTGTGAATATTGCAGTTCATATCCTAATTGCATCCTCACTATGCTCTTACAAGGAAACAGCCCCACTATTATTTGCCATCACTAGTCCTCACAGTACCAGATCTTCCTCCTCTGTCTCAGTTTTTTCTATCTTCTCATGGTCAGTCACTTCTGCACTGTCAACTTCCATCCCAATGTACTTCTTCACAACTCTTCATCTAGGAATGAGCTAAGAAGTTTCCTTTCGAGCATGCCCCAGCAGTGGCTAAATACTTCAGTAACCTTTGGTTGGTAGAGTTTAACCAGCACCTACTGAGCGTCTGCAAACAACCTTTTTTTATTTTCCAGAATCATCCCTCTTGACCAAAGCACGGCACACTTCCAGAGGCACAGCAAAATGTGCAGTCCTTCCAAAGTCCACCCCACAAACAAACCACAAGTGACTGTTCCAACCACGTCACTGTATTTCGAAGAAATGACTACTAATAACCTCCTGTTCACTTACAATCACTTAAACTAAGCATTTCTTATAAGAATAGATGGCTATCACCTAAACACATTATTTCCTGACTATATTCTCAGAAACTATACTAAGATTTGTTTTCCCTCTTCCCCATCCTCGAGCTACTCAAGGCATAAATCTTGCACATAAAATCTCATTCAGATGATTGCCTATTTGGTAAAGTTACAGTAAAGTAACAAGCACTTCTTCCAAGTCACTCACTCTCTTCCTTATTTATTTAGTTAGTTATTTGGTGTCACAGAATTGCAGGGGTTGGAAGGAACCTCAAGAGATTACTGAGTCCAACTCCCAGCTAAAGCAGGTACCCTACAACAGGTCGCACAACTAGGAGTCCAGGTAAGTCTTGAATATCTCCACAGGAGACTCCACAACCTCTCTGGGCAGCCTGTTGCAGTGCTCCATCACCCTTACTGTAAAGAAGTTCTTCTGCCTGTTGATACAGAACTTCCTACATTTGAGTTTTAGGCCATTACTCCTTGTCCTATCATTATACACCACTGAGAAGAGCCTGGCCTCATTCATTTGCCCCCCTTTAGATGTTTATTAACATTAATACTTGTTTTAGTGAATCTCTTACCACCTTTCTTGACAAACCAATCTGTCAGTTTCCACAGGCTACATATTTTTTTTAATCACTAAGCAGAGAGAGGGGACGTTTGAATCTGATCGGTTACACAGCTAATTGCTACAGCTGTCCCTGGCACTGTTCTGGCTGCATCAGATTGCTCTTATTTAAAGAACTTCTGATGATGGTTAAAGAGTTAACACAGCAGTGTGGATGCAGCCACTGTGTTTTACAGAATATGGGCGTTTAATAATATGGACATTAGGCATTTCGTGCCACAACTGCCCTGGGCATGTTCATTTTATTAGTATTTGAAGCATGTACAAGAATTTAACTCAACGGTGATTTTTCTTGGAAGCATATTCAGTCTCATTATCACATACAAACCAATATCAACCAGAAGCATTTAAACATTATAAAATCCACGCATCACCTTTCAGTGCGACTGCTGTAAAAAAACCTACATTAGCAAAAAGCGAACACTAACCTTCTCAATATTTATTTGGTGTTTTCTTAATCTTTCCAAATCCGTTGGAATTGCCACTTTAATGAACTTCTGAATGGCAGGTTCAATTCGACGGAGCCTTACTTTTTCATCGTCTTCAGACATCCTAAAAGCACCTTGCAAGGAAGGCAATACTCGCTACTCGTCCAGTACGCCTTTACCAAGGTAAAACTCCCTACAAGAAAGAGAGAGGAATAAAAATTGCAGGCTCACAAAAATATAGTCATTTAGATTTTTAAAAGAAAGCAAAATAAGGTAATTCAGCTTTTCCAACAAAACTGTGCTTGAGTACAGTATTACCTACCTAAAAAATGATACCCTATTAGCATTTTTATTTGCATTTGAATGCATTACTCCCGTTTAGTTACAGGCATTGGGAATAAATAAAAATTTAACTGTAACAAGAAATAGCTAAATAATTAAGGTAGCTGCAAATAAAGATGCATAAAGATAGGTGGAAGCCCTTGTTGAAATAACATCCATGATTAGATGCATTCCTTGAGCTCAAGCTCTGTCAATTTACATCTTGAAACACCTATAAAGTTGTAACACATACCGTGAAAAGACAGTAATTCTGGAAGCTCACTTTCCAGAAAAAGTAAAAGCTTCTGACTGAAAATTTCTACTTCAAGTTGCATTTGTCCCTTCCTGAAGTCACCACAGCATCACCCAGCAGAGAGTATGAACAGGTTACTGAAATATTTGTAGAATCAGCACACAAGCAGCTTGAATTCTGTTCTCTGCATAAGCACAGAACTTAATTTTCAAGTCTCCCTTCTTTAAAATACGATATGTAGGCAACAACATGTATATAACTGTAAATAGTAGCATTTATATGTGTGCGCGTGAATAGTGTAAAGGAATGCCATTATGTTGAATGCACATAAAGGGCAAGAAAAACTACTGTGAGATAATTCTGTAATTTTAGTACTGCATAAACAGAGGTTATTCAGATGAGATTTTCTTTCTTCACATTCTTTTTTTTTAACAAAAACAAGAGATTGAATTAATGGTAGAAAGTTTTGCCATGACTGTGTTGAAAAAGACGTGCTGACTTAGTTGTCTTAAATTGCTTGTACTGCAACAGCACCTTCAGCAGAAGGCTTTCTCTGATTTTACTCTTCCAGTAATCAAACTAACTTCAAATAATTGACCTAGCATAATCTTCCTGTTTACAGAATATAACAGGTTAAAAAAAAAAAATCATTTTTCAGGCAGCCAAGCATATTAGTGTTATTAAAAATATACATTATTTTTCTCATGTCTAACCACAGACAGTGGGCAGTCCCTGCACTCATACCTACCCTGCAGGGATGACACCTACACCTTCCCTTAACCTTTGAAGGAGCCAAGTGTAAGTGTCTTCCACCAGGCCAGGGGAAAAGGTAAAAGAACTTCAGGCAAAGAAAAGCTGGGTTTCTACATAAAGTTCCAGATTCATCACATGTTCCACAACTCCAAATAAAACAATTTTGAGATTTTCTGGAGGAAAAAAAAAAAAAATAGAATGCTAAAAGATGACTCTCCCCATTGATGTATTCCACCCAATAAGGAAGATGAGAAGTTGAACAAGTTAGAGGAAGTCAACCTGTAAGACTTCACTGTAGAATTACCACTGAAACATCTTGTCCTACTTCAGAACCGCAGAAGAAAATTATTTCATCGGTTGATTTTGCAAGCATTACTAAATCATCCCCACTTCAAACTGCACAGAGATACGCCACCAAAAAGCCTTACAAATCCCTTTCTAACTCCACGCATTCAGTATTAATAGTTCTTTGTCCAAATCTTCGAATAAACATGCAGCGTGCAGCCTCACTTCTTTCAGGAAGAGAAAAGAACTTTAAATCCTTGCGTGTTGATTCACTGTCTAAAACCAGCAGGCCTGGTCCCTGACCCCTTTGAAAGAGCCACTCGTATCTCATGGCTGAACTCCAGCTTGAGCTTAGCCTGGATTCTTCTTGCCATGAACAAAAGATAAAAAGCATTATACACCAAACCGCACTACTTCCGCTTTGAATACACATTTAATTTCCTGACAGCTTATAAACTAATCCACCAGTTTATGAGCTAGAATTAATTAAAATTTGGTTCCTTAAAGAAATTCAGTATCCAAGTCATGCTTTTCTTCTAATAGAATCATGTTGAAGAAGCGATGACACAAATTCTTTGAGCTTATTGCACGGCATGTATTAGTGGAAAAACAGAACTCACTCTGGTCTCAGCTGTTCTGATACAAGTTGAATTCATCCTAATTTGGTACCTACCCCTTACTGGTATTTAGAGATTGACGAGTGTCAAAACCAACAGTTCAGATAACTTACCAACTGGACTACTGTAAAGGAGAGTTAGTGTAGCTAACAGCCATAGGTCTTGAGCAGGTAAGCTGATAAAGCCCTTGGTTTTAAATCCAAGTATTTAGCTGCATGAGGGCTCTGGGTAATCACTTTCTCCACCTTCCTAATTCCCAGGCTGTAAACTCAGTAACAGGGTCTGTAAGATGCTTTAAGGCACTGCTGCCTACCACACGCTGCAAATGAGGGATGAGAAACTAAGAAAGAAATAGACAAACTCCTTACATCCCCTTCAGGTCTTCTGCTTTTTTCCTCACACAATATTGCTGCTTTTGTAACAAAAATTCTAAGCTATAAATTATTGATAAGAAAAAAAAAAATGCAAGAAAGTAGTACCTCTTTATTTGAAGTTAATATAATTCAAATGCAGTTAAAAATTACATGGTTTTCTGGTATGTCAGTTCCAGATGTAATGGCAAAGAAATCTCAGCTTTCTTGCATACTTTATTGTGTTTGCTTTTTCCTAAGGATAACACTCATAATTAATTTCCAAAGCAAGAACACCGTTTCTCCAGTAATCTCAGAGTAACAGCATAGCATAGGCTAGAATGGAATTTCAGAAGCCTCCTAGCAAAAGCTAGATGTGGTTGCAGAGGCCCTGCCCTGTCAGATGGACACTCTGTACCCTTGCCAGCCCTCTGCTCCTGTCTTTGATCATTTTCAGATTAACAACACATCAATAAGACAAAAACCCTTCATTGTGAGTAGACCAGCTTGTGTCCACCACCCTTCGGGGAATCATGGAGGTTGGAAGGGATCTTTGGAGATCATCTAGTCCAACCCCATGCAACAGCAGGCTTCCTACAGCAGGTCACACAGGAAAGTGTCCAGGTGAGTTCTGAATCTCTGCAGAGGACACTCCACAACTCTCTGGGCAGCCTGTGCGAGTGCTGTCTTCCTTACAGCAAAGAAGTTTTTTCTCATATTCATATGGAACTTCCTATGTCTCTCGTATTACTACTGCATACCTCCAAGCAGAATATGCCTCATGCCTTCCCACAGCCAGCAGTGACATCTCCCCTTCCTTTACCTTCTCTTCCTAAGGCTGATCAAACTCACCTCACCCAGTTTCTCCTTTAATACCGTGTGTTCCAGGCCCTATCCATGTTGGCCAGTCTCACAAGTGCTGAACAGAGGGGAAGATCCACTGCTTCAACCTGCTGTCCTCCAACCACATTCTTAATGCACCCTTCAGTGTGCCTGCCCATTTTCTTCTGCAACAGTGCGCTGAGCCTCACATTCATTATCATGAAGTCTTTTCTACACAGCTGCTCCTCATCACATCACAGACTCCTGACAGCCTGGAACACACTCCTGTGAGTGTCTAAAATACAGCTCAGTTTGAGCAAAAAAAGCCCAAGACAAGACTGTGTCATAACATCAGTAATAAAAAAAATTAAAAAAATCAAAAATTAAAATTATATCCTTATTAATATTTTCATTTTTTACATACTGGCCCCAAACTGGAACTAAAAGTAAATTATACATACCGTTAACTTAGTGTTTGTACCTAATATGAAAACCACCTATGACTCTTACTGCTCAAAACAGTCCAGTATCTTCAATATCATTTAAGTGTATCTTACATAAAGGATTAGTCTATGGCCTCTTGTTTGAATGTACTTCTCACAGAGTAATAGAGCCTGAGATGTTCCACTGGCCTGATCTTTATTAAATAAATGCCTATATAAAGCACACAAAATCTTTATATAGCAACTCACTTCCTCTTTCAAAAAAGGAAAGGTCCAAGCAGCATACACTATCTTGTTTCATCGTTTGAATTAGATAATGTAAGGGGTAAAAAGATTTTCACAGAATCATAGAATTGCCTGCATTGAAAAGGACCACATTGATCATCTAGTTTCAACCCCCCTGCTATGTGCAGGGTCACCAACCACCACACCAAGCTTTGTGTGAAAAACTTCCTCCAAATATCTAACCTAAACCTCCCCTGTCTCAGTTTAAAACCATTCCCTCTTGTACTATCACTATCCAAACAGTATTCCAGATGGGACCTCACAAGAGCTGAGTAGAAGGGGGAATATATATTTTCACATACCTAATTCCCAACAATGAAAGTATCAGTTTAATTCTGACAGTCACCCAGAACACTCTGTGCCACACACTCTGTGGCAGTGCGCAGAGATCACATTCACACAGTTGCAGTCAATGAGAAGATTCTTACACTGTACAGTAACATATCACATATTTCAGTAAATGCGGTTGCACGGATCAAATGTTAAGCTGCAAAGTGTCCTTTGGTAGGAAATATGGTAGGAAAAAATGCAGAATAAGCCTGAAGAGTTCTATTCACCCAAAGAAATGCAATATAATGGTCCTATTTGAAGCGAAGTCACTTCTGACACTTCAAACAATCAATGCCACTAAAAACAGTACCTCAAGCATAGATATCTTGTTTTAAGGGTTGTAAGGTCAAAAAGCTTTCTCCTTTTATCAGAAGTTTATATTCAAACAGCTAGAATACAGATGCTGGAAAGCAGAGATACACAGTAGCTTCCTCAGTAATATGTGAAGGCCCCAGAACCAAGTGGCAGTGAGCATTCACTGCTGTTCGCTAGGCTGAGCTCTGCAGTTAGCGAGGAACACGCTCCTGTGGTGAGGTACAGCCACCATGCACTTTGGCTCTGAAGTTCCATCTTTCCCTGCTGGCTGTGACAGGGACCTGAGGCTAAAATACAGTATTGTGACCTGTCCCAAAGCACTGACAAAGTGACACAAAAACACATCTATGCTAATGGGGCTGAGAGCTATATGCAGGGGGTCTCCTGTGGAACCACCAGAATTGGTGACTGTACCCAACAGCCTGCAGATCCCAGCGGGTCACAACCCCGTGGATCACCTAGCAAGGCAAACACCACCCAGATAGAGCAGTGGGCACACGGCTGCATGTGAGGAGACCCCAACAAACCCTGGGCTGCCCTTCCAGCTCTCTGCCAGCAGCAGAAGGCCAGACAGCACAGCCACCTATTCATCCAGATGGATACCAAAGGCACGACACCAACACGTCAGCATTTCTGGAGCAAAGCTAAACAGGAAGAGCGAGTTCCTCGTGGACTAACAGCCACCATATGCGGCCAGAACATACTTCAACCCTCAATTAGAGCCCTACTTCTGACTTCTCCGTATTCCCGGACTACAGCTGCAACAGGTGACCAAATGCAGAGCTTCCTGCACCCTGCTTACACAGGCAGCAAGGTGGGGGAGGGAAAACGGGTCCCAAGAGAACGATTACGTCACAGAATCACAGAATCACAGAATCACCCGGGTTGGAAGGGACCCCAAGGATCATGTAGTTCCAACCCCCCTGCCTAGCAGGGCCACCAAACATACACATTCAGATCAGGTTGCCCAGGACCCCGTCCAACCTGGCCTTAAACACGTCCAAGGACGGGGCATCCACAACCTCCCTGGGCAGCCCGTTCCAGGGCCTAACCACTCTCCTAGTAAAGAACTTACTTTTTTTTTTTTTTTTTTTTAAGGGGAACCAGCCAGCTGACAGCAGCCGACAACAGACGTCCTACATCAAAGCTGCGGGTGGACGACTCCGCTTTCTTTCTGCCAAGCGAGACCGCCGTTTACAAAACCTGGGGGAACACAGGGCTCAACCACACACCGCACTGTTTTAGTCGCACGCTGCCTGTCCCGTCCCGTCCCGTCACGCTCACTCCTCCGAGGGAGGGCCGGCCCCCGCCCGCTCCCGGGACGCCACACTCCCGGGAGGAGAGAGGGGAGGTCGGACACCCCGCCTGAGTGGGACGAGCCCCGGGGCCTCTCAGAGGGACGGTGGCCCACCCGAGGCCTACACCGCGGCTGCGGGAGCGGAGCGGCTCAGACCTCCGCCCCGCGTGCTCCCAGCCCCGAAGCGGGCTCCTACCGTACGGAGGACCCGCGCTTAGGCCCCGGCCCGGCCTTCCCCTCGCTTCTGAGGCGAACGAAGCGAAACCGAAAGCAGCCGGACCGCCATCGCCGGAACCTGGCGGTCGCTCCGGCCCCTCCCCCCTCGTCCCCTTCTTCCCTCCTCCCCCGTAGGTGCTCCCGCCGTCCCACCGCTGCGGACCCTCACCACGTGGCGGCCGTGCCTGGGATGCCGCCGCGCTGCGCTCCTCCTTGGCGGTGCGTGGCGGGCTCTGCATGACGCACGCATACGCATACACACATACACAGACACACATACGCATATGCATACACATATACACACGTACAAACCTTGTGTCTGAGATTAGTGTCCAGACGCTCCATGAACTCCAGCCCTTGGGGCCGTGCGCACAGCCCTGTGCAGCCCGTTCCATGCCCACCGCCCTGTGGTGCAGACCCTTTCCCTGACCCCCAGCTGCCCTCCCCTGACGCAGCTCCAGGCCGTTCCCTGTCGCTGTCACACAGAGCAGAGCTCAGCGCTGCCCCTCCGCTCCCTGTGAGGAGCTGCAGCCGCCATCAGGCCTCAGCTCCTCTGCTCTTCGCCGAGCCAACACAGGGACCTCAACTGTTCTTCACACATCTTGCTCTCCAGACCCTTCCCCATTTTTGAAGCTCTCCTTAGGATGGGACAAAAGCAGCCCAGGTCGTACAGGTGAGATACCGCTCCCCTCTCACTGAGTCCTTCTTTGCTTACATTATTTAGAAAGTAAGTAATGAAAATTCTAATTTGAAAATAAGTGAATTCTGTTTGTATCTTGCACAGGTAATCGGTTGCTATCCCAGTATTCTAACCTCTAGCTAGCAGAGCTCCTCCTCTATGTAGGTGTACTGACAGCACAGGTTTCACTTACATAGAGCAAATATCCAAGGGCAGCCCGCTGTCACTTCTGGTCATTTTGCCACCTCTCAATAGAGATAACTATCTGTTAGTTGAACTATCTGGCTATCTGACAATATCTCTATAGCAACAATTAATGAGGATGCAGTGCCACTATTGGCATAGAACATTTTTTAACTGTCCTCAATTGTACTGAGAGAACTGACGAGTTTAAGTTGATTTTTATGTTCTGAACAAGCTTTATGTTATCTGTCCATCTGTCTGTCATTCCATATCCCTTGGACTAGTCGTGATGTAGTTTGGAGAAAGTTATTCTGCTTTTTTAAGTTTTGTGGAAATTGGCATTTAAACCTAAATTTGTTTCCTCAGCCAGAGAAAAGCAGGCAAGAACATCAGTTCCTACATATTCTTCCTAGCAGCGATCAGTCATTCAGTACTTGTATATCAGCCATCCACTTTGCATACACATCATTCCAGAGTGATAGATGTGATTGTTGTAGTGCACATGAAGAGGAAATTGTAGTTACTGCAATTAAAATTGTTTAGGGGCTAAAGAATCCAAATCCACAGAATCCATAGCCTTAATTAGTTCTGTTGCTCACAACATGGCTGGAGAGTGCTAAAGTACAAAAAAAAGTACTAAAAATGTTTACACTGCTGATATATTTAAAAAATGGTAAAGATAATTTGATCTGGCATAGCATAACCGGTTTGATATGGGTACTCTGGAAGAAACATGGAAGTGCTGATCTGGGGTGCAGTCATTAAATACACATAATTAAATGCTGCTGAATACACTTTTATGGAAAAGATTTGATTAAATACACTTGAGTATAATTTTAGTTCATAAAGGTAATAGTGTTGATTTAATAGGTTTCATCTAAGTTAGAACTGTATCTCGTTTTCACAAATACAGCATAGCCTACAACGTCTGTAGTTCATCGCAAGTGCATTAAAAACTGATTCAACTGGGAGCTCTCAAGAGAAGTGACTGTAAATGAAGTTTTATCATATGGATGTCTTTTGGGGAAGCTTCTTCTTGGCTTGGTGCTATTAGCAATGACTTAGACAAAAATACAGAATTACAAATTACAAAGTTACGACTCTGCTGTTGTAAATAGTAGTAACAGTGAGTAATGGTAATGTCATTTGTAAAAATATTCTTAAGACAGTCCACTTGAAGGCTGACATTCAAAATAAGGCCTCAGAGCCACCCTTGGAATCTGAAGGAGAGTGACTGGCATGAGGCAGCACTGACAGGAGTCTGGGCATTATGGTACATAATGGGACATGAACTCCCAGAATAAAACTTTTGCTAATACTCTGAAGCAAACCTAGAGGAACATCAAATGCAATTGGATTGTTTTTTTGTGTTTTGTTTTGTTTTTTTTTTTTTTCCCCCAAAGATATACTGTAGCTTAAGGACACAAAGTGGAAGTTTTGATGCAAAATATATAGGCAGATATTCTGTGCAGTCTGATGTGGTGATGTTATGACTACAAAGTTATACTCTGCCTTTTCTGTCCTTGTATGCCTTGGCTCCAGAATAAGACCGAGAAGTCTACGTATGTGGCAGCAAAAGAAGGAATAGGATATCAAGGATGTTTCCAAAAAGAAAGATTTTTTAATGAGTTCAGACAGGCATTCTCTGAAGAGCTCCTTGCACATCTCATTGTGCTCACAAAGTTCAAACCTGACTGTCCAGTTTTGCTACTGTTGTTAATGTGATCTCCCAGACAACCAAGCAGTGACTTCCTAGAATTCTGTACTTCTTCAAGGAAAAGAAATGACAATGCAAAATGCTATGACAATCATATAAAGATCTTCAAAGGAACAAGAGTTCCACCTTCAGGTCTGGGAAAATACTACCTCTGATGGCAAAAGATACCTCAGAAAAATTGTCAAGTGTAGATGGAGGTGGACTTGCTGAATTACAGGCAGACTCAAACTTGTATTGCATGTCTGTGGTCAGTTTTGAAGGGCCTCTTGCAGATCTGATGACTATGTTTTCTCATTGAGTTATCAGAGAAGCTGTTCTGTATCATCAATGAAGAAAAATGATCATGAAGACTCCTAGGAGAGTAGAGAACAGCTGCACATCCAACTGAGGAAGAGCTTCCACAAGTTCATTCTTAGTCCTCTAATGTATGAATTGAGAGGCAGGATCCAGATAAGCGATTCATTTAATATGGTTTCTTCACTTAGTCTTACTGCTCTGTGCTCAGTAATCTTTCCTTTATGTGCAGTCTCTGAGATAACTCATTCTAGGGATGGCATTTCAGCATTACTCAATAAACACAGAACTTCCCAGATACTTACATTATGTTCCCAAAGATAGATATTTTTCCAGTAAAGCATTTCAACATTCTGTTGCCTTTTTAATGCATTGTTATTACAGATACACTGTTTTCTCTATCAAAAGACTTGTGCTGGCAAGAGCTGGTAATAAAGCTTCCATTGTGTCATGGAAAACAGTCTTTACAACTGAGCCAACATTGCTCTCTCCCACAGTCTTTAAGGAGCGCAACATGGTTCAAATTGAGATCTCCTTCTAACATACTTCCCTGACAAAACCAAACTTTTTCAGTGATTCTTCATTTCTTGATTTCTTGAGGAATATGTGCCAGCATTTTCTGAAACTGTCTTTATGATCTAAATAAAAAATCCTGTGTGTTGATTTGAAGGGAAGATGTTAGCTACTGTTAACAAAAGCTGTGTTATAGCTTTGGGATTGGTGGAAATCTGATACAATGCATTGTACTGTAATTTGCTTCAAAACCAGCTCACATTTGGTTGAGAATCACCTGTATGATATTGCAGAAAGGTCCCCCAAATGATAATGAAGCAGAAGAGGTTTACTGTACATTAATATATTTGTCAAAACAATTACACTGAATTGAGTGTGAAAGGAAGAGAGAAATCTATTAGCACTTTAAACCAGCTTTTATTTGGAGATAAACATTTCCTCCGGCTCACATAGGTTATTTTTGTCTTTTCCAGCATATTGGCAAGTGTCACACTGTGATTTCCATGTACAGTTTACAGCAGCTGCCCCAGAAACAATCACTCAGGAAAGTTAGTGGCTACAGAAACTACCCACAACACCTGGACCACAGCAGAATTTCCCTGCTGACAAGAGCATCGGCTGCTGGTGAGAGCTCACGCCTAGAGCATTCCTGGAACACACGTACAGTGCTTTGCCTGGGGAGCCTGAAATGGCGGAGCTCCTCCCGTGCTTCCCAGCAGTCCACCAACAGGCATAACCAAAAGAGGTACAATTTCAAAAAAAAAAAGGTACTGCTAGATTTGTAGCTGAAAACTGCCACATGACTGCAATTTAATGAAGACCCATCCTTTTTTCCCAACACTTTCGCATTGCCACTGGATCTGTAGGGGCATTCTCACCCTTAAAACTAACAATCAGCTTTCATTATGTGCCACAGCAGTGATATGTCAAATATTCTTGGTTTCACTTGGAAGGTCACATAAGCAGTTTTACTTTGCTGCAGGATAAAGTTGAACCAATTTGATTAAAAATTGTTTAGCAGGATTGTGTTTTGCGCCCCTTTGTCTGTTGTTATAGGGTTGACCTAAGTCAGTATCAGCTCAAGACAAATCCCTACAAATCACCCTAACTGAAAAAGGAGTTTCCACGCAAGACACTTTTAGCAAGTGAAGTAAATGTTCATTCATGTAAGACCTTAGAAATTCTGTATCAAATCTTAGTGCCTTTCAAGTCAGTGGTAAAATTTATCATGGTAAAGATTTCATTCATCGTCCAGATCATAACATTTCTGAATGCAAGAAGATACAAACCATAGTCAGGAAAAAAAAAAAAAAAGAAAAAAAAAGAAAAAAAAAAGAAAAAAAAAAAAAAGAAAGAAGAAGAAGGTGGTGAATCAGCTGAGCAAATATTCATTTTTACAATTCATCCACCATACTTACTAGTAAACATTTATTCTGTAAAGCTATTCAGACTTTGGAGAGGCATTCAGAATGCCTTTTAACTTCAGACCAGAGGTGTCACATCATGGGCTTGCATTCATAAACAGATTTGATTAAAATGCTTTTGAAGCATTTTTAATTTTTCTTCCTTCATTAGAAAAGTAATTCTGATCCTGCTGCTTCTCTAACGCATGCAGATATGAACAATAGTCTGGTTAATAAAAATTCCAGGGAATTTTAGGAATAAATTAAAAAGTAGAAAATCCACATTTTTCACTGACTGATTTGAATCTTTTAAGACTTCTGGAGTAGTCTCTGCCTTCTTTGCTTCATCTCCTCCCTCTTACCAGATAATCAGAAGGACAGTACATTGTTTAGCTCTGCCAAGAAGGTTGTTCCTGATCAGAGAAGAGGTGAATAGGGGTTTAGCCTGGCTAGTTTGGATTATGGGACATTTCGCAGAATCGTAGAATCACAGAATGGCCTGGGTTAAAAAGGACCACAATGCTCATCTAGTTCCAAACCCCCTGCTATGTGCAGGGTCACCAACCAGCAGACCAGGCTGCCCAGAGCCACATCTAGTCTGGCCTTGAATGCCTCCAGAGATGGGGCATCCACAGCCTCCTTGGGCAACCTGTTCCAGTGTGTCACCACCCTCAGCGTGAAAAACTTCCTCCTAATATCTAACCTAAACCTCCCCTGTCTCAGTTTAAAACCATTCCCTGGAAAACATTTCCTGGAAATTCTTTTTTCTGGAGATAAAAAGTTCATTAGATTGTTTTTGATTTAAAATCTGTGTCAGTCTTCAAGTAGAATCTTAAGTTAATCAGGAATTTCCCAGTTAATTTCCCACCTTAATTAATCTTTGTACAAGGGCCTTGTAAGCCATCTAGCTTTGTATTGTCTTCAGGAGTGCTCACAAGTTCATCATGAGGGGAAAGGAAGAATAAGGCAATCGTTCCACCTTAACATTCTCCAGCCTTTGACTTTTTTTTTACATTTCGGGTATCGTGAACCAGGTGTGCTTTGTTTCCCCGTTAACTCCTGTGCGTGCCTGTTTCATGTGTTCACCCAGTCTTCCCTGCAGATGAAATAGAGTTCTTTCAGCCACAGAGCTCTTTGACAAGGATTTTCACACATTTGCTACCCTGTGCATTACTAACCTAACTCTTTCTGGCAAATGATTCCAGTCTACCTTCTCCATGCTATTCAGTATCAGGTAGATCTCATTTCTGCCCTTAGTTGTCATTCTGGGAGCCTGAAATATCCTGGCTTTTTCAACCACTCCTTCTGGACACATTAGTATACATATTTTATCATCCTTTTTGGTTTATTTCTTTGGGCCTTTTCCAGTTTTGATATTACTGTTTTATTTTATTTTCTTATTTATTTTAGATGAGGGAAACAGAACTGCACGCTGTATTTATTTTGTTTGCGTAAGACAGATTTATTCAATCTTGCAGTTGTATTTTTGTCTTGTTGTCTATTGTTTTCCTAATACTTCCTATCATTTGATACATTTCACCTTTTTTGTTTGTTTTTTAACTGTGTCTGAAAAGTTCTGGAAGTCTCTGCTGTAACCCCAAGGTGTTACTTGGCTACTCAATGGCTGTCTACGTAGCTTAAGAACTGTCCAGAGGTGCACTGAAAATGATTGAAAGCTGCATAATAAATAGTGAAATTCTACAGATAAGTCTTTTCACTCACAGACAAGAAATTCACACTAGAAGGAGGCAGGATGAGTCAGAAGTGAAGAGCAGGAATGTCAAGTTAATACAACATCTCTTACTAGAATGTAACTGTCATTTCTAACATGTGGCAAGTGGTGTCCAATCTTAAATGTAACTGAAACGTCATCTTAATAAGTCATAAAATATAATTTATCAAATCAGAGCCCTGTTTGGTCCTGCACTGCTTTATTTCTGTCTTACACATCTTCTACCAGCCGTCAGTTTCTTTCTATCTAGGGAACCCCATATGACCTAGATCTTTACAGTGATGCTTGCTGGTATTATCTTGAAAAGTGTAAGCTGCTCATGGCAGAAGTCAGACCCTTTTCTCTGAAAGACACAGAAAAGGAAGATAGTCATTTACAATTAACTCCATCAATGTCTCCTTCTTGGTAGGTCTAAACCACAAGTTGAAATGCTGACATAATATAAATGGCTTAGGTTCAGATGTCAAACTTGTTTCTTTCTGCCTTGCTAGGTTGTTTTGCTGCAGAGGTGCTCATCAGCATTTCTCGAAATGAAGTATGGTTTAGTGTCAAAGGTGCAAAGGTGCAGAGGTGAAGGATATCAAGTCCATTGCAAAGTTATCTTTTCACTTCCTACCTCACAGGGAGTGTCTTTTATACACTGAAACTGTGAAGTTCTCAAGTACTGCAACCATGGAGTGAAGGTGCTGCATAAACGAATATACATGATCCAAAGAGACTTAGATCTCCAGTGAGGGTATTTTGTCAGTGTTTTTTTTTTTTTTAATTATTCTTCTTTAATGTTTGAATCTTACTCTATTTACTTTTAATAAAGCAGTAACATTGTGAAGCGCTGAACTTCAGTCTTACTGAGACTGAGCTCAGAGAAAGAAAGAAAGCCTCTAAAGCCTATTTTAGTTTAAAATGTAATTGAAAGTTTGTATTTCTTGATGGGTACTTTGGGAGACACGTTCAGCCAGCTATGTGGAGAATTAGCCATGCAAGTCCTATTACTGCTAATGCTACTACTAATTTCCTGCACATTGCACTGAATATTTACATCTTTGTGTAGTATTTAGGTGAGCCATTAAAATGCTGATTTCTTACTGTTATAGTCATCCATCAAACAACAAAAAAACCATAATCTTGTGGGGAAAACAATTTTTAGTTAAAGATGTTTATTTTTAAAATACCATTATTATAATTTGAATTAAACCCTGAAGTATGACTAAAATTGCTTCATTTCTCACCTCAGAAATAGTAATTGGATTAATGTTCTGTGAGGTACTGTGAACAGAGATATTTGCTTTGTGTGCAAAAGCTTAAGAGGGCATTAACTTAATGCTTGGCTGGTGTAGTATGAGTTATTTTAGCAATTTTAAATCCAGGTGGCAAATCTGTCCACAGGATGGATTTCAATCATTTATGAGTGGATCTTCTACAACAGTCACAGATGGGTGAATCACTGGGCAAAAGCCCTTCAATTGGTGTGTGGCTGTATTTGGCAACTTTGCATAGCAATAGCATCATTTGACTAATCCTACCAGATCCCATTTTCAGTGTGTCTAACTGCTTTATCTTGAGGGTCACCTCTTGAGTTGGACAGCAATTCCAAAGTGAATAGGATGGAGGTGATGAATACAAAACAGTTCTTAAATGCCTCAGGCCTCAAAAGAAACTAAGACATCATTTCTGTGGTTCTAAGTGCAAAGTCTGCTATGCAACTTTCTTTTACAAGTAGTTTCTTAGATCTCTTAGGTATTCTTCAAAGTAGGAATTTTTAATGTAGCTCTTTTTCTTAGATTTTTATTATTAATTTTATTTCTTCATGACTATACTGATTTCTGACTTGTCCAGTCTCTTGCTTTGTCTCTTCAATAGCAATCCTTGTCATCATTTTCCCAAGTGATACAGTGAAGTACTAGAGAAGGGGGGATCCAGTACCTCAGCAGATCACCTCCTTGTCCTTTCCCAACCTCGACTGCAGTATGTGAGACTCATCCTCAAAGCTCTTTACCTTTTCCACTGTCCAAATGCCCTGTCTATGTTGCTCTCTGACAGACCTAGGAGCCCTGCAGCAGTGCTAAAAGCACTCATAGTAACATGTAGCAATGATATCAGTACTGTAAGGAGAGGAAGAGGTGTTAAAGATGGACATTCACAGCTACCAAGAGCTGAAGCAAAGGACACTCAAATGAAGCTGGTGACCACTGTGCCAATGTTGTATGTAAGTCGCCAAAACTCTTCATTTGAAAATGCTGAGATAGCATAGAATCATTGAAGTTGGAAGAAACCACTAAGATCACCTAATCCAAACATGCTGGTGTGTGTTGCATGAAATGCAGAAATGTGTTATACGTCTAAGGCTATTTTTCTGACGGAGCTTAATTCCAGTCAGTGCCATAGGTCTGTCCATGAATTGCAAGGGAATGATGCTTTCCACTCCCTCTGTTTGTATTATCAGTTCCAGGTGGGAAGTAATGTTCTAACTCTCTTTGCAGCACTGCCCTAGACTTTCTGGACCCATTCAACAAACACGTCTATCCAATATACCTTTGATTGTACTCTCAGCATCATGACTGTTACCTCATCAGACTCTTTTTAGGAGATAAGACTGGCAGTAAGTTTTGAAACTTGCTGTTTGGTGTATTTTTCCTTCACAGGTGGCAGTTATCATGGAATCTTGCTCTATCTACCCAGTTCCTCCTGAAGTAACTTGCAAAGAGCACATAGTAGCTCCATGTGACAAAACTAGCAGCACTTCTCAAGAAGACTTGTATGAACAGTAAAAATTTTAGTGCAAAGTGATAGATTTTCCTTAGATGTACGTGATTATATCAAGTTATTTTTTAATTCTTTTATGGATTTGGAAGTTATAAAGAGACGTTGGAAGCAATAGCATGCCAAGCTACAATAAGTAGTATTTTTATCAATTTAGTGTTTAATTTTTAAAGGCCAGAGGAGTGCAGCTGTTAGGTTTTAAAACAAATAATTTGTAATATGAATTTCTCAGATAATAGTCACATTTTATCAAAGTAAGTTATTGATTTCAGTGTCACCAGGATTTGACTTTAAAAAGATTTTTAAAATGTCATATTTCAGTGTTGACTTACTGAAAGTCAAACAAAATATCTTATCTTAGTTACAAGGCATTGAGTTGTACTTCAAAGTTTAAATTCTTTTTTTTTTTTTTTTTTTTTTTGTTATACATCGGAGATTGGTACTGTAGTTTTAGTAGTGTTTCTTCTCTAATGTGATGTCCAGTCTTGCTTCAGCCTTTCGTTAGCAATTTTCTGCTAAAGCACAGTGTTATGTGTCACTAAGTGCCTGTGGATGTGAACTGAACCAGCAAATTGGAACTCTAAAACAGTAGAGAGAGAGAAAAAATAAAAAGATGTGGTCATTCTGTGAGGCAATTAAGACTGGGAATTTTACAAAATGAGGACATGTTTGTTCTTAGGAGGTGAGTTGGATGCACAAGCAGATTTGTTGAGATGTATTACAGGTAGTGCTGAATGAACGTGTTTTAAAGACATTGTAGTTTTTCACTGCCTGCATTTAGTGATTTTCATAGAATGATAGAATGCCTTAGGTTGGAGGGGAGCTTAAAGATGATCTAGTCCACTTCCCTGCTGTGGGCTGACCCCCACCAGCTCAGCTACCCAGGGCCCCATCCAGCCTGGCCCCAAGTACCTCCAGGGATGGGGCACCACAGCACCGCCCTCTGAGTAAAAAATTTCTTCTTAATATTTAATCTAAATTTCCCCGTTGGAGTTTAAAGCCATTACCTGTTGTCCTATCACTATCAGACTGTAAAAAGTCAGTCCCCCTCCTGCTTGTAAGCTCCCTTCAAGAACTGGAAGGCTGTAATGACGTCTCTCCACAGCCTTTTCTTCTTCAAGCTAAACAAGCCCATTTTTAGTGATGAAGAGTGGCAGTAAAAGCTCATTCAGCAAAACTGATGTGAAAATGTGCGCACATGTGACACATATGGCAATTATGAATACACCAGAGGTTACCAACCATGTGCTTTTACACCTCTATCTTTTGAGAGAAAATGGAAGCAGTGTTTGAATAAAAAGAACACTAGGATTTAATCCATTTCCTTCCACTGCACAAACATCTGTATTGGCAGTATTTAGCAAAATTACAATATGTTGTCCAAGATCCATGTTTAGCAGCAATGTCTGGGGAACTCTGTGATAGTGTGCTGATTTTTATATATTACATTTTTATATTATATTTATTATATATTATATTATTTTATTATTATTGCATATTATATTTTTTGACACAAGCATAGTAGCTGTGATTTGTGACCCAGCTGTATTATCTTAGAGACTGGATGATTTTGGAAACATTGACTGAAGGGTGACTTGTGCGCATAGGAAGAAGGGGAATTTTTTATCACCTAATACTGAAATTGCCCTGACGTGCCTTGAATGGAGAATTTTTACCACAGGTTTCCGGGCTGCAAATGTAAATGGCACAGCCCAAACGTTTACCTTAGAAGGGGAGTTTTATGTGTGCAAGGCAGGGGAAAACTGTAGTCAGGCAGACCAAAGCAAGATGATGAGGGCAATGAAAGCAGCAAGAAAAAGAAGAAAAAAGAGGCTAATTTCTCCTATGTTCCTAAGTTGTTCTGAAAGTAATGCCTCCTGTTTATTTCCATGCTACCAAACTACTACAGATACAAAGAGTACAATAACACCATTTAATAGTGCAAATTCTCAGCTACAAAACACTAATTTTCTACACAGTCACCACCATTAGCTATGCATTTTCACCTGTGGTGAGCAATAGCCTGTATGCTGCGGTAGTAAACATTTGCACCAACAGAGATGACCCAGTGCTTCACTTTTCTTGACCACATCCACTGTTTGGTCTCCATAGATGTTCAGCAAGTGTCAGTGAATGTCAATGGAGGAATTCAGCTCCACGCTTTTGCTTCATCTGCACTTCCATGTCAGATGCTGTTGAGGCAGACTGCCCCTCTGTTGCCATCTGTCTCACAGCAATAACATGTAACTGGGCATTGGCAGGAAGGTTCAGCTTCTACTGCCATGCCACCAACATCCGCCTCTGATGTCGTGGGCCATTGTAAGAAAATAGGATGCATTGTTTTCAGACCAGCCCTCATACAAGTTGATGCCAGCAGTGAGAAGTATAATCCCCACCATCACCCTCCTGGGTACTGCGCCCAGAGCACTTCTGGTGTCTAAACAATTTTTAAACAGAAGTGCTCAGAAGGGAGAAGCCGTATGAGGGCTTTGGTGGGCAGCTGTGCATGCTGCAATGTGAGGGAAGGCCGGCTTCCAAAGTATGGCTGCCTCACGGCTGGGCTGCCTGGAGGCTTTGTGCCAAGGGTCGTGCTTCAGGCTTTACTTCAGTAGGGGATTGCTAATTTCCCCAGCTATTATGGGGCACCAGTGAGATTTCCTTCCTTAAACCTCAGCTTTCCTGTCAGATTTGGTTGAAATCAGCCCATGGGTTCAAAAATGCTCAGTAGCGGACTGAGGGACAGAAAGATAGCACAACACTGGAAGCTTTGTTTGCTGAGAAAACTGGGCCAAAGGCAATATTAAATCATAGAAACATAGAATGGCTTGCATTGGAAGGGACCTCCAAGATCATCTAGTTCCAACTCCCAGCAATGCTATGGGGGCTCATGGCACTGGTGGCTCAAGTAGAAAATTTGAAGAGGAAAAGGTGTTCTTTGGATTAAACAAGGCAAATTGCTGAGGTGAAGCAGCACGTATTCATATAATTAACAATGTATCATAATATTACCACATAAAGGCAGAAAATAAGTTTTCTCAAGCATGGAACGTTTTTGGCTCTTTTATTTCCTAACTTCTGAATGTGTGATTACAGGTAAATAACTTTTCCAACATTGTATATGTGTGTGTGTGAAATGCTTGCATCAAGTATAGCAATTGCTGAAGTGTGAATTTATTTTTAAATAGAACTGACTCCTTGTATTAGTACAGGCACCTTGAGAGTAGAAGCATTTCTGTATTATCATCATCTATCTCTTGAGAAAGAGACAGATATTTTTACCTTGACAATTGTGGCAGCAAGGTGGAGGCAATTCTACAATAATCTGAATATATTTCAGGTGCAGTTCATTTTTGTACCGAATGAATAACTGCATGCCCAAGTGGGTGGCTGGAAAATAAGAACCTCTCGGATTAGATGGAGAAGGTGAAACGTGTTACATTTCTGCACATAATGTATCTGCTAATATTCCAGTCCATATGATAAAGTCACTGTTAAATGCCATTTTCAATGCACGTGACGGCAATCTGTTTTCTTCAAACACTGATTCCAGGAAAAAAAAAAAAAAATCCCTACATTTTAGAAATCACTACAACTGTTTCATTGAATTAAGCCAGAAATCAAATTATTTTCCAGTCACATTTCTTCTGTGTTCCTTGTGGGTCTGTAGGCAGAGATGTACAATCATTTCGGGGTGAAACAGAAATTGGTGCAGGATGAAGGAACTCACAATGCAGCCACTTACTGACAGGGGAACATAGAATTTCTTCTGCTCCAAGTGGCTTCTAACACCTTTGGTCTGCAGCTGCCCCACAAGGGCACTAAAGACAAGCTACCAAATGCTTTGCTCCCTCGCAAAACTAGCAACAAATAATCAATAATAAAACATCAACTAGGAGCACTGAGGCAAATGAAGGAGCATGATACCAAGAGAGTGCAGTGGAAATGGATTAGCAGCTGACAACAGAGTCTGGGACACGAGCCATAAGGAGAAACTTCAGTCTCTCATTCATTGCAGAGAGATCTGCAGAGACTTCTTTCTTTAGCCGTTTCTCCCCAAGGACAAGAAAATTGAATCCTTTATTTGTAAGCAACATTTTGCATTGCTAAAAGTTGTGCAGGAGGAAAAGAAACATCTCTTGGAAATCATGTGTACAGTTCACAAATCTATTTGGCATTGACTTAGTTGTTTTATATTTTTCTCTCTCTCTTCTTCCCCTAGATAATTTTGATGTAAAATACAGGATACCTGTAAATCATTTCTGAGGTGGACTATGGTCCCAGAGCTCATAGGAGCTCCTGACTACACACTGTTTCAGAACAATTTCATTCAGTATATGTCTGCACTTCCACTGCATGTCCCTGAAATGGTAAGATCATCTAATTCAGCAATAATTAATTGTTTCATATTAATTAAAAAAAAAAAAACAACAAAATCCAGGGAATTGCAACATTCTTATCATTTGTACAAAAAGGCAACATTTTTAGTGAGGAAAAAGAGAGTATGACAATTAATTTGAGAGGCTGTTCATTTAAATAGCCTCTAAATTAAACATTTGAATTGTGTGAATGAATCTACATTCTGACGTTTGATATCTGAAGCATATCTTGACACATCTTGGGCATGCTTGGGAGATAGATCCAGTTATAAGTTTACATTTCTGCAGGGAGTGAATCCTGGGAAAGAGACAGAGCAGAGGGAAACCAGAGATAGTATTCCTTGGCTTTCAGCTCCCATGTGAGAAATTAATGACATCGTAGCCTTAATAAATAATGCTGGTATTAGTGTGTGGTCCCTCTTACCAAGATAAACTTTCTCCAAAATAAATATACATATACTTGAGAAAATCAGAATAAGTTTAAACATATTGCAATATAAATCTTAAATGTGTTTCTGTAGGATAGTAGAACACAGGGTGAGGGAAAGGGGAGAGAAGAATTACAATATAAAGCAAGGTTAATGCCTGGGAAAAATGTGTATGACAGGGACTGACAGCCCTACTGAAGGCCTTCATGTTTTCATGTTGGCTTAGAGCATGCTCTCTCTTGTGTCATAGTTGCCTTGGTCACTGCAGAAATGTGCAAAATAGCTAAATTCTAATCCCAGGGGAGAATGGTGATTTTTAAGCAGAGCTAGATTTAACATTTTCAAGACTACAGCTCATTCTTCTTTCATCTCAGACATAGCCATGATCATACCATTGTGCAGAAGTGTTACCTAAGAGAGGGACTGGTGAACTGATACTTGTAGATGAATCTGATTTATTTTGAATTTTTAAAGATGTGTGTGGGAAGGAGAAGGAGGATCTCTACATCATCCTTGCTTCCTATGATTGATACCCAGCTGCTACCATCTTTGAATCCTGATTTATGTTTTCAAGGTTGCCCATGAAAAAAAAAAAAGAGACAGAAACTTGATTTTAAAATGACATGCCAGTCAGCGTGAGGTTGCACTTGAAATAAATTGCAAGTTCCGTGTATATTAGCATAAACCTCAGAATTTTCCCAGATATTCTGGAAAGGCAGGAACAAGAAATGGGTGGCTGGGGCCCGGCTTAGGCATCTGTTTGCCATATGTTTTTACTAAGAAAATAAAATAAATTGTTAGAAAATCTGCAAAAGGTGGCACCAAACTAAAAATAGTGCTGCTAACATGGAGACTGGGCAGCTGGGGCTTCCTGGGCTCACAGTGGAGTATAGCTAATGCAGCTTGTACTACGTGCCTCTGAGGCAGTGGTACTGTCCTCACAAAAGCCATATCTGATCCATGGATCTCCACTAATCCAAGAATATGGAGGAAGGCTACGTGCAGGCACAGGATAAAACAGAGATATCAACAAGTTAATGGTTATAGATGTATGAATGGAAGGTGTGAGGCAGGAAGAGTAACACATATTGAATGACACTTGTTGCAGAGTAGCTTGCGGGAACGCCTAGGAAACAAAACCGTCAGTGCTGACTTATACAGACACTGCCAGTGAGATAAAGATAAAATCTGCATGCTCATCTGGTTGGGGAACCATCATGTGAAAGAGCACAAGGAAAAGGTGAGAGGCCTCTGTGGAAATAAAATATAGACCAACAGACAGGAAACACTGCAGGAATTAGAATGTAAATGTATGCATATCTGCATATAAAACTTACACACAAAGCTTACTAAACCTATTAAAAGCTAATAGACCTATGTCCTTCAGAACTCTAACAATCCTTATTAATATTACTGTGGCTAGTGGCATTTTTGTTCAGCTCTTACTTTTGAGCTGATAAAGCCAGAGTAACTCTGTCAAAGGTAATGGAGACAACAGTTGATACCAGACAGAGGATCGGATTTTCCTGTTTGCAAACAACCTTTGTCAAGATGGTTTATCAGATAACTGTTGGTGCATGAAAGTACAGTAACTAATTGGGGCTATGATGCAATATCAAAATGTGTGTTACATAAAGTATAAGATAACTTTAACTTTTTGTCTGTTTGCTTGCTTGTTCACATCATTTGTTAGCCGGTCTTGATTTCTCATGATAGCATGGTTTTCAGAGTCCTCACCTGAAGATTGAGAAGAAACATGATACCTATGCTTATGAGTTGTTTGACTGCTTGCTGCTTGTGATGTATGATTGATCACTTCAGTTTTCTGCTCCACAGTTTTTTACTGGAGTTTGGAAACAGAATTAGAACATTGTTACTAATGATTGACTAACAGAACACACTCTCAATTATGCATCAATAGACATGTTTGTATCTGAGAATTCAAATGAAAACAGACATTCTCAACACATTTCTGCCAATAAAAATCAGAGATTTTTAAATGAGACAGAGTTGGGGCTGGAGAAGAGAAGGTTCCAAGGTGAGCTGAAAATGGCCTTTCACTATCTAAAGGGGAGCTACGGGAAAGAAGGGGGCAAACTCTTTAGGAGGGTCTGTGGTGATAGAACAATGGGGAATGGTCTCAAACTCAATGAGTAGATTTAGGTTGGAAATAAGGAAAAAATCTTTTACAGTGAGGGTGGTGAGGCACCGGAACAGGTTGCCCAGTGGTGTAGTTAATGCCCCATCCCTGGAGTCTTTCAAGGCGAAGCTGGATAAGGCTCTGGGCAACCTGATGTAGCTGTACATGTCCCTGTTCATTGCGGGGAAGCTGGTTTGATGATCTTCAGATGTCCCTTCCAACTCAATGGATTCTATGATTCTATCATTCTGCAAAGATGGCAATTCTCAAGGTGTGTAGAGAATTCAAATACAATTTCATAAACTTGTTTTTGCACTACGTATCATGTTCTGAATTCTGGCTTATAGCTGTCAAATTTAGAAACTGAGAAGTGTCCTTCCCAAATCTGGCTTATACTTGTAGGTTGATCTAGAAATCTTTAGGAAAATACAGTTCTCTCTCATTCAGAGCCAGAAAAAAAAAATTCTCAGGCAACTTAGGCTAATCTTATGCATAAAGATCATGAAAACTGATCCCTAAGCTAAGCCCCACAACTTCATACTCACTGGAGCTGGCCTGGAGTCCTGGCATGTCAGGACCGGGTTGGGTTCTTCTATCCCGCCAACGTTTGTATCCCTTTCAGTGGCTGAGACGAAATTGGCTACACTAGAGTTTGTGATGATCTACTGAGTTCTTGCTCTGAAGGCAGTTTTTAGTATTGTAGGACAGATGTGAACAAAAGGAAAAGAAGAAGATTAAAAAAAGGTTTTATTTTCAAAATCCATGCTTCCTGAAATTTTATTGATCATTATTAATCACATCTGAAGCATACAATTCTATGCTCATTGCCTCCTAAGTGAAAATTCCCATTACGTGTCCGGATTCAGCTTGTGACTAAGAGGTCTGTATTTTCCAGGATCATCTTTTTATTCTTTTTTAATACTTGGAGTAAGTTGGCAATTCAAAGGTCCTTTCCATGATGCTTGTTTCCCACTAGGCTGCTTGATTTGTAAATGTGTAATTGCGACTGACGCTTCATCACACTCTTTGTTCTTGATGCCAGGCTTTCTGTTCCATCTACCACATTTTGTTGGGCAAGCTTATCCTCCTGCTGCATTCTGAAATCGGAAGAGAAGCAGTGATGAACCCATCTGTCTTTTCTGAGCCTTTGTTCAAAATTGTGATGATACCTGTTTGTAGTAATGGAGATATTTGGTGTCGGATTTTTTTTTACCGTAATTTGTTTCTTGTTCCTTCTAACTGTAATGCCCAGTGAGCTTTTCATATTGCTGTGTTCAGCAAAATGTTTTTTACATTTGCAGTTTACTGCCATTATCCTTTTTTGCATTCTTTGTATTTTGATTGATGGCATCCGACTAACATTTCTGCATCTTCTATGTTTCACACGTTCCTTCTTCCCCAGCATGAATTCTTTCCTACTAGTAGATTTGTGGCACTTTTTTTTCTTTTTTTTTTTTTTCTTTTTTTTTTAATACCCAGTAGAATGTTCTTGAACAATTTCCAGTTCCTATTAATATTTCCCACATTAAATTGATGTTCCTGGCTTGTTACAGCAACAGGGTTTTTTTATGCTTGGACAAATTGTCCCTTTCTGTTTCTAACTGGTATCACATTCAGTGTGCATGAGGTAAATGCAAGTGTGTCGTGATTGCTGGTAGCCAAATAAGGCAGGTCTGCACTGCTTGAGTGAGGTCCGATGACTAACATGTCTGCAATAAAAAGTATTATTTATTGTTTCTAGAAATGCTATAAAAATGGGATGATCCTCTCTAGCAGTGGTCTCCAAAGCAGGGTGCTCTCACCCCAGGGAATGCACAAGACGATCCATGGGGGTGCAGGAAGAAAATGTTAGAACTTCAGTAGTGCATGGGTATGGTTTATAAATAAGTGAAAATGCATATACTGGGGGTGCATGTTCAAAGGTTTTTTGTGGATGTGTTGCATGATCCAAAGGGTTTAGAGATGCCTGGTAAGTGTATTTTTAGGCTACACACTTAATTCCCAGTTTCTCTTGGCCACTGGCAGGCAGGACACTGGGGCAGATTGACCCTCACTAGGAGCTACCACAGGAGTCCTTACGTGGTTGTGACAAAATTTAACCTGGTTCAGTGCCTGCTTGCAGAGAACTGTCTGCAGCTTTCCAACCATGTGTAGATGTTGATTAAAGAATGTCTTCCTCCTCCCCATTCTATCCTTATGGCATTGCAGTTTTCTAAATGCTCAGGTCATATGAATCATTCTTCAAATAGTAAGTATAGAAGCATAGATAACAAAACTCTTCTATGATCTTTTTTTTTTTCAAGCACCTGTTCAGACTGCAAACACAATACAGTTACTGTGGCATCCTTTGCTTTATACATTATGCCATACTGGACAGAAAGCTGCAGACTTGGATAGATTAGATTGACAGCTCTTCACAGCAGATGGGGCTGCAATCTGAGATCCGAAGCAGTAGCCCACCTCCAAAAGAGTTCTTGTGGTTTAGACATTTCTAAGTCTAAAAACATTGTCTAGGTTAACGTAATACTAATTTCTAGGCTGTTATTTTAGGGCAGCCTGATGGAAATGTTGCCCACTGCAGCTTCTTGTGTCTGTCTTCATGCACAGAATGGCAGTAGCTTTTGGAAGAATTACTTTCTAGACCGTCTTAGATCTATAAACATGATAGGTTTTGCAGCCCCGGTTGAGTCTGATCAGAGCTGACATCCTTGTGCTTCTGTGAGAGCTGCGGGAAGGATGTGCTAAATATGTCAGGTTAGAGTCTCCCCAAGCAATTTGACAACAGTTAGGCTGAGTGCACCATTTTGGAAAAGTGTGCTGACTCATGACATAAGAGAGGAAGGATATTTATTTTTAAGGAGTAGGCTAGAATGGTGGGATCCAGACTCACTTCACGACTCTTCCAAAGTTCCCATGTGTCAGAAAATCACTGAATACCTGTGTGCATAGATATTCTCTTCATACAGCAATTATAACACTGTTTTCCTTTGTGTTGCTTTATCAGTTCTAAATGCCTTTGGAACAGGGAGTGTCTCTAGTTATGTGTGTAAAGAGGACTTGGCGCAACAGACCCCTTGTTTACACAGGGAAATCTTCAGGCTACTCCCATGCAAATGTTGCATGGCAGTAGTGGTCATAGGGATACCTGCTGATCTTTTCCTCCCATTTGACATTTAGGCATACATAGCAATTCTAAAAATTATCCTGACAACAAATGGGAAAACTAATGTGCATGGAAACTGCTGCTGACCAGTAAAGAGAGGGCGGAAAGAACACGTGAGTTTTAAACCAAGCCAGGTTCTTGCTTTGTTTCACCTCCCATCCCCAAAGTCACCACTGGCCTGAGGCAGGAACACATTGCAGTGGGAAGCAGTAGATACCCAGGGTGACTCCTGGCAGAAGATTTGCCCTATGCCAGCTAGGAACGCTTGTGAAGCTGCAGCCTGAATGGCATGGAATCACAGAATCATAGAATCAAGCCATGGAGTCATAAATCCACAGAATGGTTTGGGTTGGAAGGGCTCTCAAAGCCCACCCACCCCACCCCATGCCGTGGGCAGGGCTGCCCCCCAGCAGCTCAGCTGCCCAGGGCCCCATCCAACCTGGCCTTGAGCGCCTCCAGGGATGGGGCACCACAGCTTCTCTGGGCAGCTGTGCCAGTGCCTCACTGCCCTCTGAGTAATTAATTTCTTCCTTACATCTAACCTTAATTTCCCCTATTTTAGTTTAATACCATTTCACTTTGTCCTGTCACTATCTGTCCATGTAAAAAGTCAGTCTCCTTCTTGTTTCAATTTCCCTTCAAGTACTGGAAGGCTGCAGTGAGGTCTCTCTGGAGCCTTCTCTTCTCCAAGCCAAATTCCCTCAGCCTTTCTTCATAGGAAGAGAATACACTGCAGGCATCATGTTTTGCTTGAGCTGTAATCATGCACTACAGAAAGCTGGACAATGTTTTCACCAAATAGCATTTCCCACTATTTTTATTGGATTTCCACAATTGTTTTTGTCCATTAGATGCCAGCAGTGTGATTCTTGTTGTGTTACGTTCTCATGGGAATAAGTGCTGCTTTGGAGGCATGGCGTAGAAGGAGCTTTCTTTTCAAAATCTCAGGTTTTGCAAGAATTTTAAGGTTTCATCTTAGTTCTTGACACCTGCTTTTTTAATATCTCAGTCTCAGCCATTCTCAATAACTTGCTTTAAAAAGTCTTTCGCTTAAACCTGTCTGGGAAGCTTTCACCTCCATCTACAGGGGATGTGATTCTGTGTGTAGTGAATCCTGGCTCTCTTTCCAAAAGGTTATACTGCACCAGCTTGCCTTGCTGCTGGAAATGCTTTCCCTTGCGCTCCTCTCAACAGATCAGTTTAAAACACAACATCCATAGCTCTGAAAAACCTTCAACCCTGATTTGTTCCCCAGCTCCTTAATTTTAAAGGCACAGCTATCCACAGAACTTTTAGAAAAGAGATGAAAAGCAGATGTATGTGCTGAGCACTGCAGAGCACTGTATGATAGGTGGGAAACTTCATGCAATAATATTACTCAAGGTGGAAATTCTTGACTGTGGCCCAGTTCACAAAAGTTATGAAAACCCTGTTATGAGTTTGATGATGCTTTTTGAAATTAGAGGGGATAGGGAACAAAATGAAACCATGAAAACAATCGCAAAAGCTGAAGGGCTCTGGGTTCAAATTTCTCCCAAATGTTTGTTATGTTTTTAAAACAGAGCCTTTCAGTCAATGGCAGCAGCATGTGTTTTCAAAAATTGTGCAAGCTGGCACAGTTCAGTGCCTCAAAGAGAAAGAGGCAAAATGTAGCCTTGAGAGTCAAAAACCTTTTTCAGTAAAGGCTTTCTTTATGTGTTCCTGTAAGTTCATCCTGCCATTTATTGGAATATGAGATTTCTTGCAGCAGTTTCCTTTTCACTTGAATGTAAAATGTTCCTCCCCCTCATCCCCCCTTTTTCTTTTTAATCTTTAAAAAAAAAAAATTATACTCTTTATTACAATAAGTTATCTTCATCAAATATAGTATTTTTGCCCTGCTTTCAATTAAAGACTCCTAAAAACATTCGGTTTACTGCCAAGACAGATTTTTGATAGTTAAGAAGCTTTTTACTTCATATCATATAGGGCAAGAAGGTGGTGGTCACACTGAGAATTTAGTATTTTAATACTAGTTTTCTACTAATAATATATTAAATTATTTCTAAGTAAGAAACAAATTTGACTTCACCTGTAACCTAATGACAAGGCTCCACATGGTTCCATCATTTTACTCCTCAATTTTTAGTCATTTTCAGTGGCCTGGAGTGTAAATTCACTCTAACTGGTCTTATTTATCGTCTTTCTATTCAAATTAGGGCAATAGTGGCATGCTTTATCTACTTGGTTTTAATTTATTTTTGCTGAGAGAATGGTTCGAAAACTGTCTGAGACTTATTCTCAAGCCAGCATCTGAATGGGAATCTTGAGTTTGCTCAGTGATGTTCCATTGACTGAGCATAGGACTGGGTATAGGTTACCCAGAAAGCCTGTGGACCATCCATTGGATGGTCACAGCCTGAGGGTTGTTGTCAGTGTCTCTATGTAGAAGATGACAGTGATGATAAGTGATGTCCCCTGGGAGTTAGTCTTGGGACTGGTGATCTCCAACATCTTTATCAATAACATAGTGGGATTGAGAATAACTTCAGCAGCTTTGCAGGTGACACCAAGCTAAGTGGTGTAGTTGGCAGGAAGGTATGGCATCCAGAGGGACCGGACAAGTTTGAAAAGTGAGCCCACATGAACCAAATGAGGTTCATTAAGGCCAAGTGCAAGGTGTTGCGCTTGGGTCAAGACAATCCCAGATGTGTATACAGACTGGGAGAGGAACACACTGAGAGCAGCCCTGTGGAGAAGGACTTGGGATTGCTGGACATGATCCAGGTGGACATGATCCAGCTGTGTGCTCTTGCAGCCCAGAAGGCCAAATGTATCCTGGGCTGCATAAAAAAAAAAAATGGCCAGCATGGTGAGGGAGGTGATGTCTCCCTCTGTTCTGTATGTAGTACTGTTCTACTGTAAGTCCCCAGCTGGAGTACTGCATTCAGGCTTGGAGCCCTCAGCACATGAAGGATAAGCAGCTGCTGGAGCAAGTCCAGAGCAGGGCCATTAAGATGATGAAAATGCTGGAGCACCTCACCTGTGAAGAAAGGCTTAGGGAGCTGGGACTGTTCAGCTTGGGGAAGGCTCCAGGAAGTGTTCACTACGGACTTCCAGTACTTGGAAGGGAGCTTATAAGCAGGAAGGGGACTGACTTTTTACATGGACAGATAGTGATAGGACAAGATGAAATGGTTTTAAACTAAAATAGGGGAAATTAAGGTTAGATGTAAGGAAGAAATTAATTACTCAGAGGGCAGTGAGGCGCTGGCACAGCTGCCCAGAGAAGCTGTGGTGCCCCATCCCTGGAGTCACTCAAGGCCAGGTTGGATGGGGCCCTGGGCAGCTGAGCTGGTGGGGGGCAGCCCTGCCTACAGCACGGGGTGGGGATGGGTGGGCTTTGAGGTCCCTTCCAACCCAAGCTGCTCTGTGATTCTAAGATTTGTTGCTAACACAAGGTTTGCTCTAGGCTTGTGAGCAAGTCAAGGCCTTAACTCAAGTGGATGACCACAGTATACAACTAGTATTCTCCACATAGTAAATTGAACGTCTGTGAATGTTCATGATCCACTTGAACTGAATGATCTTGAATGATCACAGAACTTAAGTGTAAGTGGACAGTAAGCTTGTTCTCCACCTGAAGTAAGGTTTGGCACCTACCTTTAGAGGTATCTGGCAGCATGCTTATATGTGAATGTGCTGCTGTGCATTGGTACATCTATTTGCTGCTTTTGCACACACTGGTACAGAAACTAACTGGTTGTAGTGAAACCTGGATGCATTTGCAGTATAAGAGCTAGAGCTTAGCACAAATGCACTGCAGTTGTCTCTTATCTGGATAAGTGCAAATGAGCAGATGTAAAGAGTAGAGACTGGTAAATCAGGTAAGGCATTAAGTCAGTCTTGAGGACATGAGGAAGCACTGTAAATGTATTGAGGAAGTCAATCAAAAGGTAAGGTATAATGAAAAATGGATGAAAGAGGGAAAATTATATGGGACTGTACTGAGAACAGTTGAAGTTGCTGGCCCCAATTAGTGTTTGTGAAATCCCTGGCTGTTGCCATGGGAATAAATGTGCTACTACAAATGCAGCATTCTGGCTTCTTCACAGGATCAAGCGAAGTTGGAAAGAAGCAAATCCCTGTGTAAACATCAATATCGTCAATTAATTAGGAAACACAGCAAGATAAATAATGAAGCCCCAAGAAAGGTAAATTAATTTCTGTTTTCTTTCTGATAGGTTCAAAAGTTTCCCCAGTTTCAAACTATTTCTGCAATTCACTTTTATTCTAGTGTAATGCATAATGCAAGTTGTTGTGGAGGGAGATTTTGTAAAAATGCATTCTTTAAAAATGTATTTCAACTACTTACACACATATCTTGCTTGAAATTTCATTTAGCTTATTTATTTTTATTTTTATTTTTATTTTTATTTTTATTTTGAGATAAAATTCCACATAAATAATCCCAGAGTTCTGTGTTTTTTTAAGAAAAATTGATAAACAATCAAAAATATTAAACAATGCAAAAAAAAAAAAAAAAAAAAAAAAGCATTTCCAACAGTCTTGTCTCTTCATTACTTCAGAATCATATACTTGACATTAGAGTAGATCCATTGTACACATGTGGGCTTGTTGAGATACATATAGTATCAAATTACAGCTGGATTCCCACATTTCTTAAGGAAACCCTTGCTTTTCTGAGTTCAAGTCAAGAATCTCATCCAGTTTTCACAGCCACATCACAACGTCCCATGTTCAAATTTCTTCTGTAACCCAATGCAGCCAAAACATCCCATGTTGTGAATATAATGAAAGGGTGTCTTAAGAAAGAAAACAAAAGAAATAATGCTAAAAGTGTTTCCATAGAGTAAATGGGTTTCCTTAGCTCACATTTGACAAATTGCTGTATTTGGAATTCTCACAAATGTAGGTCAGGGGTACAGTTCTCAAATATATCATCAACTGTTAAGAGTTTGATTAATTGAGTCTACATTGATTCAATTACTGCATCAGTAGTTTGGCATTTTCAAAAGTTAATCTTTTTTATTCATTAGTAATTATTGTTTAATCCATATCTTGTAATATTCCTGATGATCAGCTCCATTCATTTAATAAAGAACAGCTAAATAGCTCTTTTCCAAATACTACCAAGCTTGCATCACATCTTCCAAACTTGGGATCGAGCAGGATTTTGAAGTCTGATGGATGACAGAGCACCACTCACGCACACAGCGCAGACAAGATCAAGTTGGAATACATGGACTGCTTTGAATTTTGTAGTGCTTTTGTTGTGTTTGTATAAAATTGCCTCAGGAAAGAAAAGGCAATCAGAATCAGAGCATTCGCTGGCCACTAGCTCAGCCAGCTGAGGTTTTCACTTGCAGCTCCGAGTGAAATGCTGCCTGCCCTTGGGCTTGGCGGTCTGTATAACACTCCTTTTCTCTTGAGTTTTCTTCTTTCTACTTTTTCTGTTTGGATGGAACTTCCCTGGGTGGTGCAAATTGGGGTAGCTACCAAGCAGGGTCCTGATCTCTGCTGCGGCCTCTAGGTGTTGCTATAATACAAATAATTAATCAAACAATGTTTCATGTATCCATAGAGGGAGTTGCCAATTTTTGTCAGACATGCTTAATTATATACAATCAAATCTCTTTCCTTTCTCTGTATCGTAACTGAAATTTGAGCTCTAAATATTGGACAAATAAACCTGAATGTGAGAAGAAACGGTAGGAAAACTGTAGAAAGAGATTTGGCTAGCCTCTAATTACATTCACTCATTTTGGGGTGCCCTGGGGCCTCCTGTCTGAGGATGGTCTCTGCTAGGTGAGGCTCCTGACTCAGCCCAGGCTCCCAAGGCATTGTGTCTCTTTGTGGGGACGCAGCCACTGACATGGTGATTTAGGAATACAAGCACATGAGGCGCACATAAGGATATGAGTGCAGGTGATCTAGATTGGGGCTGATATCTAGGGACACAATTTATGGTTCCCCCAGTAACTATAAATTGAAATACAGGCAAGCTACTGAGGGTATACTGAGGATAATACTGAGGGTTTGTCAGTAGATCCGCGTGTTTTACCTAGCAGGAGTATTATGCAAAACTCCTCGACGTACCAAGTAGGTATTTTAAGAACAGCGGTCTAATTTTTAAAATAAGCCATTAAAAAAAAGAAAAAAAGAAAAAGATTTGGAAGAGTTTGCACATCCCTTTGCTTTGCCGCATTTCCAAAGAACGATGTGCCAATCCTGCAGCCTACCACAGCTCATCACTTGGTGCCACCTCCAGCTGAGCAAGTCCTGCAGGAGACTGGCCGAGGGGCAGGTGCCTCTGAGAACTGCTTAGAAAATGGATTTATAGTTAAACAGTTTTGCCTATTGGGGGATAAGTCATCCCTCCTGCAAAGCAAGGGCAGGCGAAGGAGGAGAGCTGTCTGCCCACAGAAATTGCTGTGTGTGCCCACTGGGGCCTGGTTCTACCAGGGCAGGAGATGGGATCAGACCTCAGTCCACTTTCTAGCCAGACACACATGCTGTGGCCTCCCTCCCTTGGGGCTGTTTAATTGGGGCAAGTTAATTACAACTTTTTGCTGACATGGAGAAGTGCAGTGAGGAGAGGGAGGTCTCTACAACGGGGCCTCCATGACAGTCATGGATAGGAGCTTATTGAGGCTGGGTAACCAGGCACTGCAGGTCTCACTGTATTTATATGAAAGCTCTTTTAACCTAAGGACTAGCCATTAAACTGCCAGTGTTCTTAAGCATCCTTCACCAATCTTTCCACTCTTAAGACTCAAGTACACAATTTTTTAATGTTTTATAAATGATAAAAAATTCACATCAGATTTTAACAGAATTAAGCATACTTATTCAACACACATGGGGCCTCTGAAAAAAACGTTATTCAATTTAATAATTTTAATTTACATTGTATATGTACAAGAGCGTTTCTTTCAACCCACAGGTTAACACCACAAAAAGGAGAAAAAAAAAAGGAAAAAGAAGAAAGTACTGCAGTTAGCGGAGTGAAGAAACTCTTGAAACACTGTTGTCTGAAACAAAAGCAAGGCACTCTCCCTTAACACCTGATATATTCCTGAATTCTGCCTAGAAAAAGGCATGTTCACACTGAGAGAGCTGTGAGGAAGGTAGGAGATTTATTCTGCATTAATTCTTCTTTCACCATCGTGACCTGTCACTGGCTGCACTCTACGATGGGTCTGTGCACTGGAGTTGAAATGAAGGACGGTTCGGTAGGTGACGGGAATGGGAGAGTATCACAGTTAAGACTATCCATGGAAGACTAAAGCACACCAGCTACATGAAATCTCACATGGGGCTCTGGACCTGCTCCCTCCATTCACATCCCACTGAATAAATAAACCTCGCCCGACAAAAAGCAATGTCACTGTACTGTGCTGAAAACTCAGTGGAGGGGCCTGCTCACAAGGAGCGCCTGGGACCCCTTCGCTGATGCTCAGCGCCTGGCAGGCTCTGTCCCTAGGCAGAAGTGATTTCCCAAGGGACCTTGTGTCTGACACAAGGAGACAAAGGTAAACATACTTTCTGATTCGGCTTCTGTATGTTTTTGTATGCGCACATGTGTGTGATTGTGTGTATATATATATATATGTATATATATATATCTAGTATATACAAAAGCAAGTTCAGTCAAAATATATTTGTCTTGCTGGTCAGGCTTGTTACAGCAACCTACAAGAAACATTAGCTTCTCTGATATTTAATTATGCTATTATGTTTGCACATAAGCTTAAAAGTCAATACAAAAAGCAATACTTTTCCAAATATTATCTGCAGGTAAACCGGAAATATTAACTATAGTGATTAGAAGTCTGTTTCCCTATTGACACTACTATAAATCTTGATATAAGAATAATTTTTTCATAAAAGCACATCCAAACATAGTAAGTGATAAAATACCAGATTACTATTTGAAAACCATACAGTGACTCGATATCTGGGTTATCCTTTGCAGCAATTAGGCAATTCATTTGGCATCTGTTTGATTGTATAATTTAATTTCCATATAAACAGCATAGTTTAAAAAAAGACAAAAGCTAGAATGTTTAAAGCTAACAAAAGATACAGTGACATCAGGTTGACATTCAAAAATTTCCTTAGCAAAATGACCAACAAAATTTTGACTTAATACAGTGCATATAAAGTTTTTTTTTTAGAACTAAAATCTTTAAATATTATTTGAATTTAGCAAAACATGAGCAAGATTTTAATATCAAAGTGCTAAACAGTACTGCCTTAGAAGTCACTGCAAATGAACTGTAAAATAGCTCTGCTTGTGATCTGACAGATATTTTATATACAAATGGTTAATAAAAAGACACGCGCACGCTCACGCACACACACACAAATATAGGTATATACATATATATATATACACATTATATATATGTATATAGTTTTCCAACTGGTGTATCTGAGTCAGTGTGAACACCCCATTTCCTTATCGTGTGTAACAGGGCTCCTACGAGCTGGCAGTCATTGCAATAAATACAGGCAAAGCCAATACAATATACCATGCATACAAACGTTTATACAAATAAAGACACTATGCAACAAATTATTTCATATTAATATGGCATCAACAGTATAAACATACAAAAAGGAGTACGAACACGGAATGTTTAAACGCAGCTCACTATATCCTTCCTAGCACTTACATTCATACTATTTTACAAGACTTGCTTGTTCTTGAAACCCATCGTGCGTCTGTTTACTAACCAGGTACTTCTGTTAAAGTCTAAAGGCAAACTATCCCTGATGCTGACCCTGTGCGCTCCAGCCACTACTTACTTGCATTTCCTTGTCTAGGGAACAACTGAGCCGTGGTCGTTCCCGTGTCTCCCACAGACATTTGTCAGTAAGTCACGCTACACGGAGTCAAGTTTGGAAAACTCTGTCATGTAAGTTAGTGCACATCAGTTTCTCACTTGGTTTCTTCCTTTTATTTTCATATTAAAATAAATTAGTTAATAAACAAGACTTAGTAAGACAGCACTTTAAAAAATTGCACTTGAACATGGGAGCTAACAGCCATCGTCATTTTGCTATATTGGATTTATATGAAATGTTCAATTGAATGTACTTGGTTAAAAAAGTGAGATTTTTGTTTCGATTGTGCTGATGTATGTGCCCTTGATGCAGGAAGTATGCTAACGGTATCCTCACGAAACACATACTACCCTGGCAAACAACTATTTGCTGTTCTTGATTTCAAACACACATCTTCTACCACTGTATTCCTCATGTCCCATGAGGTGTTAAACAACAGGTTTGAAACAGTCGTGTTAACCTTTTACTGCTGCTGGGATAGCATTGTCCAAAAGTGCTATATTAGCCGTTTAAAAAACCCAAGTCACGCACACACACACACAAAAAAAATACTCAAAAAAAAAAAAAAAAAAAAAAAAAAAGGAAAAACAAAGAACACAACCCCAAAACAGTAAGCCAGTAAGTTTTAGGCCTCATGTTGTAAGGACAAAGCGCCAGAAAAGACCTCATTTTAGAGCTGGAGCTGCTTTTCTGTTAAGTGAGGGCAGAAATGTTAGCGGTAAGTCACGATCCGTTTGCCTGCTCTGGTGGGCATTTGCCTTTCAGGAGGGTGGCTGGACTCAGAAGGGCAAGGTGTCCAGAAACAGCCTGTCGATAATGGAAGGGGCTGGCACCAAGTCTTCCAGTTTCAGGTAAAAGATGCGCTGCAGTCCCAGTGTGCAGAGAGAACGCAAGTCAGCAAGAACACCCAGTACCTTAGGCTCTGCGGACTCGAGCGGCTGTCCTTTGTTTTGGCAACTGAAAGTTAAGTGATCTTTCAAACTGCTTGTGATCTTGTTGCATAGCTCTTCCACTTTCTTTGGTTCTTTTAAGCCATGTCGTTCTGCAAAGTGAGGGCACAAGAAAAGAAACACAAACATGTCAGCATCCCTACTTCAAGTGGAGAGGACTCATTTGCTTCAGCATAACTATGTGCTCTGGTAATCGAAGCAAAAGATGCTTCAAAAAGTGTATGATTTCTTTCAACAGTTCAGGTTATGCGATGTCAGTTAACCTTTTTGTCACACAAAATAAGAGATGATAAGCCCCTGTTTGTTTTTAGCTACTAAAATGGGTAACAGAGATGCTCAATCATGACTGAAATTCTAGTATAATGCGTCCGAGTATCCTGTGTATCTCATATAATTTCTGCGATAAGAGACAGAATTAACTGGGTGATTTTCCAGCAAAACTATCACAGGAGGTGTTTTGGAGATTTCTGTGCTTCCCCACCAGTTGTGAATGCTCAATAACTATGGCAACCATTATTTATTCAGTGAATTCAAGTGGCGATCGATATCCTTAGCCAGCTTCATCAGCGCCAGGCCCAGAATTCCACCAGGAATTTGCAAACACTCTTATAAGAAACTAAAAGCAACTCACCATCCTTTGTTATTTTGATCAGCTACTGCTTTTTAACTTATTCTTTTTTAAAAGGCTCAAAATAAAAACAGCCTGGAAGTTAACTATTTTGCTTTGAGTAAGCAGTGCCTAAAGTGAAAAGGCTGCTATGTTATCCATCACAGAAAAAATCTCAACATTCCTAAAAGCAAGGGAAGCCACGGCTTGTCCCCATTTGAATAGCTTTTTAAAATGCTGCAATGCTGCTAAGTACATCCCCAGTTCTTTAAGCTTAGGTGTAATGAATCAGATTTGTCATTCATTCTAAGCTGGCTCTTTATTAGTACGAGAGAGATAATTTCATGCTGTTTGCTATCAAATTTTAGTGGATGAATTAATTTAACATTTCAGAAGAAGGATCTCAAATAATTTTGTGGCCTTTTGATTTTTCCTTTGACTTGGAAATTCACGGATAAGTAAAAAGCGGCTTCACAACAAAGTGCTCTCCACTTACATGCAAAACAGCATTAGACTGAATAGAGTAGTCTAAGATAACACAGATTAAATTAATTTTAGTCAACGGATGGAAAAAGCAGTGATGGTATAGGATGAGCAGTGAGGGATCGTGGCATTTCTTCTGATGCATCTGAAGCTGTCTGCCTGCCCCATTTCTCTCCCCCACCCCGGCAGCCACGGGCTGTGTTGTGCCAATTGCCCCAAGTCCTGCTCCTTTCTCTTTACTCCAGGAGGAGGTGGCAGTAGATACTTTCTCTGTCCACCCCCTGATGAACGCTGGAAAGAGCACAGTCTTCTTTACTTCCAGAAGCAGGCACAGCAGAGCCTTGCCCTGACATGTGTGTATAAACTACTTATGCCTCCCCTCGCTGACGTTTTTGGCCAAATGCTCTTGACAAACCAATAAAACAGATGGAATTCAATGAAGGCAGTCAGAAATGGAAAGGTCTGATTTTCCAGTGATTTTCACTCCTTCTACACTGTTTCAACATTACTGAGTTACGCAGAGCTATCTCCTGAAAAATACTAGTTTGGGATCAGAACCAGGAGGCACGTGCATACATCTCTGGCCAGAAGGTGAAGCAATGAAGTACCATCAACATGCTCTGCTGCTTCAGAGCAATGCTCATCCAAGCAGCAGCATCTGCTTCAGACGTCTTTTTCACCTTGGAGGAGTTAAAAAACTTGGGTATCCTAAGTGCTTTGTTTACATTAAAACATGAGGAGTCAATGAATATTTAAAGCCTTTCCAGTAAATGTTGAGTAGTGTAATTATGTAAACCTTAACTACACAGGTCACTAGGAGTAAATACTTAGCCAGATTCTGCCATTAAAAATCTTGGGGGATAAATATTTTATACAAATTTAAAAAGCTGTAGGTTGTTGTTGGTTTGATGTTTTTTTTATACTTCTAGCCCACTGAGAATCTGCAGGACATGAAGTCAATCCTGTGGTCTTTGAAAAGTTTCCATCTTTTAATCGGTTCTGATGTTGTTTCCTGGCTATGTAAGTGAAGATATCTTTATAGATCTGCAGAGCTGAAATACTACAACTCTGACTTCAGAATAGCAAAGCACATTTTCAAACCAGTGCCTCAGTAGATGTGTATGTTGCCACAGAGTATGGAAAATGATCTCTGGCTTTTGAGCATACAGCAATGTTGTTAACATTTCAAGTAAGAACTAGACAGTCTTTGTCTTACACGGACAAGTTCAAAAGGTTTCACGAACAAATCATGTCTTTGACGTCTAGCCATGAAGCATGCCAATGCAAAATACAGTATGTGCATAGACTGTAATATTAGCAGACTTACTTTAAATAACAAAATCAAGGAAATGCAGGAGTAAGGCATGCTACAACCTCGATCTGCTCTTTGGTCCTACAACATGAAAGCAGTCTCCAACAAACAAGATTGTCTTCCCCTGCACAAATTGCCCACGTGAGTGTTTGATGTTTGCTCTGTCTCTACAGATGTCATTTCTGACAACTGGAACTGCTTCAGTGATAGAAGGGGTTTGCAGACTCCAATCCTTAAGGCATCCCTTCAGGGCCCATAAAGTCAAAGCCATCTGCTTGGAAGCATCTCTGCTAAAAATGGGCACTTTGCCCTAGCATTGCCATTGCAAGCTGGTCATTACCTCTCTCAGGTAGACTTGAGGAGCCTTGGGTCTAAGTCACATCAAAGATTTAAGTTTAATAGTTAGGGTTCAAATAACAGGAAACAAGTTTTCTTGCCTTTTCCACACAGCCAGTGACTTTAGGGGAAAGAAAGACCCGCAGTCTTTCTTATTTAACCTGCAGGTAGCAAAATGAGGCACCTGTGGTAAGTAGGTACCCTGTCTCTGCAATCAGTGGTCTCCTAATCATTTGTGGTATTCCACAGAATGTTCTTATCCACACATGACTGAGAAGGTCAAGATTTATCCCAAGAAAGACAGCTAGTCAAAACCAATAGATTTTCTCTAACCGATCGAGAAGGTGTGTAAATATTATTGTATTCAGACTTTCTTATAGGGACAATTAAAAAGGCATGGATAAAGTGAATATAGGATTTCTCAGGCTCGTGGTTTAGGATACCATTGATTTTTGCAAGAAAAACGGTGATTTATGGCAAGGATGCTCTCCATAAGCCTGTCAAAATGATTCATTGGAAGTCTTGCCTTTAAAGCTCTGCAAACTTAGCAGCTCATTCTGGCAAAGTGAACACGGGAAGTTTCTTACACCTTTCTCCTTTTCCCACACACGATTTCCGGGAATCTTGATGTGATTCTGTCCTATAATTATGCTGATCAGCAAAAACTTCTTAAGAAGAGAGTCAAAGAGTAGGAAAAGCTGTCACCAGCTGTGCCAGTCCTTTCCCTGGTCTGTGTCTTAGGGCAGATGACATCAGGGCTAGGCAGATTTGGTTCCACCTTTATGAAAAACACCCTCAAAAAGTACAAGTGTTTTGAAGATCTTGAGTAGCTGAGAGACCCTTAGGCTCTGCGCTCTGTGTCAGGGCAGGTCAGTTTTAGCTTTAATTAATTCTGAAATGTCAGAAACAGTCCTGTCAGAAATGCAGCAGATTAATGGTACAGACTTAAAATAGGCCTCTTGATTGTCTCGGTTTCAATACAATTATCTGATTTTCTCTTCCCCCTTCACAATCCTCTTCCCCTTCTCTAACTCAAAGAAACACCAGGCTCTGTTGCCTACAGCTTTCTGATTGCCTTACACATGCTTGGCTGCACGGCAAAGCAGCAACTTGATGGACCCAGGAGCATCCTTTCCCATTGCAGCCTGGCCACATGCACCCTGCCTAACTTTTTCACAAAGGTCCCAGGCTGCGGACACAGACTTCCAAGCTCCTTCTACCATCAGTGCAAAGACAAATGTATTGGAAGATGGTTTGGAATTGAGGTGGGTGAACCACCTTTAAGAGGTGATCTGTATTCTTCCGGGCAAAGAACCTAAAGTTAGGTGAGCTGAATGATCAGAGAGGACACCACAGTATGCTCCCTTCTTTAGGAAAACCACAACTTAACACAGGCCACCAGGAGCTTCCAGGAGGAAAGAGTTCTTGCCTCATCAAAGGAGTGGGAGAGGAGAAGGAGGAGTGAGTGCTTCACATCAGATGCTGACAGTATTTCCCTCGTCAAAGTGGAGAGGGGAAGGCAGACAATGCAATCTGGAGGGTTTTTTTTTATCAGCGGCTCTCCTACACTCCTCCAGTCTGCCACCTGCTCCTATATAGACTCAGCACACGAAGCAGCCACTCCAGAGAATCCTGGCAATGGGACTGAGGGTATCTGCTGCTGAAGAGGAGGTGAGCCTCTCCTCCCGTGGAAAGTCAGACAGATCCATATACAGAAGGGAACTGCAGCAGCCAGACCCTTTTTGGCCAGCCCAGAGTCAATACTATTTCTTGGTAAAAACTCTGTTTGTAAACTGCAAGGGAGAGCTCAGCAGCAGGAAGACAAATATAAACTCACCATTAATTGAAACCTCACAATATTCTTCAGTGTTGTAGTGCCAGTCTAACAAAGCAGGAAGAGCGTGAATAAGCCTAGTATATACAGTGGCTCTGAACTGGTCTGTAAAATACTTAAATTAAAACATATGCCAAAAGAGCTTGGCTAAATTAGGGTGAGAATGCTCTGTGCTCAGAGCATCCCACTGAGAGTGTCAAGTGGGCAAAACAATAATATTTGGATGTGGATAGAGAAAGGAAGAGACAGAAAGGAAAGAGAAACAAGAATAGAGAGAAAGAAAACACAAGCAGTTTTAGAGAGAGCACAAATATGAGACTAAGAGTGAGCCCTTCAGATGATCTTCACTGTAATCTCAATCCTTCTATTTTGACATTGGCAGAAGAGCATTATTAGTGACCATTCAGGAAGCTAAGGGGGTATGTTAAACAATAGTCCAAGCTCATATCTGGTCTGTTCTGCTGATCTTCACCATCAACACAGTGTAAGACTTAGAGAAAGTCCAGCATGAAATGGTTGTACGGAAGCACTTGTGATCTGTACAACCTACTAAACTAACGGAAGTCATCATCATGAAACTAAGGACAGAGCCTTTCCTTCCATGTTGGGACTGTTCTTTAGCTCATTCTATCCTACATCCCAACAGAACAAGTGACCCAAAAGAACAGGACAGAACGCATTTTTTGCTTTCAGGGAGATGTGGGGTGAGTGTCTTCTAATTACTTTTTTTCTGGTTGATGCTCAGAGCACTGCTGATGTGCTCTGGAGGAAGTTGTGTCCGAGCCTTCTTAACCAACTGAGGGAAGTAAAAAAGGAGAAGAGAGACAGAGAGAGGAAGATCCTAAAGGAGTACCTTAAAGAAAAAAAAATATGCTGTGACGTTAGGGAATTTTAACTGTTTACAAGCCACTCACAATAAACCAAATGTCATTGGTTTCATTCCAGGGCTCTTTCGAGCTAATCTCCTGTCTGAAAATTCAGCAGGACTCTGACATGGTTCTTTTATTTCTATGGGACTCACTGGAAATTCCCAGGAAACATCAAATAAACAGGAAAAGCACAAATATATGGATCTGCGAATGGATGCAAATTTACAAAATCTTTTCCTGTTTATCTTATGCTATGCATACCACCAGCTTTACTCAAACTAAGCAGAGAATTAGTGAATACTGTGATATTCAATAGGTCCCCTGCTGCTCTAATCAAGATTACTGAACAGCATAAATGTTCGTATATGCCGATAACCATGCATCATGTACTGTGACCTGCAGCTGCAGTTGAGATAGTTATAGGGCTTTGGAACTACCATGATTTTACTGAGGAGCTGATTTGGTATCCCCAAATGAGAGATCAGCCCTCAGCACCTTGGGACATTGGGAACAACGGATGTTTTTTACTCCCCAACACAATGAGTTACATTTATTCCCTTTTCCTTCACTGGGAGAGAGATGTTTGTTGTTCCCGCCACCCTCACAGAACAGCAAACTATGAAAGCAAGCAGTGGCTTCTCTTACTTTCCTCCTTCACTGATACTTTCAATGACTACAAGAGGTTTTGTTTCCTAAGAGCGTGTCCTTGTTTGGTCTATGGAGAGCACTCATGAAATCAAGCTGTACAGGTCATCATTGTCAGGAGCATATTCTGTACTAGGAGCGACAATTCTTAGATTTGCTGCTACCTAAGGTGCTGTACAGTATTTAAACCAGATGTAACTGTTACACATCATTTTCTCTTTTTTTTTTTTGGCTGAGCATTCAAGCCACGAAAAATTGACAAACGTAAAACAAGAACGGGACCAACTTGTGTGATAATGAAGAAAATGTTGTTCAAGCCAACGTTTTGTTGTGCAGCACTTCTATTAAAAGCAAACAACTAAATTCACAAAACTGCAAATGGCCTCAACACAAAAGACAGTGACACTCAGTAGTTGGATATCCTGTCTTCCTGTAAAAAGGTCATTCTCTCTTGCTCTAACTCACAGGTAGGATTTGAACCACGGTTTACTACCTTCTGCCTCCAGAAGTTCAGTACAGGAAAGAAGTGTCTTCTCTGTAGGATAAAAAATGGCACTAAAACATCCACCTGAATCTAAGCCAAGACTCAAAAAAGTCACTTAAAATGTTCAACAGATACCTGATTTCCAAAATTTATCTTCCTTGCTCTTCCTTTTTGGTAGGACTATCTGAAAAGCAGCATCTGACTTGTCAAACTCAAAATGTCAAGAGAAGACAAGGATGCCATTTCTCATGGGCAAATCTCAAGGCTTCCCTGATTAAGAACATTACAAATATATAACTGCTGCGAAATTTTCAAAAGAACCACCAGCTCAGTATTTAGTGATTGGCCATAGCTACCTGATTTCCATTTTCATTTTCCATTTCTTAATATTCATCTTTATTTAGAGTACCATCCATTTTCAGGTGGCCAAATTTCTGACTGAGTCCCTAAATGCCCTTAGAGATCTTAAACCTGTGAATATAAATCACTAGACACAGGAGCCTCGATCTAATTTAGATTGCATGGAGTGCTACTCTCTTCTGAGAGCAAATCAGCAGAGATATTCTGGCATTGTGACATAAAAGAATAAACAGAAATCATGAAAACATGAATTTTAAGCACTACCTCATACAGAGTAGAAAATCACAGAATCACAGAATCATAGGGGTTGGAAAGGACATCTGGATCATCTGGTCCAAGCCCCCGCTAAAGCAGGATCCCTACAGTAGGGTGCACAGGAAATCAAGTAAAAAAGTTTCAAATACAGAAAACCTTAAAGCTGTTAGGGACAGAAATGCTCTCCTTCTAAAGGCATTCTATTTGTTTAGAAACTTTGAGAAGAACAGTATAAGACAGCAAACTCCTGAAAGGGCTGTTAGCAATGAAAGGAAGGATTGTGGGGCTTTATCAATGAAAAAATATTTCTATTAAATAGTGTATGGTGATCTGAGCCAGCCACTCTTTAAAGACAACCAAATGGTGTCTGACTCAACAAAAAGCAGGTTGTGGCTTTGTAAGGAGAAAAAACTTTTCATCCTATAGAACAGCCTTATCTATAGTCAGACTGATTGTTTGCAGGAACTCCTCTTTATCTACTTATATCCTCTCAGTCTCCAGTAAGGTAATCAAGAACAAGCTCCATAATCTTTGTCTACCTAAAAAGATATATCAAATATATCAGATATTATCTAAATCAGTGACAAGCACTGTACATATGTGAGCATATGTGTCTGTGTGTACATATATGTGGAGAGGGATAGTAACCGTCTTTGATTTACAGATCCGTAAATACGCACACATATACTATTTGTATGTGGGTATGTACATACACACACATGTATTTATAATACATATATGTAAGTACTTATGCTTTTGTGTGATCTCTGAATAAGGAAGTCAAAAATAAGTTGGGAACATTCTTTATGAGTTTAACATATCATTCATTTTGATTTTTTTTTTTCACGTGGAACAAAGCAATCCCAAATTATTCTGGACTTAAGAATTTTATCAAAGAAAGCAGAATCTGGACCTTAACATATCCTTTCTAAACAGCAGAAAAAAATCTAATGTAAGTTCATTAAAACCTTAGAACATTTCTAGCAATAAGCAAAGCGTTTGGGCTACAACAAATATAAGCGAACCCCTCTCTCAAACAAGAGGGAAGCGTACCACCTAAATTCTGAAGCCAAAAATTTAGCCCTACAAATGTCAGTGGGAATTGGCCAATGTACATTTGCCACTGAGCATTTTATGTCAGTGTTTCCCATGCATCCACTCATCCAAAGAAAGACTGCAGCTGATTTAGTTGAGGCTACCACCTGCAAACTGGTAGTTGCCTAAATGCAAGAGGAAATCAATATCCACCCCATCAGAGCTCCTAGCATCCCCAGGAAGACTCAGTTTGAGGCACACTGAGGTGCTGGCCCATGCTGTCATCACACCTCCAGCACCTTTCCGCTAGCACCTTTTCTGAAACGAGAGTCAGGCTTCCAGCTGCTCTGATGAGCTCCTGTGGCTCATCAGACACTCTCACCCCTAGCACTCCTTACCCCTCCTGCCTCTCCAGCTGTACCCCCTAAATTATCAAAAGCCCACAGTATGCAGTGCGTGCTTCAAGTGGCTTTGTTGGTCAGGGATGAGAAAGTGATACTTCATAACATCATACTCCTCTGTTTTGTACTTCCTACCCAGATTTGGCAGGTTCTTTAGTTTCCGGCTATTCACCCCACCAGGCAGAAGGGGAGATAAGGTCACGTACCTTGGCACACCCAAAAGCTTTTGTAAAGCTGCAGAAGAGATCTCTTCTCTAACTTTTCTCCAATTTTTCTCTTTCAACAAATCATAGAATATAGAATACCTACCATACCATACACAGAACACAGAATGCCTACATAGAATACCACCCAAAAGCAGCACTCTTTCAGGCACCGTGCTATACTAGCCATCTAGCTTCTAGCCCTCAAGCCACCCTCATGTTAGTATTTCCATGCAGAACACTTTCCTCTGGTAATTTGTTGCTTTCTAGGAATCCAGCAAGGATTTCAAAAGATTTTTGTAGGAGCTACTCAGTTTGCCTGGAAGCAATTTGATTTTTAGAGACAATTCCAAGAAAACAATGAAAACAAGAAGAAATAGACAGTCAGATTACAGTTTAATAGATGTATCTGATGGTCTAATGTTACAGTCTACAATTTCATAGAGGTCATTACGACACTTAAAAATTGCAATTACTTTATCCAGAATATTGCTAAGTTAACTGAAATTGCTTGAATCTACACTAAGTAAAGCACGAGTCTGAAGCATTATATAACAAAGGAGCACTTACCTGTTATCATAGTTAGAGCTGATAAACTTGCTAAGGCTGGGATATCAAGGTTAAGGCTCTTTAAGTTTAAGGAAAAGTCTTTAATAGAGTCGAGCCACTCCCCAAATCCACGAAGGCACTGAAGTCTATGAAGCACAAGTCCATTGCAGAATACAAACTTATCCTCAGCAGTATCAGACCTCAAATAAAAATAATTGAAAAAATTAGAGACGCATCTTCAACTTTACAGCAAAATGCATAACCAGGATTGAAGTGTCTGTCATTTAAAATCCAAGGCACATTATCCTGAGACATATGTGGGCATTCACGTTTGACAATATGCTTCTCCCTTGGGGCAAAAGTACAACAAACAAGCTTCTATGATTGCTTACTTTGTAGAGATATAAGCCTGAGGTTAGCTGTAGCATGTGGCGTAGACTGTCTAATTAGTTAAGATTTTGGTCCTGCCCAAAGGCATAAACAGAGAAGACATTTTACATTAAATACTGTATGTTTGAATCGCAGTAATACTACGTGTGTGCATTTTGAAATGCAAAACTAATGAAAGCTGAGGAGAGATGGGGTTCTGCAACTCTCAGCACTTACTTGGTTTGACCTGCATTTTTCATATTGTAAAAATTAATACAGAAAAAAACAATGGAAAACACATGCAATAATGCACAACATAACAGACTCTTTTATGTGAGAACCTATCGCAAGAGTGATGTTATTGCCAGGATCTCTCTCCTCCCACCCCCCATTGCCAGTATCCCTGTTAAGAGCTACATGCAAAGGTCATTTTCGACCTACAGAAGCAAGGCATAATTCAAATCACCGGTGTGGAATTTCTCCAGTCCCTGAAAGTGTCTTTGGTGAAATATCTTAACTGGTGCCAGGCTGACAGACAGCACCTCGTTCTGCTGGGTGACTTGGTATTAAGGAAAAAAATAATTTGAGCAAGATTTTAAAGCTCCTTTGTCCCTTTCAACAACAGACTACAGAGATGCGCGTGTGTGAAAAAAAGAAAGGAAAAAAAAAGGAGAAGCTTCTATACTAAAAATGCTTTTATATAGTTTATGCTGATGAGTATGAAGCAAAATTGTTCAAACTGTACCCAAGGATCAATTTTGATTTCTACGGAAGAAGAGGATGTGGTGTATCAAATAAAAAGAAGCGCATTAGTGAGAAATATGCTCCCTTTTAAAATCACTGCCTTATCTTTTGTGCAGCATAAAACAAATTATGCATCATCTCTTGTGGATGCAGACATTGTTGATGTTTTCTGTCATCATTTTGTTTGTTTGTTTGTTTTTTGCAATTGACAGCATTCCATTGTATATATTTATTTTATATTATATATATATATATTGTATATATATATTATATTATATATATTATATATATATTTATATTATATATTTATATATTTATATATTTATATATTTATATGTATCGCTATATTTGATCCTAAGAATGTGCACATGGGTGATTTTTCACATCAGCTGAAGAGGAAATGAAAGAAATAGTTACCTGATGGAGAGTCTTAGTACAAACAGCTCCAAAAAAGCTGATTCTATGAGTAATGTCTGATCTTCTTTTGGGAGGTCAGTAAATCCTGGAATTTTTTCTGCCCAGCCTCTGGATATGTCAATGGAGGCAGTCAGAAGATTATAGAACTGTTGTACATGTTCTGCATCTGTGCCTGCAGCAGCCTGGTCGGTGGAACAGTACTGAAAGAAAAACCACAGAAAGCAGCATTACAACACGACATGCATTTCAGGGCATCCTGAGGAGCATATGGTGCTACCTGCCTAACAATGCTTCCTTCTGCAGCAACGCTGACACAAGCATCCAAGGCACACTGAGCAGGTCTCCATCTATCTACCTGCTCAGCTACCTGGAGGCATTTTGCTATTCAGATGTATATTGCAAAGACATTTCCACAATTAGAGAAATTGTTTGAAATTTGTAAGTAATATGCAATATTTATTACATTTTGCAAGTAGCTCCATGCTATTAGCAAACAGAAACAGCAATCTGGTGGGGAGGATAATTTCAACCACAATAAAGGAGGAACACCATTTAGCTTACTGCAATTAAACATTTTTCCCATTGATGAATTTGTCTCAGTACGTCCAAAATGCAGATTTCTTCCCCAGCTTCTCAAATTGCATTTTATCAGACAGTGATAGAGACACGCAAGATAAATCATCTTTTATCTGACACGTGCAGCATGGCTTCATTTGAATATAGAACTGGTTGAAAGTAAACCAGCTGCCCCGTATCACCTCTTATCCTATACAGAGAAGCATTTCAGGCTCAGGAGAACCTATTATCCCACTGATTCGGCCATAACTTTTCCAAACAACCGCCTGACAGCCCCAGCTTGCAGCACTTCCCTGCGACCCTCCGGCAGCTCCCTCCCTGCTCTCTCTCACTTCCTCAGCACTGGATCCCTGTCCCTCCCGGGGCACTGTTCTTTTCAAGAGAAAAAGTAATAGGAGCTTTGGTGGCTTAGTCTGATTCTGTGCTTGGAAGGTAACAGCAACCCGCCATCAGGCATCGTGTGGGGTATTTCTGGGAGGGACTTCTTATGAGCCTGAGACTCAGCCAGGGAAAGGATGGGGTGATCTTCATTAGTGCACGCCTGTTGGAAGCTACTTTCCACACACAGTTATACCTGAGCCCATCAGCCTGAAGGTACTCCTAGCAGCTCAAGTCAGAGGGGAAGAAGAAGGACCCACATCTCCTCTCCACTGAGCACGATGGGAGCCTGGAAGGATCTTACTACAGGCATACCCCTTTGGCTGCATGTATCACCCAATTAACTCTCTGTGCAGGGCAGAAAGGGGGAACAGCAAGCAGATCCTCTTGGGTAGGCGTCCTGTTCCCTGCCTGCCCTAGTTGGAGCTGTTTGCTGTTGGTAGGACAGAGTTTCACAGTCAAATTGATTGTTGAACCACAGCAAAGACATGAGAAGTCCTAGAAATCTCTGGCTACATCTGGGCTGTCAGTGCTCACATGGAGACAAATTCTGCCATAGCCACTCTGAAGGAGGACAGAGTTGCAAGAGGGAGGATGAAATATCCAGAAGATGGGAAAATATCCAGAAGAGTAGAAAATTTGTACACTGCAAGAGGCTCATCTCTTCTTTCTATGAAAGAACCTGATGAGGAAGCTCAAGCAGTGCAAAACACTACTCCTGGCACTGAACTGCAGCACAATGCACTGGGGAACAGTTTGTGGCTGGAAAAAGATGGTATGTAGAGATCTTGCAGCCCCTAGTAATGAAGCTAAGATAGTGAATGTGAGGTGGTGGTCTTGTCCACTGTGTGGTCTTCAGCTCCTCAAACTCTAGAAGATCTGCCCTGTTGTGCAGGAGCTGATGTGACTCCTTTTATATGAGAAAACAGCAAATGTGGGCTGATGGAAATTCCTGCCTTGCCTACAGGTAGTGTTAAGGTAAGACACATTCTTGATCCTCTGATCAATGAAAAAGGGGGGAAAAGAAAAAAGATACTACCCTAAATTCACCCAAAATATAACACATTGCAAGTTGGTGTAATGATGTCAGGTATTAACTTCTCAATAATTATAAAGCATTCCTTCAGCAAAAGTAAGACAAAGTTTTAATATTGTCCAACTAAGCTGAATGCTGCATTATGTCACATAACTGAATGCTGCAGTACTGTATACCCCACGTGGGCCACTTAATTAAATTGAATGCACCAAATAAATAAACAAATAAATAAATAAAAATTAACCTGCATATGTTATTATAGTTCAGCCCTTGAGAGCATTTTTAGAAGAAAGGTAAAAACTATAAGGAATTACGTAGTTTTGAACTGCTATAATATGTCACTGCTTGCTACACAGAGTTAGCACTTACAGAGAATAGCTGAAATAAAATGCTATTTACTTCCAGCAGTCTTCATGAGTGTATAAGAAGGCATAAAAAAATGTATGCTTCAGTTTTTTACACAAAAAACTTTTTTCTTCTTTTCCCTCATGATTATTTCACTGAGGAGAATCATAGAATGGGTTGGGTTGGAAGGGACCTTAAAGATTATCCATTTCCAACCCTCCTGCCACAGGGATATCCCAAAAAGGGATAGCTCTGCCCTACACAGCGCTTGCTGCCCTGCTAGGAATTAAACGACACCGACTGGCTCAAGGGAGAGATGCGTGCACAGCAAGCAACACTGATTTATAAGGTATATCTAAAAGGCTGATAGCTTGGTAGCATGATCCAGCCCGACCCCTTGCCTACTTTTATCGGACCTCCATGGACTGCTGGAGCTACAAAAGTCTAACAATGATGGTGTTGCATATTTACCATATGATAGCTAGAAGCTAGGCTTGTTTCTCCATGCATCCACGTACCCTTCCTGTGTCAGAAGCACCAACATTTGCTACATATTTTAGTTAGGGATTGGGGTGGGATCATTGGCTGAATGCCCCACCAAAAAATAAACATCTCCATTTAAGTCGGTGGCTGCTTTGCCTGAAGAAGGACGGCAAGGTACAGGGTCTGCTTCTCATCTCACTTACTGAGAAGTCTAAACCCATGGAATTGTACCAGTGAAACAGGTGTGAGACCTGACCACGGCCCTTGGCCTTTAAAAAGTTCATAAACCAAATTCTGTTCCTAGCAATTGCTTTTTGAAACCAAGTACCTAAATATACCATTGCTGTGGGCTGGTAAGTTAAAACCAGTGCTGAAATGAGAAGTAGCCATGTTCTCAACAGAACTGGTTCCACTGTGTTTTGCTTTAAAACATATGGATTATGCAATTTAATTTTGTTTTTTTTTTTGATGTAGATGGTTGCATTTGTTTGGAGGGAAGAAGCGCACGTTCCTCTCCGAAACTCTTATCTGTATTTTTGCAACAGTCAAGACGTTGCAAACATCTTGCAAACATGAAGACCATGCTAAACATTAAGGTCGTGACTATGGAAGTGTTAGGACTGACTCCAAGCCAGGCTTTCAGATCCACCCATTTGTGGTGCACGGCAGGGTCACGGCCGAGCAGAGCGTGCCGCAAGCCCGTCCTTACAGGTACAGCGTCCTTCACATTAGTTTTGAGTGTTACAGTGGGATTCCAGCATGTTTCTGTTAGTTAATGTCAGTGTCTACTCAGCAGTCTTTCCTGATTTCCCTTAACTTTTTAAAGAAATATAAGTTTCACGGAAAGCATGTGAATCTATTGCTTTCATTTAGCTTATTTTTTGTATTTTCAGTACTGCCGAGCATAACAGATTAGTATATATTTTAATGTTAAGAAAAACGTAGGTATTAGCGTGTCCTAACAACCATACATAATCTTTTAGCTACCGAAACTAAATTAATCTGATGTCAATCCTATGCGTTCTGTAACGACCACCAGGATTGTTCAGCAGTGAGACCTTTCCACTTGAACAGCAATAGCTGTCACAGGATAAAGAAGAAAGTCACATTAAAAAAAAGTCAGAGTTTTCATTTAATTATTATTATTTATAATGCAAAATAATGTTGCTTCTATAGGTAAATACGTGAGATTGGATAATGCTCTCGCGGACTGAGCTGTCATGCTCATTTAATGCTATGGAACCCAGCAGAGTCCTGTCTGAAAGCACAGCTGGACGTGGACCTCGGTGTTTGCAGAACGACCCCGAGACTCCCTGGGTAAGTTAAAATACATGTAAACATGGGCAATGCATTCTCCCTCAAAGGCTGTCAGGCACTAAACAACTCGTTCATAAAAACAATTTGTAAAACTGCTGGACTGTATACGTACTGACTAGCTTGAAGAAAAGAAGTTACAGCATACCTATAATTGCTAAATTATATATGTAGTATATTTTAAAAGTATACATTAAAATATATTAAAAAGTAATTACATATATAAGCATATTCTAAGCTAGAAGAATACATTTTTATATAATTACAACAGAACACATTTTAGCATTAAATATTACTTAGCAACAAGTGATAAATGGACAATGTGAATATTGTCTGAGTACAGCTGTATTTTTCAGTCTGAGATTTAATCATATTTCATTAAGTGGAAGGAATTTGAATCTTGTTTTTCTGTAGCTATATTTTTTTTCTTTTCATGTATTCAGCCTTCCTAAGAATGCATTTTACAAGCTGCTTCTACACTATATTTTAATAACTACAGAGCAGTTTTATAAGCTTTCAAAATATACCTTATCAATATTTAAATGGTGCCCACTACACATTAAGGAACTAGGGTAAGAAAATAAATAATATGTGGTGAAGCTTTGCTGATACAATCTTTTAGAATTTTGATTTAGAGGTTTGTTTCCTGAATGTGAATTTCACTTAAGAAATATTCCTGCTGGGACATCCAAAGCTGGGCTCTGTAATCTTTGAAATAATGGCAAATTTCCTATGATTTCAACGTAAACGGAGCTATCCATTGCGTGTTATTTCACACAACACTCATAGCTGCACGCTATCAAAGTTCCGTTAGATTTTAGCATGAATAACTTGAAAATTAAGATACCAGACACACGGATAGTCCTGACTTTGGGAGATTAATCAGTTGCATTGTAATCACAGCCTTTTGCAAGACAACCAGTCTACTTATCCACATAATTTGCTTTGACTCTCTCAAATATACATGGTAGATAACCTTGAATATAAGACCCTCACACTGAACAGCTGCCAACCGAGTGCCGGCACACCTCTTTCCCCACCATTACCCACCCACCCAAAAGGCACGGCCGGCTGGCCAACTTCTACTCTCACCCCAATTTCACATTTCTTTTCATTTCAGCCAACCAGCTAGGAATGCAGCTCATGAGTCATTTCCATGCAGAAAACAAACAAAGAAAAGCGAGACATACTCGTGAATAGTCGAGCTCCCTGGGCGTGGAGTCGGTTAAAGCTCGTACGAGGGCGTTCATCATGCTGATGGGAGGAGAAGGCGGGGAGGGCTGCGAAGGTTCCTGCTGCAGGGGGCTCTTTGGTTTGGAAGGCAGCCGACCTCTTCTCCCTTTCAGGCTGTCCGTGCGGACAACTGCATAGAAAAGAAGCGTGTCGGTGGTAAGGACACGGTAAAACGACAGAGCAGCATGAGCACCTGCTTCCCCTGCGATGGCCAGCCCAGCAAAAATAAGAGCATTCTCCAATTTCAGCACACTGTTGATGCCTTTGATGGCAAAGAAACACAAACGGTACCAAAACTGATTTCAACTATGACCGTAAGCAGCAGAATAACTGCTTCCTTGGAGCCCAGCTGTGTTTCTAGTGCTCATGCTTTGTTTGCAGCACACCTGTGTACCCCTATATGCACACATACAGCCCTACTGCTGAATGAAAACACAGTTTGAAACACAAACGTCACCTGCTATATGGCAGGGCTGTTCTTTCACAGTAACTTTAGCTTTCTCAAAGCAGTCAAAAAATATGGTCACACTATATAGGCTGTATTTCCCATGTCAGTATTTGCAATAGGACTGCTCACACAGTATTACTCACATACTTAAATATTTGCAGAACAGGGACTAATGAGTTGATCCAGTTTCCATTTAAATTAATTGCAAATTTACAATCAGCTCATGGCCACGAGACAAGATCCTATGCAAAAAGGCACCCAAGACAACAAAACACTGATGCTACAAGATAACGTGCGGAAGCCAACTGCATTAACGAATGGCATTCAGAGTTCATAAAGGACACATTTTGGCCAGAGTCAAATTATCCCCTTGTGACCTTGCAATCCTTGAACTCTGGGCTCCCAGAAAGTCTAAACATGTTAAACCCACTCAACTGGGCAACAGGAAAAAAAATAATCAATGATGTGTTGTTGTACAGATGCACGAATTGGAGGGGCAGCTAGGAAGCTAATTTCCAAGTCCGTAGTAAAGACATCTACGTCCACACACACACACACACACACACACACACACGTGCTCGTTCAACATAACGCTCCAGCATTTGGGATAATAATAGCAGTAGCCCTCACCTTCTTTCACCATGCCGACGCTGAGACACTTCTGAAAGCGGCAGTACTGACATCTGTTACGGCGTCTCTTGTCCACCGGACAGTTCTTGTTTGCCAGACAAACATATTTTGCATTTTTCTGAACCGTCCTCTGAGAAAAGGCAACAGAAAAACAGCGAACCGAGAGTTTTGTGAACAACTTGGAACCTGACAACATGTATTTTAATTACAACGTGAAAAGCGACAGTGCAATTCATATAATTAGATAAAATTAATTTCCTAACACACTAGCCTGCAGGAAAAACAATTTTATTAGTGTTAGCTACTGACAATGAAAATCATCGAGGATTGTTCTGAAGCAAGTCTCCGGAGACAGGCAACTTTGAATGATAAAATCATATCTGAAATTACCAGGTCATCGCATCTACCTTTGGGGATTAGATTATCTCCGCTTTTAATATCCCTTTGGGAACAATTTTCTACTTGGTTCATTCCCTTGATTATTGCTGACCTTATTAAAATAAAACCAAAACGATCTGCGATGTATTTCTCCTGCTATCGCTATTGTTAGGCGAATGCCACAACAACTGGTTTGGTTGCCATTAAGATCAGCAGGGAGAAAAGTAAAAATAGCAGAACTCCTCCAAATATGTTCAGTTAAATATTCTGGGAAAGCCGACCTGACTTTTGGGAAGAAATGGACCGAGTTATACTGTAGCCATATATGTAATTAACGCTTAAAATGGCTTACATATAACTATATATAAACTATACCGTGCGTTAAAAATTTGTAAAAACCTGGTGAGCCTTGAAAAAAATGTAATAGAAGTTGTCACAAAAAATATATATATATTATTATAATATGTTAGGATATTTATATATTGTTTTCGTACTTAAAGTCAAAGACAGCTTAGCACCGAAAGATATTAATAGGAAAGGCATCAGAAGAGGATCAAATTCATCAGTTCAGTTTGGTATTAAATCTTTCACTGCAATTAAATTATCGGGGAAATGCTATTTTAACATTGTTCTTTCTCGAGGAGCAGCTGCAATGGAATAAATACAAGGGACACAGCAAATGCTGCTCATTACACTTGAGAACTGAGAAAAGAAGAGTGCAGGACAAACTGTGGATCCTGCCCCCAACGAGGGACATGCTATAGATTTCCACGGGGGCAGGGTCAGGCCCTCAGGAGCTGCCATTTCCAGGTTATCTGTGCTCCATTTTATAATTATTTTTAAATAACAAACGAGTTGCAGGGGAGATGTGTATTTTACCTCGTTGCCAAAGGATTATTACCAAGTAATAGTAGCAGTTATATGCACAATAACAACAGCGTAACGAGGTGAGCCCTCCCCTCCAACTACTTTGGGACTATTTTTGTTCCCATCGTAGTTAGGATATCTTTGGCAGAACAGGGGCACAACTCCTATCTGTGCTGAAAGAAATAGACTGAATCGGCCCCAAATTTCATAGACTCATAGAATTACAGAATGGTTTGGGTTGGAAGGGACCTCAAAGGCCCCCCAGCCCCACCCCTGCTATGGGCAGGGCATCTCCACACCAGCTCAGGCTGCCCAGAGCCCCATCCAACCTGGCCTTGAATTTATCAACTTTTTAAAGTCTACTGCTCAAAACCACTCCCCAAAAAGTCTACCCCAACTGCTTCGCTGGTGCCATTTCTAAAAGCAAAACAAAACAAAACCTGAACTAAATTTGCTGAAATTATGAAGTGCCAGAATCTAAAAGCAGAAGGAATTTCAGTCTTAAAAATGTCAGCACATGATTTCGTCTGCCTCAAAGTGGATTACTGCTGTCAGCAGTGCTTCAGAGCTACAGTGCTGGGACACCTGAACCAAGAGCAGCACTGAGGCAGTGACCAAACACAACATTGCCTGAGGTTTCCTCCTCGTGCCGGTGCTGCTCTGGCCTTCTGAGCCACTTCTACAACTACCAATGATGGGTGCGGAGCTTGGAGCCCAGGGGCGGCAGGCAGGGAGGGGAGCAGGGTGTCTCACCTTGAAGAAGCCCTTGCAGCCCTCGCAGGTCCGCACGCCGTAGTGCTGGCAGGCAGCGTTGTCCCCGCAGACGGCGCACGTGCCCTCCCCAGACGAGGAACTCCTGCTGGGCGGAGAGGGCAGCCCGCCACCACCACCACCGCTGGCCTCGCCCATGAGGCCAGAGGCGGCCGCGTTGAGGCCGAGCGGTGAGAAGGCTAAGGTGGCCGGCCGCTTGGCCAAGGGCAGCCCGTAGGAGTGGCTCTCCATGGGCGCCTGGCCGGCTGGCGATCTGTCGGAGCCCAGCGGCAAGCTCAGGGAGGCCGGGTCGTAGCACATGTGGGGGCCCGCCGGCGGTGTGTGGGGAGGAGAGTGCTTGAAGTGGAAGAGGGGGAAGCGCGGAGGCGCAGTCTTCATGGGGGCGGCCTCCATCAGGTGGCCGGGGGGCAGGCAGGTCTGTGTGGGAGGCAGCGGGGGCTCGTCCCACAGGCTCTGGTGCGGGGGGAAGCCGGGCGTGGTGGGTGTGGAGGGAGGCGACTGCTTGAAGTACATAGAGGTGCTGGGCATGCTCTCGTCCACCGAGGGGGGCAGCGAGGGCTGGTAGGTGGAGAGCCGGGCATCTTCCATCTTGATGAGGGGCCTCTGGCCGGAGGAGGCGGATTGCATTTGGTAGAGGCAGGAAGGCTTGAGCTCGTAGCTGCCGGAGTAACCCTCCATGAAGGTGCTGAAGCTGGGGAGGGAGGTGGTGGCAGTGGCGGTGATCTCGGTGCCGCTCAGCTCCATGCTCAGCTTGCCATAGTCCGGGTTCATGATCTCCGAGCTGTACTCCGAGCCATACGCGTAGGTCTGAGCTGCATAACTCGAACCAGGCGGCGAAGGGCTATACTGCGCTTGCACACAGGGCATATCTGCAGGGGCAAAGGAGGATGTTACAGCCAGCCCCGCGGCCCACAGCCCCATTCACTACCTCCTTCCCGACAACGAGCTGCCCGCATTTCCCAGAGCTCTGTCGGAGCCTCCCGCTCTCACCTGGAGGTGAGAAGTATAAATCAGCCCCGAGCCGCTGCCCTTCAGCAAGAAACGTGCATTGGGGGTCGGGTATTGGGGAGCAACTCCAATCTATAGCGGTGTCAGTGGGAGAAGGATCCATCTCGGGCTGCCCCAGATCCGCTGCTCCATATCCATAGGTGTCAATGAGAATTAGATAAGCAGAACGGGAACGGTTTATGGTGCTAAATCTATCCCCGTATGCGTCAGAACGTGCCATAAAATCTTCATGAAGGGTAAACTAGATTACCAAATGCATAATATTAAAACCAATATTTATTACGAAAGGAACACCATTGGCAGCGGGTGTCAGAGCTCAAACGTATCCCTGAATTTGCAAAAATGGAAGAGAAAAAAGGATGGGGTATTTCTGTTTTCAGAAGATAACAGAATTGGTTTTATCCATCAGCCATAAAAGTTAACATGGCTCACTGGGAGCTGGGATGCTTTCAGCAAGGCAGTGCACGGCTGCAAAGACTTCATCCTTTTCCATTTCCCACTGATGCACTGTCTCCTTTGTTGCTGGCAGGAAATCGTGGCCACAGCCCACATGAGGTTTACCTGACCGCCGGCTGCTGCCCCACGTCTGCAAACCAAACCCAAAGCACACAGCATGCCCAGGGTGTGCAGCCGGGGGGTACAGTGCACCCATCTGTGCCGTTTCCCCAGTGAAGGGGAAGAGGAACGTGGGAAAATGTCCATCAAAATTAAGTTCATTTCCTCTTAATTGTGGCAATTTGTGTTTTGTAAGCAGCTGATAAATAACTCCTGTTAAAACACAAAGCTGCACTGAAAATAATGGGGTTTGCATTAGGATTTTAAGAACGCCCTTTGCTAATGATGTTTAGACACCCACTTGCGCGTGCCATGCGAGAACCCAACCAAAAGGTGCCAAACAAACTCGTAGCTCTGCTGTGCAGGTAAATGGAAACTGAACACCAGATCTCACTGTACCATCACATAGCGTTCCCATCTTTCTTCTCTTTGAGTAAACATTAAGAAGTGACAGAAAAAAAAACAAAAACAAAACACCAAAAGCATAAAACAGCGCCGTTTTCTAAAATTACTGCTTAGAAAACAGGCAGCAGGACAGCGCTCTCCCAAGCCTCGCCTCCCAGCCCTGCCTATCTCCCACCATTCCTTTTCTTCCTATGGATATCTGCGCCCGTGCCAAGTCCCGCTTCTATCACCGGTTCGGCTCGAAGAGTAAATACAAAGGGCGAGCAATGCCTTGCCCGCACCTCCGCACCGCACTGGGGCCGCGCCGAACCCGGCGTGAACCCGGTGGGGGTAAAAGGGCTTTTAGCAGCTCCCGGCAGGCACAGAGGCTGATGGAAGGCACTGGTGTGGGTGGGGGGTGTTTCTGGGCACGCCAGAGTAACGGCCTGCGTTCTGCTCAGAGCAGACTAAGAAAGCCCAAGTCTAAAATAAGTCTGACCTGGGGACAGCAAAACAGACCCTACACAAAGGTCCGCTGCGGCCACGCGGCTCCTCCTACCCCGCTGCCGCCAGCGCCTCCGCCTCGCTGACCCCAACCCAACCCTTCCTCTCGGGGCACCAACACAAACGACCTCGCGGCTGTCCCTCCTTCCCCGACGCTATCACTAAAAGCCCCCACGCCGCAACGCGCGGTACGTGCCGTGCCACCGAGCAGCCGAGCGGGAGATCGGGGCTGGAGCTCTCGCCGCCACGACCGCCGCTTTCCCATCCCGCCACCCCGCGAAGCTCCGCAGGTCCCACCCGTTCCCCGCCCGCCCCCCGTGGCTCGGGGCGGCCTCGCACCTCCGTCCCCTCTCCCCCCCGGCTCACCTGGCGGGTACCTTGCGCGCTGAATGGTGGGGCTGGCGGGGCGGGCGGCGGCGGGCGGCGGCGGGGTCGGCGCCGGCTGGGAGCTCTCCGCGGAGGCGGCAGCGGGGGATGGCCGCGGCGGGGGGCGCGCTTCCGACCCGGGGGGCGCTGCGGCGGGGGAAGAAGGTTCGGTCAGCGGCCAACGGGGCTCTCCCGGGTGAGGGGCGGCGGGGAGGGCCGGGCCCCTCCGCGCTCACCTGCCGGGAGGAGCCCGCGGCAGCCCCTCCATCCTTCCCTCCCTCCCTCCTTTCCGGGCATCCCCGGAGTTTCTCCGTCGGGAGGGGTCGGGGGGAGCTGCAAGATTCCCCGGCCGGCAGCACACCTCCCCCCCTCCCCGATCCCGGTCCCAGAGGACCCCTCCGTTCCCCGGTTACCCGGAGACGCGGCCGCGCTGCCCGGCACGCGGCTCCCCCCGGGCTGCGGCCGCCGGAGCCGGGAGCGCAGCGGCACGGGGCTGTAAATCAGGAGGCAATGAGCGGCCGTGTCAAAGCCCTTTTCTTCCTCCGTGCACTTTACATCGGGCCCCCGAGTGACGGCCCTCCCCGCCCTGTAACACGAGGAGCAAAGCGTGAAACACTCCATTGTGACTGCGACTTCTTCAGCCGAGTTTCGAAACCTTCGTTTACCCGGGAGGGACCGCGCAGGGGAAGCTCCGTTCAATTAAAAGTTCCGAGCTCCGTTTCCAGCTCCCCGTATCCCCGGGGGTTCGGGGCCACCCTCGGCGGAGGCTCCGCTGTGCCGCAGCCCACGGCCGGAGCGCTCCCGGCCCCGGCGCACGGCGGTCTCCACGGAGCAGGAAGAAAGCGGGCGAAGAATGTCACCGAGCGGAGCGGCTTGGAAAAAAGTTGGCGGCTCGCTCCCAAAGTTTTTGCTTGCTTGCTTGCTTGCTTGCTTTTTTTTTTTTTCCTCGAGAAAGGAATGAGTAAATCCAGCACCGAGCCCCTATGCAGAACGCTGCGTTTCTCCGCTCTTTCCCTGGGAAATTTCCTCGCAGCGCAACGCAGCGCCTCGAAGCCCACCGGTGCGGGGCTGCGCCTCACCGACACCGCCGTCCCGAACGCCGCACGCGACCGCGAGCTCTCGCGGCTCTCCCCGCTCCCGCGGCCCCGGCCCGGGGGGCACCGCACGGCCGCGGCGATGCTCCGTACGCGGTCCCCGTAGGGCGCAGCTCCGCGCCAGGAGGCGAAGTAACACCGCTGCCATCCATCCATCCATCCATCCATCCATCCATCCATCCATCCATCCATCCATCCATCCATCCATCCATCCATCCATCCATCCATCCATCC